>NC_140123.1:84295628-84775628 GCF_964035555.1 Netta rufina
CAGGTAATTTGCTCTGATATACATGTAAAAAGACTTAGGACTAGTGACAGAGTGTAAGGGAGATGGCCAGGCAGTGCTGATAATTCTCACTGTCTTGAGCCTGAATTTAGAGCTAGCCTGGATTAGAAATTAAAGTTCAGGTGTTAGCAGAATCAAAAATGTAACAGATACTTACTCTTAAAGACAGAGAAATTTTCCATTCCCCTCAATCTTATGTTACAGGTTCCAGGATTTTGGAAAAATATAAACACCAGTTTCCTTTACAAAATAATATTTTTCAGCCACTCCTTTTTCTATTAGTATGCTTTTATTAAATAGTTTTAAACTATATGGTAAGCCAAATAGCATGAATGAAACAGCAATGCCCTATCTCATAGTACCAGTTATTCGTCAATGAGAAGTTTCTGACCTAACTTAGTTTAAGTGCTATCATTTATGTTTGATTTGCCTTGTTTTTCTAAATCTCAAGCTAGTTACTTAACATAGTTTGTCAGAAAAAAAACATGACATTGTTGGCTAACTTCCCAACACTACTCTCCCCAGTCTAGTTGTCCATTTTCTTGTCACCAGGAACAAGCTGTGGTCTATGGCAGGAAATGGGTACATCTCTAGGGCATGGCCTTTTCATTTCCATTTGGCTATGCAATATACATTTTTCAGGAGTAAATTCCTCATCCAAAAACCCTTTCACTTTTATAGCAAAGCTAATTTACTCAACCTCCATGAAGGCATCTTCATTTTCTTGTCCTATTTCTTGCACTTTTCAATAACACATGCTATACAAGACACAACTACAGCAAGAAGTTGGTATAGTCTAACAAGAACACAGAAAACAATAGAATGCTAAAAAGAAAAAAAAATGCTAATACAACAAGCATTTATAAGTAAAAACAAAAGAAACCCTACCGAACACAAACACTAGCCTTCCAAGACAAATTTTATATAGTAAAATTATGAGAAAGTGTGTACACCCTGTGAGAAAGTAATGTACCCCCTACCTTTTACTCCTGAGATTAAATACATATAGGCATGGTAGCACTCGAAATTAATAAAAGAAAAAAATGTAGAAAGACTGGGGAAAACTGTTAATAATAATAATAAATATTTAGAGAAAGCTAAACAATTTGAAATAACAAAAGAAAGTATTATTTATGTTTTTATGAACTTGTGTATGGAAGAGGAGCATATCTATTCTCCTAAGTAAGAAATGAGGAATTTGAAAGGGCTTGGGAGCTGGAAATCAGGAGTGCTACCGTTTGCAGGCAACACAAAACACAAAAAGACTAGAGCTCTTACTTAGGCTTGTCTTGTTGAGTAGCTCCCAATAGCACATTCCTGTATCAGAGAAGTTGCTGCTTCCTTCAACTCAGATAGACTTTAAAAAAGCCAAAATCACCCCTAGGAAATGGAAAACACCATAGGAAATAAAAGCAGAAAACAAAGGAGCACTTCAGACATATTACTGCAGCTATGAAGTTGGGGTTTTGATTTTGCTAGAGTGCAGTTCAAAATCAGCCTTCTGAAATTGGCACTTGAGGGATCTCTCAAGCAATTATTCTCTGAATGCTACTAACAACAATGTGTGTAAGTTTCCACGAAAAATACATTTAGCTATTCTTCAGCATACCCAGCTCTTCATTGTTCATGCCATCATAAATACTAGTAACCTTTATTGATATGAGGGAAGGATTATCTGCAATTTTCATAAAGGAAAAAGAAATAAAATAGGAAAATCTTTTAGATGATGTGATTTATGCACAATTGTTGTTACTTGATTGTTGCATGATTTACACAAGTTTAAATGCTCTTAAAAAGCCTTTATATTAAAGCAGATATTACAGAAGAATTAGAAAATTACATCTTAGGAGCTTTTTTAACTTATTCACAAAAACTGAAGTGTTCCCTCAGTGTCCTGGCAAAGAACTGTTGTTTCTTTGTCTGAATGTCTGTTGTTTCCTTGTTTGAATGGAAAATGAAACAGTTCCCACTGGAGTTACTGTGGAATAGACAGGTTAGGGACAGGTTAGGGGGCACAATGTAAATATATATATTTATATATATATTATATATATATATATTATCTATCTATCTATCTATCTATCTATCTATCTATTATATATATTATATACTATATATATAGTACATATATAGTATATATATAGTATATATAATATACTATATATATATATGTACATGTATATATATATAGTATATATACTATATATATATTATATATTATATATATTATATATTATATATCTATATATATATAGAATCGTAGAATCACAGAATGGTTTGGGTTGGAACAGACCTTAAAGATCATCTAATTCCATCCCCCACTATGGGAAGGGACAATTTGCACTAGACCAGGTTGCTCAAGGACCCATCCAGCCTGGCCGTGAACACTTCCAAGGATGGGGCATCCACAGCTTCTCTGGGCAACCTGTTTCAGTGCCTCTCCTCTCTCAGAGTAAAGAATTGATACCATGTAACTAATCTAATTCTACCCTCTTTTAGTTTAAAGCCATTACTCCTTGTCCTATCATTAGAATGCCTTACAAAGAGCCCCTCTCCTCCTGCTTTCTTGTAGGCCCCTCTATTGGGATGATGTGGGAAAGTTTTGGTAGCAGGGGGCTTCAGGGATGGCTCCTGTTAAAAGCATCCAGAAGGTGCCCTATGTTAGATAAGGGCCAGTTTCAGCTGGATTCAAAAGGGACCTGTTTCTGGCCAGTGTTGAGACAATAAATGATGTTGTTTGTGCCTTTGTGAGAGCAGATTTAATAAAAGGAAAAAGAAAACAAACTGCTGTGCAACAGCAGCTGGGAAGAGAAGAGTAAGAAACAGTCTTGCAGGTACCAAGGTCAGTGAAGAAGGATGGGGAGGACATGCTCCAGGCATGGAGCAGAAGTTCCCCTGTGGCATGAGGAGAGGCCCCTGGTAGAGCAGGCTGTACCCCTGCAGCCCATGGGTCCCACATGGAGCAGATCTCCACACTACAGCCTCCTCATGGAGGAGCCCCCAGTGGAGCAGGTGGATGTGGCCTGGAGGAGGCTGAGGCCCATGGAGAGCCCCTGCAGGAGCAGGCCCTGGGTCAGAGCTGCAGCCCATGGAGAGGAGCCCATGCATGAGCAGGGGGTCTGGGGGGCGCTGCCGCCTGTGGGGGACCTGTGCTGGAGCAGTTTGCTCCTGGGGGATGGACCCCATGGTACAGAGCCATGTGGGAGCAGTTCTTGAAGAGCTGCTGCCTGTGGGCAGCTCCCGCAGGATCAGTTCGGGAAGGACGGCATCCCGTGGGAGGGTGTCCCACATGGAGCAGGGGCAGAGAGTGCCCATGAAGGAGTGGCAGAGATTAAGTGTTAGGGACTGACCGCAGCCCCCATTCCCCATTCCCCTGAACTGCTCAGGGGGAGGACATATAAGAGGGTGGATGGAGGAAAGGTGGTTGTAGTTTGCTTTTATTTTCTCAGTTCTGTAGCCTGTTGGTAATAGGTAATAAATTATATCAGTCTCCCTCTGCTGGGTCTGTTTTTGCTGGTGACAATAGTTGTTGAGTGATCTCCCTGTCCTTATCTCAGCCCTCGAGCCCTTTTCATCATACTTCCTTCCCCTTTTCCTTTGAGGAGGGAGAGTGAGAGAGCAGTTGTGGTAGAGTTCAGCTGCCCAGCTGAGTAAAACCACCACAGCCCCCTTTAGGTACTGGAAAGCTGCAACAAGGTCTACCCCAAACCTTCTCTTCTCCAGGCTGAGCAATGCCAACTCACTCAGCCTGTCTTTATAGGAGAGGTGTTCACCCTTTGATCATCCACATGGACCTCCTCTGGAATCATTCTAATAGGTCCATGTCTTTGTTGTGCTGGGGTCCTCAGAGCTGAAGGCAATACTGAATGTGGGGTCTCAAGAAAGGCGGGTAGAGGGGGAGAATCACCTCCCTGAACCTGCTGGCCACACTGGTTTTGATGCAGCCCAGGATACAGTTGAGCTTCTGCACTGCAGGCACACATTGCAAGTTCATTTTGAGCTTCTCATCAACCAACACACTCAAGCCCTTCTCCTCAGAGTTGATCTCAATCCATTCTTTGCCCAGCCTGTATCTGTGCTTGGGATTGCCCTGGCCTGGATACAGGACCTTGCACTTGGCCTTGTAGAACCTCATGAGGTTCACATGGGCCCACCTCTCAAGCCCGTCCAGGTCCCTCTGGATGGCAAGTCCAGGTAGATGATGTCAGTTGCTCTATCCACCAATACTGTACCCCATCATAGAAAGACACTGGATTTATCAGGAACAATCTGCCCTTAGTGAAGCCATGTTGCCTGTCCCCAGTGACCTCCATATTTTCCATATGCCTGAGCACATTTTCTAGCAGGATCTCTTCCATGATCTTGCCAGTCATAGAGGTGAGACTGACTGGCCTCTAGTTCCCTGGCTCATCCTTTTAACCCTTTCTAAAAATAGCGGTTATGTTTCCCCTCTTCCAATCAGTGGGAACTTCACTGGACTGCCACACCTCAAATATGGTGGACAGTAGTTTAGCAACTTCACCCACCAGTTCCCTCAGTACCCATGGATGCATATCATCACGTCCCATGGACTTGTGCACCTTCAGGTTCCTTAGATGGTCTTGAACATGAGCTCCTAGAGTGTGTGGTTCTTCATTCTCCCAGTTCCTGCCTTTGCCTCCTTGGGTTTGGGCTATGTGGCTAGAGCCAGTGAAGACTGAGGCAAAAAAATCATAGAATACCTCAGCCTTCTCCATATCCCATCTGACCAGGTCTCCCATTTCCTTCTGGAGAGGGTCCACAGTTTCCCTTGTCTTCCTTTTGTCACTGGTGTACCTATAGAAGCCTTTCTTGCTGCCCTTGATGTCCCTGGCCAAATGTAATTCTAAAAGGGCTTTAGCTTTCCTAACTTGATCCCTGGCTGCTTGAATGATTTGTCTGTATTCCTCCAAGACTATCTGTCCTTGCTTCCACTCTCTATAGGCCTTTTTCTGCTTGAGTTTGGCAAGGAGCTTCTTGTTTATGCATATAGGCCTCCTGGTGTTTTTGCCTGACTTCCTCTTTATTGGCAGGCATTACTCCTGAGCTTGGAGGGGGTGATGCTTCCTTGAATATTAACCAGTCCTTGAATATTAACCAGCCCCTCTTCCTTAGAAGGAATATATACATGTACACAGACACAGACACACACAGACAGATGCACACACATGGAATTCCTTTTTAGGTTTCTTGTTTCTTTAGTGAAACCAGAGAATGCTTCTGTGGTCATGGCATGACACTTGTCCTACTTGTTCTACTTCTTTCACATATGCCAATTCTTATGTAATTTCCCAGAAAAATACAGACAAGTATGTACCTCAGAAAGATGGATGGATAATGATGGATTTGGTGAAGACCTTATTTCAGATATGAATTTCAATGAACTGCTAAAGTCTCCCTGGGAAAGAGGAGAAGGAGTTACTGTGATGTCAGGTGTGACATGGTAACTAAATTGACCAAGCACTGCGTGCTTTCCTGTTTTATATTCTTCATTAGGAGAATGGTAATGGTACTCTAATGTGAACAGCAGGAATAAGCAATTTCATGAGATGACTCTCAAGCCAGAGTCAATGCAACTGTTAGAAACTGTAGAAAAAATGCTTCACAAAGTCTGCATATCCTTTAGTTGTCCCCAGAGGGTTCCTCTGTCATGAGCATTCCACATATTTTTAATCTAATATTACCTAGTCTAATATTATTATTATTTTTCTCTGAATTCCATTATGCCATTGATCTGTGTTTCAAACAACCTAGTACAATGAAGCTAGCTTTCACTGCAGTTTGTATGACATTTTTATAACCTAATATAATAGACTTATTGTGCATCTGCATATTATTTAAAATTTGCTATTGATGTCATACAGAAGTTTTATTAGAGCAACAATGTTTTTAAAACATAATTGCATGGTTAGGGTGGCTGATAGTGTGGGTTGAGATGGATTTACTATGCAATATACACAATACACTACAATAATGCAGTCTTTTCCTAGTTCATTAAAATATACTCTGCATATTATGAGTCACCTACTTCCTATGAAATGAAATTTGTGTTCAAAATTTGTTCCAGCACTATTTTACAGTGAACAGGCATAAGAAAGGCATGAAGAATGTAACTTTCAAAAAATAAGTGCTGTTTGTTTCACAGATTATATGGCATGCTTCACAGTACTTTATAAATATGGCAAAGAAAAAATATCTGAGAAAAGCAGAATATTCTACATTTCCCTAAAAACATTTCTAGTCTAGTGTGGCATGTAGTTTCTTAGTGTCAGTGTGTATGTGAAAACTAGGGATGGAATTGATATTAATTCTCAAATTTAGTCAATTTTGATTGTATCATCTTGACAAGGGAAGATCAAGATCAAGAAATAAAGTTACGCTTTTTTATCTGTAAGGCTTAGATCACATATCAAGGTGCAACAAAAATATAACACTTGAGTGAATCAATGAAAAACACATTTCAGGAAAGAATTTTTTTTTTTTTCCTGGTAGAAAGTACTATTTGAAATTTAAGTTTTAAAAGCACCATTATATGTAAATGTAAACAGATCTCTAATTTCCCTTCCTTCAAGGAATCTTCATAGATGGCAAATTCTCCAGTTGGATCCCAGCCTGTCTTAAGCTGAGATTTTTGAATTGTGACACGGTACCCATACAAACTTCTCAAGGTTATTAGATAACCTAGGTATTCATACAGATATATATATATATTTTTTAGGGGGGGCGGTGGGGTGGGGACAGGGAGGGAAGACGGAAGGGGAGAGGAGGAATAATGGTTTTGTTTTCTGTTTCCTGTCAGGTATCCAAAGCTCTTTTTGTAGAAGGTGGAATAAAAAGTTTTGATGTTTCAGATGAACTTCTGAACTTCTGTCTGATGCTAATATCAGGGAATTCAGAGCTCCATGGCATGAATTAGTTCATGAAATCCCTTGCTCAGGCACAGGTTTGAGCAAAATAAGTATAGGTGATGAGAGCACATACAAGAGAAAGCTTTAATTTCTGTTTGCTTTTAGAAGGAAGAATCTGAACAAAAGAAGGGAGAATCCTCTTAAAATTACTCAGCCTTTCACAGATCGATATAGGTATTATAAATCTGCAGATGTTACTGATCATAATGCTTCTAATATAATTGTATTGATTCTTGAGTATGAAGACTGCTGTTCAGAAAGCAAAGGTGCATTCTTGGCAAACATGAACCCAAGGTTAAAAACGCAGTGGTAACAGCTGCATCATTTAGGGCATATTTAACAGAAGACAAGTAGAAGAAGAAATGGGACATGGAGATGTACGTTTTTAACAAAATTCTGCAGCTACTGATTGACAACTACATAGTTGACAGAACTTCTGAAAATGCATATTTATGAATGCTCAGCTGATGATATTTAAGAGGTATTTAAGTGTGACAATTTATAATTAGTAGTTTCTTCTAATCAATATAGAAAAGAAATATATTGCTCTTTTTAGAATACCTAGCTGACCCATACTACCAATATGATGTTGAAATATTAAATACACGAACTACTGAGAATCTAGAATCCAGAAAAATACTTTTTTTTTTTTTAAATTGCCAAGATTATCAAAACATTTCCACTTCTTCCTATTTCTTTCCCTTTATCTTATCTTGTACAAGGAAACACACCTCCAGATTTGGCCATAATTATCTATAAAATCATCTAACATGAAGATCAGAAAAACAGAGTTCTGTTCTCTTTTGTTGATACAACCTAAGCAAGACATTATTATTTTAAGGATATTAAGTACATTTGGCAATGTACCGTGCAGATTCCTTTGCTAAATGAATTTTAGTGGTCTTTAAATAGCAGTTAGCTAAGAATACCTCTCCATCTCAAATATGTATTAATTACTGCATATAGCAATTTCTATGATTCTTCTGTATCCTTTAATAAATGCTGACCTACAACTAGTTAAATTAGAAGGTGCTTACTAAAAGTTAGCTATTTTTGAAGTGGAAAAGTGTTCTTTTTGATGAGCAGATTGCTACATTATGATATTCTTCTGCCTACTAGGGAAATCTCATGTGGCAACTGATTTGCATTAAAGATTTGCTGACAGCTCAGCATTCTCATTTTAACCTTATGACTGGGAAAAGAAATATCATATAGCTGAGATGTGATTATTCATTAAAGGGAGAGATGAAATGTCTCTGGATGAGGGGTGGTACAGTATTACTATTCCACATTTCTTTTATTGCTGCATCATAAGGCCTATGTGACAAGACTGAAGGCAGCTGAGATAGGTTATTGGGTCTGTACACGTCTGTGTACAGCAAATTTTATTTTTAATATTAAATAACTTGATTGCTCAGTGTAGTTCTTCTAAAATGCTTTACACAAAGGAAACAGGAACACAAACTGATATGACCAGTTGTTAATGACAATTATGTTGGTCATAACTGATATGATTTGTGGTGTCAAGTAGACCAAAACTTACATTTAACACTCAATAGCATTTTGGCCTTGTCTTTTCAACAGCAGAATCTAAGAATACTTAAATTTCAATTTATAATTAAATACCAGTATGAAAATTTACAGTCTTCTTGTTTCATGCTTATTTTTCTTGGAGAAAAAAAAAAAATCTTTTCTGAGAAGCTTAAGAAATATATGGAAACTTTTTTATAAACTAGATATGACAATTAGCTTTGGAATAAAACTGAACTTTTAGATTTAAGGTCAAATACATGTAAGTAGTTATCAGTGGGGCCTTCAAATCACTGATCATTAGGTCTCCTTGTAGGAGCATGCCGAGTTTGTTCAAGTGCTTGCAACTGCTAACTGAGACAGTCTTAAGTAAACTTGATTGATAATATTACTGCTAACCTTTTATTAAAGTGTTTTACAGAGGAAGGCATAGTAGAGAACATAAGGTATATGGGGTCTCTTAAAAGGCTGGGCAAAACTGAATAGTCTGTCCTAGATTTTGTCATTATATATAAACAAAAAGAAACAAACAAACAAAAGCAAGCAAGCAAACAAAAATGCACACACACTAACAAAAGTAGGAGGAAAAAATATTTTTTATCTACTTGAATGGCAAAAGAAAAATTCAATTCTGCTGTGGTGGTGTGGTCTGTGGCAGAGTGGTGAGTGGACCAGAAGGATTGTTAGTGGAGATCCCTCTGTTTTAAATTCTGTAAAGTAAAAAAAAAAAAAAGACTGGTCACAGCTGGTCTTGTTTCCAACTGGGCAACTGACTTACTGCTGGAGGAAAGGTTGCAAGATTGCATGAGGAAAGTCAAGTAAAGCTGGCTTTACTGTACAAACAGGAGCTACAGCTGCCCAGGGCCTCTAGCTGCCTGAGCTGCCCACATTCACCACCACTTCTAATCACATGTCAACAGGTCAGTGTTTGTATATGGGTAGTGTTAACCACTTTTATAATATGGCTGAGTTCAAAAGACTAAAATAAGAGCCAACAGCTACACAAATTGCTTCTAATGTATTCATTTTTATTTGAACTGTAAAAAAGAATACCTCTATTTTTGTATGTTTTCCCTTATTCATGGTGAATTCTTTAGTAAGAATTTTCATTGGAGAAGATCTAAGTTTGGTCCTTGAAAAGAGAAGCATTACATTCTGCAATAGATAAATACCTTCTGTAAAACCACCATCCAGGTGATTACATGCAAACTGAAAATACAGAAGTTACTGAATACATGGAAGATGACAGAAGGTGAAGACTGTCACTGAAAATAAATAAAGATCCTCAGATTGAGGTTAAGGTCAGAAATGAACCTTTAACGGGATCTTGTCCTTTTCTGCTGCTTTTATTACACTTTTTAGTCATCTGAGTCAGGGATCTGATGGAGAGAGTTGGACAGTTTGGTCTGATACTGAAAAGACTTCATCAGAATGCTGTGGTTTTGTCTGTCAAAATGATTACTTTAGTAATTTTGCATGTGCTTAAGAAATTGGTACGGGTCAGTTTTAAAATAGTCAATGGATAACAGAACTAAATAAACACTGCCTCTCTTTCAGACAAACTCATCTCTTAAGATTTCCTAGAGAAAAATACCAAATAAAAGCTCTTGGAGAGACAGAAGATATTACCGTTTATTAAAAATTAGATACATGATACATGACCTTGTTAAGAAGGATATGACAACAATAAAAAGACACCAGGTGTCTAAGGTAGAACTAGTGAAACAGCACTTCCAAACTTATAGGAGTATATTTAGTAGTTCTTAATATTTTCAAATTTGTGATTTATTGGATGAGCCATAGCTGATGACATTTGTGCAGCTCAATAGCTGTTCAAATAATGCAAAGAACAGCAGAAGATTTGTCTAGCAATTCAGTGATAAATTTGCTCTGGTGTTGAAGCAGCTTTAAGGCTGAGCAATAATGGAAGGGGCATGAAAGAGCCTATAATAGGTGTGAAAGAGGCAGTGATATTAGAGATACAACATTAGATTTGACTGCAATATCATGTAGAAAGATTACACTGAAGGACTGGTAATCTATAAAAAAGGCAACTACAGGCATAAAAATCATGTGCAGGTTGTATAGTGCAAATACATTTTAAAGCTTTCCTTTATGTGAAAGCATTTCTAGAAAGATGCATGGATAAAGAGCAAGATGTTCAGCTCTGGTAGGAATGCCACTGGTGCTTGTTCATTGCAGAAGCAAATTTGGAAGTGTTGCCACTGAAGAGAATTGCGTGTAAATGTAATATGTTCTCTGCCAACTTTAATTTGACAAATCAGAACTGGGTCTTTGTGTTAGATTACACACTTTGAAATTGTGTCCTGCGCCACCTCCCTCCCCCCTCCCCCTTCCAATCCCACTTTCATAGTTTTTAGCTATTAAAAATATATAATTATCTGTCTATCTGTCTATCTTTCTATTTATTTATTTTGCCTGAAGAAGAAAAAGCAGTGCAGCATCTGGGAATGTCTTCAATTAACATGTTAATCATTCCAAAAGTTCTAATTAGTTACATAGAAGCACCATGATACTTTTTACTCTAGTTATCAATTGACTGTTTCGTGACAAAAGGATAGATGTCAATTTTTGGAGTGGAACTTTGAATAAGTAGACAGCAATGACAATATATATAAATATATATAAAAGCTGCATTAACTAGCCTGAAAACAATAGCAACTGAGGTAGTGTACATCTGGTATGTGGGTTTGGTAGCAATCACAATCTTGTTGCACAGTCCACACAGACTGACCCACACTGATCTTCTATAACATGCTGGTTTTAACGAGCCTCTTGAGTTTGTGGCTGCTGATCTCCAGAGGCTGGGAGACTTTCTTCATATGCAATCCTGACCCAGGATTTTGGGAAGGATAGAGATTTCCTAGTGCATGCACTAGGGAAAAAACAAGGGACATTGTTTTCAGTGAGCTCATTAGGTATGAACTTGTGGCATTGTACATCCTGTTGACTCTTGGAAGTAAAATTTGAAACATGGTTTTTAGATCTGTGGAAAGAAGTTTTATGCCACTGTGATTCATGTAAGATTCATAATAGCAGTAACACTTCCCTTTAGCGTAAAAAGTTGTTCTAGACTGCGTGTGACCACAAGGGAGAAAGATGACAGCAGGCTTGCCCAAAATTAATAATGATGACACAGTTTTTGCTTAAGTTGCTTAGTCAAAATAGGAAAATGAGAGAAGGGAAGACTGACCCTTCCCTGACCATTATGGGGAATCCAACAGCTCACAGTGGCTATCCTGGGAACAGAAGAGACTGAGATTAACTGAGGTGCCCTGAGGTCTGTTACTGGGCAAACTTTAATGTATTTCCTGCTTCCCTTCATCTTGGTGTGTAGGAATATTGACTAACAAGGTAAAAATGTCCTGGATATAACGCATTTGAGCAGCTGAACCAAATTCAAAATGATGATCCCTATACCAGACTGTCCAGGTTGGTTGCTATGAAAGTAATTTGATTCTGTTGTTTTCTCCTTGCAATGAACAGTCCTGTATATTTCTGCTGTTGGCTCCTCAGCAATTAACAGAAATTGTGTCCTTCTGTCCAGCCCTGCTCCTTCCAAACATGATTTCAAAATGTGACAGAGATCCTCCAATAGCTGTTGCTCCTTCTCTCTTATACCACACTACTAGACAGTTTCCCCTCACAGTCATTCATACTGTTGTATCTTTTATTAGGTGTATATTGGGCTGTGGGAGCAGCATGGTACTACATAATGAGATATCAAATTAGTTATTGTAATTAAATTTCCTTTGATGGGACAGTATGACAGTTTTATTTGGGTTTAAAATAGAATAAAATGTGGACATGTGGACATATAATTTTAATAAAGATTTTATGATATCAAAGCTTTGATAAGTTATTTTTTTCCCCGTTAATGGTGTTTAGTAGTTTTACTTAGTGAGTAACTGTGAAGACACAGTCCTTGCTTACAGTTCAGCAGATCCAGATGAAATGGATTGGGGTGGAGTTTTCTGAGAGAATAGTATGCAGTAAAATCACTTCTAAACATGTTATCTGCTTTTATAACCGTCTTGAGTACCTCTGAGATTAGAAATACCTCTTGTTGCCAGGCTAATAAGTTGAATGTGATAGCTTCTTTTAAACTGTGTGCCTACATCTTGTCAAGAGTCAGTATCCAGGCCATAAAGCATGTGTGGTTAGATAGAACATAAGTGCTGCATATTTAATGGTTTGGAGAATGTTTTTTTTTTTTTTTTTTTTTTTTTTTTTTTTTTTTTTTTTTTACCCTTAGGACAGAGATCAAGGACCACTGTGCTCTTGGAGGAAAGCCAGAGGCTAAAACTGAAGTGCTGTTTTCTGAAGACAGAAAAAGGGAAAGCCTTACATACAGATCCAGTTCATCCAAACAATCCAGATTCAGATCTGAATAATCCAGATCTGAACTAACCTGGAGCTATGTCTGTGCTATGTTTGTTATTCTCTGTCTGAATGTCCTATGATCCACTTTACTCATCATAACTGCTCAGATATGATCATAAAACTGGGCTGTTTTGTTTGCAGTCCCATGTCCTACACTTCATACTCCAAATTCCTGTCTGAAAGTACCAAAGGTGTCTGTGTGGGAAGTTTACTGCTTCCCACAGGACAAGAGCTGGGTGATTTCCATCCCATAGTTTTAAAGGCAGATGCTGTTTTTTAATAGTTGAGTGAATGCAACCCCAAATTATATGCTTTAGTTAGTAATACATAGCCTCAGTATTTTAAAATAAAGCCGATGTATCAGATTTTTATGCATTCCACATTATGGTTGTCCATAAATAAAATATTACAAATTCGCATAGTCAAATCAAGCTTTTCAATAGAAATTCCACAGACCAAAAGAAGGTAAAAGTAAAAATTAATAGCAAGAGATTGGAACTCTTGCTCCAAGAGAATATATTATTGACAAAATTATTTTAAAATGAGTGAGAAATGCCCTCCACAAACCATTTTATTCCTTATTGACTATTTAAGTCTCTGGGAAACATTTAGGAAATCACTAAACATATTAATCCATAACAGTAATGCTATTATGTGTAATCACTATCTGATATACTAGATACTATTAATAATCTCCTGAAGCTTCCCTTCCCTTCCCTTCCCTTCCCTTCCCTTCCCTTCCCTTCCCTTCCCTTCCCTTCCCTTCCCTTCCCTTCCCTTCCCTTCCCTTCCCTTCCCTTCCCTTCCCTTCCCTTCCCTTCCCTTCCCTTCCCTTCCCTTCCCTTCCCTTCCCTTCCCTTCCCTTCCCTTCCCTTCCCTTCCCTTCCCTTCCCTTCCCTTCCCTTCCCTTCCCTTCCCTTCCCTTCCCTTCCCTTCCCTTCCCTTCCCTTCCCTTCCCTTCCCTGTTATACATGCTATATTCATATTAATTTCCAATGAGATCAATACCATATAATGAAAGTCAAAGTCAATCATAAACATCAGACACTTTAAGTAGATGACTCTATTATTTTTTCCACTAGTTTGCATCCTAAGTTGGTATTTTCTGGACCTGGATCACCTAACAACGTACTTTATGGTTTTACAGTTAATAGCAGGAGCCATTCTGTTTTTTCTTTCTTTCTTCTTCCTTTCCCACTGCTCCAGTTAGTCTTATTACTAAGGTATCTTCCAGATTCACAGAATACTTCAGTGATTGCTGCAAGTACATGCAGCCAGGATAATTTTTATATCTCTTGTGACTGAAGCGGAATGGTAGTGTATTGGTAGTATATTTTTAGAACCTACACCTGTTGACCTGTTTTGCTCCATGGATTAGAAAAAAAAAAATATATATAATGAAATTTAAATAATTAAAAAAATAACAATCTGCTGATATGTGGCTGTTCCATTTGTGCAGGGCATTCCCTCTAAGTGAACTCCCCTTCCCCCAAGAAAGTTACCTTTAGAACTGCAAAAATAAAAAGTGTAATATGTTGACATTTATACAATCACCTGAGCAGCAGTGTATTGTACAGACTTTCAGACACGAGCCTTTATCCTGCAAAATGCAAGGTTATTTTATACATGAATAGGACAGGATTTATGTAATAATGCTGTGCATTTACAAAAGGTAGATTTTCTACTTATAAGCTATTTTTGTAACAATGAATTTGAAGCAATAGGACTGAATACACAAAATAGCACATACATATGGACTAAAAGAATCTAGACAACGTGAAGTAAGAGTAGATGAAAGGTGACTTTAAAGAAAATTGATTAAATGTGGTGCTTTTGACATTGTTTTTTTTGTCTGCTGCACTAAAATGATGTTCAATTTATCCATTTACTTATTTATTATGAATGACCTTATTATGCTGCTTTTAGAAAATAATATAGTTACTTGAAGTAATCTTTATTTTATCTGAAACCAGAATAATTAGCACTCTGGAATCAACTACCCATATTTCATCAGTGCTGATTTCTGCCATATTAGAAGTTAATACTCTGTGCAATTGCTTATGTTCCTTCTACTGCATAGCTTTTCACTTAATGTCATGAGACTTAGTTCTCAATAAAAGCAGTCAGCAGAAGAAATAAGTTGAGCTAACATTTAGTGTAGATATATAACCTTAATAAAAGTCATGTAAATAGTTACTTGAACCAGGAAGAAAAATAATGTTCAACTACATAAGGTCCAAACCTGGCTGACTCAGCAAGCAAAGGCCTCTTCCCCTAATAGATGTTTTTGAAGGTAAAAGCTCCCTATGAGCAGACAAACATGTAGCTTTAATATGAGCTTTTTTTTTTTTTTTTTTTTTTTGTCTTCCTCTGTGGTTTGGAAAGTAACTATTTTTTAATTATTTCTTTTAGTCTCTGTTTCCTATTATTCTTATTCTTGCTCATTCGTCAGGATGACCACAGGCTAGCCCAAGCCCAGGGTATGCTCTCCTTCAGCCTACCACAGAGTCCCTGGGGAGAACCCAGGAGGCCATGGCTGTTCCCACCACCATGTGCCACCACAATGGTGGTGGCAGCTCCCACCACCATTTGCAGCCCTGTCCAGCTCCTGGAAAGGTGGCATTCTGCCCCCAGGGTGCTGCTGCCTTGGGGATGGCTACAGGAGTAGGGAGGAGTCCCCAGGGCACTGAGTGTGTTTCAGAACTCACAACTGCTATGGCTGGCCCATTCCCTCTGTACTCTGTACTGGAGTGCTACACTAAACACTTTCAGTTGTAATGATATTACCATTTCTGCTTTCACTGATATTTTTTCTCCTTAGGGAGTGTCAGGTCTTTACTGATTTTATTGCCTGGGCTCTGTGAGGTGTTGCACCATTATCATTTCTGTATAAAAGTGATAGGTGTCCTGTAGGTAGGGAAGGACTCTACTTATCTCTGTGGAAATCCAGGCCTAAGCATGACATGATCATGGAAAGACCATGGAGAGACTCTTGATCATTCCCCAAAACTGAAAAACTTGTTTGTTCTGCAATTGCAAATAGTTCTAAAGGTGTGTTGCAAACATTATCAAATTAAAAAGCTACTCTCAAACATGAAGCAGGAAAAGATCAAGAAAGTGAAAATTCACTGGAAACCAAGATCCTCAGTTCAGGAATATCCATGTCTGTGGAAAAATGCTCTGAATGCTGTCTTGGGTTTCTCTCCAGAAATCCCAAATCAGTCTTGCTTCCCTCAGTGGATCAGTTTAATTTTACATTCTGTTGAATAATGACATACGAATATTTTGAATATGACGTACCAAATTCTAGAGCAAAATCATTTATTCCTGCCCTTTGCTTTTTCTTTCTTGATTTGGACAAGGAGATTTTACTAAGGAGATTTTACAAATATTCCGTATAAACATCTGAGAAATAACAGTCAGCTTTTTGTGTATATCACTATTGTCCTTTCTATATTGAACTCCTGTCACATATATGCACATATAATTGCTATCTCCCTCTTATTTATAGTAATGGGAAGGTCAAAGAGGTTGTGACTGTCATATCTGTTCAGTCTGTACATAACCATAAGTCTGAGAACCCCTATAACAGAATCACTTAGAAAGAGAATATTATGTCCATGCTTTCTGGCATGAAGCATTTACATAAATGGCCCTAAAGTGGCTTCTCTGGCAGCCACAGTGCATTGCACATTTTTTTCAATGTCATTCCTAGGTCCCCTTGAATCCAGCAGCTTTCAAGATTTCTAACTCCAAAGTATTTCAGATTATTTTATGTAATACACGTAGGTCAGTTTCTGCACCATGGCACAGAACATTATTGTTCCCTCCATATCTATGACAAAATATAAATATAGCAATGGAGTAATATCAGTGGAAAATATTCACATCACACTGAGGTAGCTCCTGTTTACTCAGAGAGTATAATTCAAGAAAGAATAATGTGTTTAGTTTCAGTAACATCTACTTCTCTGTTTGTCAGTTTTCATTGCCTTTTGCAATTCCTGCTAATTTAGTGCCATTTGAAATTTCACTAATGTGAAGTTAAATCTGTATAGTGCTTTACTTTTAGTTTCTAGTTCCCTCCTGGGAGAACAGTAAGACTGTAAAACATAATGGGTAACTAAATTTTTAACTAAGCCTTCTCCTGAGGAATTTTGGCATTTGACTAATGAAAAGAGACTTGTGAAATGTTATTTGATTTACCCTTTGTAATCAGTTGCAGTTGCAAAAAAACTACCAGGAAATAAATGACTTTTGGCTTATTATAAATATTACATTAAAGAGCAGTACAAAAATCTGGATTCCTCAAAATTAGTATCTATGATGTAAAATGAATTTGGATTGAAGAAAAGAAATGACAGTGAGCTAGTGCAAAGCCATAAAACTTGGATGGCATGTGGGGATGTAAGGTGGTTCTCTTGAGTATCTATACAGCCACAGCAAAGAGAGACACAAATCAATTGTGTATACATTTGTCTGAAAGAGATTGCTACTGTACGTAGGAAATGCAGTGCTAGCACCCTATCAGTAGGACTGGGGAAAGAAAATGGGACACAGATCGTAGAAATAGATCATAGATCACCAGTTTGGCATCCATGAAACTTGATCATCTGAAATGCCATCTCTGGCTGCAAAGCCAGACTGCAAAGACCAAAGTCCTAACTTTCTTCTGAATATTCTGATTGACAAGTTGTGGGGCATAAATATATTCATTATTATTATTGTTTAATACTTTTATTTTTTTTTTGCTTTCCTTGACATGCTGACTAGTTGCTGTCTGGTGAACTTAGGATACATTCTTAGAAAGAGCAGTAAGGCATTGGAATGGGTTGCTCAGGAAAGTGGTGGAGTCACCATCCCTGGGGGGTGTTTAGGGAAAGGTTGGACTTGGTGCTTAGGGACGTGGTTTAGTAGGTGACATTGGTAATAAGGTGATGGTTGGACCAGATGATGTTGGAGGTCTTTTCCAACCCTAATGATTCTATGATTCTATCATCACTCATGTGATCCAGTTACTATCTGTAATCACACATGCATATTCACACCTCCGAGCAAATTAAGAATGTACTGTTAGGAAGTGATTAAGAAATTAATTGGGTCATCACCCTGGAGGAAAAGCCTATGATATTTATCACCAGATACTCATTTTTGTCACTAGCTGTTAGCTTCATCTGTAGTTTCCAGTTATAGTTGGTATAGCAAATACAACTCAACTATAGGAAATGACTGATAAAGTTATATTCCCTCCAACACCCTCCAATTTCCTCAATGAACTCTCGGAGGCTGAAAGAAATTGTTAATCATGCTTTTCAATGGTATATTTTGAAGACAACACTATACTTAGGTGACTAGATTTTGGATACCATCTACGTGCTTTCTTACAGCTCTTTCTCAGACATGTAATTCTGGACATGCAGTAGGAGAGTCATACCCTGCATCCACAACAGACACAACAGATGCAGATTATCTAGATATTACTGAGTCTGAGTTTATTTTTCTGATGCTAGAATTTGGTCACTTGCACAGATACCTACTTAATATTTTTGGTTCGTGCCTTTAAACATACAGTGTACTACAAGCAACGTTTATGGTGCTGAATAGACTTTACTTCTTATTCAGTAGACATCTGAGAAATTTCTGCTTTCATGCTGAAATGGCAAATGCTTATTTTATATCCATAATCCTATATTGATCTGTTTTAACAGAATTTCTGGACACACATTTCTTCCATTTATTTTGCTTGCTAGGCATTTGATTACTTATATGATAGCTTAAGAAGGCTTTATCAGCTCTGACTCAACCGTATTCAAATAATTATTCTTTGATGGGTGTTGCTATCTTCTAGTTCTTTCCCTCTTAGATGCTTGGTTTCACAAAGCCTTTTATTTAAGCTGCCGATCTTTGATTTATCACACAAACACTGCCTCAGCCACTTCACTTCCTGTTACATGAGGAGCATAGATGATAGTGTGGATTTTGACTATATTAGTATGAACTTCTCAGGTGCTTCCTGGAATTCCCCCTTAAAGCACAGGCAGCAGTGTAACCAGCATGTATACTTTTAACAGGCAAGTGGAGTCTGGTTTTCCAAATAGCGTTGAGCGTTATCAAGCAGTTCAAACAGTGGGAATGTAATCCATTTCCTGTGCTGTAACGTAAATGTCAAGTTAAAACAAGTCACTTGCATTAACAGGGCAAAAACTACTGGTACCTACTACAGCATTGTGCTGATCTGAGTTTTTTTTTTTTTTCTTCCTTTTTAAATCATCATGCCTTTGAGTATTCTACCAAAGGGATTAATTTGCTGGGGAATCATTAAGTACTTTGCCTGCATACAAGGTCTTTTTAAATTACTTTGTACCAAATAGTACTAAAATAATTGGAGAGCTGAAGATGACATCTGCTGCAGTAAATTTAGATAGCGCGTATTCAATCTAATCTAATACTGGGCATGAGATCAAAAACATATCTTCAGTATTCCACTGATTTACAGAGAGTGAAACCTAAAATATAAATATATTAACATTGAGTCTAGCGATATGTGAATATAGATCTACATATCTGTTTATTTTATCTTGATGATGTGGTACCATAATCAAATTGGACATACTAATAATTATCAACTTCTGAATTAGTAGAATTAATTTGGATGTAACATTTATTTTGATTCTCCTAGTTAGAGCTCATCTGGAAAACTGCTGTGTACTACATCAGAAGTACTACAGTGGAATTGTAATTCTTACTTGGTTGTTAAGAATTTGAATACTTCTGACACCTAACTTGTAGGGTAAAGGTGCAGAACAGGAGAGAAACTGTTTCAAAGTAACCACCTGGATTCATGCTTTTCTGGAAAATAGATTTTCAATCAAAGGCATTTCAGGATATATCATCCCACGTTTTGCATCAATCTGTGTGACTTGTTGTGATTTCTTAATTATGGAGAAATGACAGATCATTCTTGTGTAAATCAGAAGTTATAAATCCACATATCATCACAACCTGACTAGACTGTGTGATCTAGACTGTGTTTACAAGGTCATAGTGTAAAGTTCTCTTTGTGGGAGGCCTGTTACATGTATGCCCATGAGATACAGCTTATTGTTCATTTAGCTTCTTTCTGTGATAAGAGATCTTCCTAGCTTTTACAGCAATTTTTGAACCGGTTGACATTTGCCATGCTATAATAATCTAAAATAATTGGTCCTTCCATTAAAACAGGAAATGGGTTTTTATGGATCCCACTGATTTTGTTATACACACCATGCAGTTATTTTCTAAAGAAAGAAAAATATCTTTCCACATCATGCAGCCTTTCTATACTTTTTCTTGTTTTGCACCTAACACCATTTGCTTTTATTCCTGCAGTATCTGAGTGCCTAAGCCACTGGATTCCATACGGAAATCATGGTTCATTTTACCCTAGCATCAAGGGGCAAGCAGAGCAGCTGCAGGCACAGTGAACAATTGCTGCATTTCTTTTTTGTGCTTGCTGGGAGCTAAGTGCTGGAGCCCGGCGCAGGGCTGTGACAGGAACATCTGGACTGCCCTTGGAGTGGGTGAAGACTGGCTGCTGTGGCAACAGCTGATGCACTTTTTTGCTGACGGTAAAATATCTCATTAATGCAATTAGATAGAAAACAGTTTTCTTCTTAGAGAACAATTTGGGGTGCTCAGTTACCAGTTCCAATGATGTGTAGTTCTTTCCTGTCTCTTAAAAACTCCTCTTCACTGTAAACTGTGGACTTTCTTGTTTCCATGAATTAACAATTACTAAAGACTACTTATTCTCTGGGGGGAGCTGATACAATACATGAATATCCTGCCATAATTATCTGTGCAATGGTCCAAGAATTCCTTTTCATCTTCCTACACTTATCCACCAAAAATGTTAAGAACAAAACCTGATTTGTTTTACACATATTGTGCCCAGTGTTCTGGTGCTATTGACTTTGGTCAGCATGCTGCAAATTGAATGTTTGCTACACAGGACATAGATTCTTGTCTGGTTGGATTACAGTGAGAAGTTGATGGTTACAATCCTTCATGGCTTGTCTGGAAAGACAACCTTGTTTCTCTGAAGAAATGTCTCCTCTCTGGAAAAAACAGTGTAACCAGCAACTCCCATAGCAAGGTGCCACAGTTGGTAAATTGCTGTCCAAACTAGGTTTAAATATGACCAGAAATGCTCTCCATCCAAGTACTTTGTCTATATGACAGATCAGTGCAGTTAAGCATAATCCACCTGATGGGAAGAACTTCAGATACCCCCTCGGTCAGACCTGCTGGATGAAAACAGTGGGCATGCATGGCAGTGTGGCCCTAGACCCATTGAATTAATTCATGTTGTAAGGCTTCATGACAAAATGAATAAAGTCACAAGGACTGGGTGTGTACACAGCCACAAAAAGCAACAGGAAAGGAAAACCTTAGCTGTTACTGTAAAGAATAAATCTGATGTAACTCTCAGCCTAATACGATAATATGGGTTTTAAATAGTTTCTTGCTAATAATCCTGTGTATCATACATTAACCTTACCTTGTTCTTGAAGAGTTGCTACTGAAACCATTTCCGAAGACTTGGATTAGGAATTCTTTCATAGAAGTCTTCAATATAACCACCTATGGAGAGGAAAAGGAAATTCATTTTTTTTTTTCTGCATTTTAAAATTTATATTAATATTTAAAATGCTTTAAAACACTTGCATACATCTACTATGCTCTAGTAGATAAAATTTAATAACTTGTCTTGCAGCTATGCAAAATTCTGTTAACATTATTTTAGTTCCCTTCTCATTATAAAACACTGCCTGCTGAGTTCTCAGTACAATACTTTAATGAAGTTGTTCAGACAAAATCTGGAAATAAAAAATCTTCATTTCCTATATAGCAATGTACTGTGATAAAGTTAAGCTCATTACATTTCTGAGTCCAATAGAAGAAAATGATGAAGTATATTTTATGATTACTTAGCTAAGAGTGGTAGCCTTCTGAACTCAGAAAAAAAAAAAAAAAAGAAAAAGGAAGTATAACACCTTTTACTAGAATAACAGGCAAAAACTTGTCTTTGGGGTCTGTAACAGAATCAGCAAATTTTGGTGTAAGTACAGTTTAATAATTTACTGTCTCAGTATGAAGGAAGAAATACAGATAACACTGCTTCCTCTCAATCTTACTGCCAGCAATGTCAGTCTGAAGTAGCCCGATTAAAGAGTCTGGCTACTGTATTCAAACTGCATGAATCAGAAATTAATTTCCTAGATTTGAGGGAAATGGTTTTCTTTACCCTGTGTTTGAAATTCCTGAAAAGCTTTCTAAAAGTGATTGGTTTATTTAAAGGCTGGACAATAAGTCCTCCAAGTAAGCGGTGCTGGACTTGATTGCCTGGAGTTCAAAAAAAGCTTGCTGAAAGAGTTACCTATAAAAAATCATCCAGTAGCCCCTGAAGACACAGGATTGATTCAAGAGCCTCAGAAACAGACTATAGACCCTGTATTATTAATTATTATTATTACTTGTTTATTATTATTATTATACTTTTCAAGGTGTTAGCTTAAGCATCTTTATTTATTTATTTATTTATTTATTTATTTTACTTTATCTTTTTCCCTTCTACCACTGTTCACGGCTCTACATTATCCACAGATATAATCCCTCACTTAGAGGTATTTGAGATTTTTATCGATGACAGAAGAAATCATTAATTGCAGGAAAGTTTGTATGCAAGCCTCCTTCAGAACATTGCAGGATCTGACACTTCACCATTAAAGCTGAAGAGTCACACTGCTTGCTGTTGTTCCTCTTCCTTAGCAGCAGTTTTCCCCATACGATCCAAGTAAGCAGGCAACATAACAATATGTGCTTCTACTTTCTTTGTTGCCTACCCTACACTTTTCCCTTTTTAACTACAAATGATTTCTGCAGACCATTATAGTCAAATCTCTATCATTTTCCTTGTCTTTACCAAACTAATCTATTCTACTGATAAACTATTTTAAGAAGCATTTTCTAAACAAACTCTGTCAAAAATCTATTTATCTTCTATGTTCTCTGTCAAAAATCTATTTATCTTCTATGTTCTTTCCAACTATTTCATATCCCTTATCACAGAGATCGGCCTCTAGGTGGGAAGGTGCCAAACACAAAATTGACCACTAGATGTGCCATCCTGGTCTGACCTCAGACCTGTCTCATCCCTGTGGACTTGCTCTGGGCTCCTGGCTGACCTAGTCGCCACCAGCTCCACTGGCTTTGCTTGGCATTGGGAGCCTTGGACTTTGCTCCTGCTCTTACTCCTGCTCCTCTGCTCCATTTCCCTGGTAGAGCAACCTGCCCCTGTGGCTCCCTATCAGTAGGAAAAAGTAGAAAGCTTAATTCCCAATCCAGATAAAAAATTCTCCATGTTCTCAATTGTGCAATATAAAATGCAACTGTTTCTTTAATAGAACTCAGCTTTTAAAACTCCGTACAGTTTTTACCATGTGGTACATAATATACTTTCACTGCTCTATGTGACAAGTGCTCAGGCATGCAAAACTGCATCACTTTACAGTGTGCAGTCACTACCATTTTAGACTGCAGCAAAATGTTTACCTCTTTTTAATCTTTTTTTTTTTTTTTTTTTTTTAATGCACTTTTGTATTATTGTGTTACAACTTTGTTCTAAGGAAGACTGTACATGTTAAAAAAACATAGGCATTACTGTAATAGCAGACAAAAAAAAGGTGTGGGTCTTCTGAAATCTCTGCATCTCTGATAGCTTTTTAATTGTAGCAGCTTGTGAAGATTGAGTGACTTGCAACTTCTAAAAAAGCTGAAGAGTGTTTTTGTTTTTATTTAAGTGTTGTATACATATGTCACAGGAGATCGATGGATGGCCCATTGCATCTCTTATTGCAGCAGTGGTGGCTTAGCTCTGTGGGCTGTTCATTTCAAAGAATAAACATGCAGAGGTCCATAAAGTAGGTCCATAAAGTTGTCAGCTTCCCAGTTTGATCATGTCAGGCATCCTACTGCCATAACAAGCTGATGCTAATATGTTGCTAGAGCTATTTATTATGTTTCTGGAGATATAAGCTATCATATTTTCTTTCCAATTATTTTCAGGTTTGACTGTGTGGGTGCAGAAAGAGTTTTTTTTTTTTTTTTTTTTTTTTTTTTTTCCTGTGGCCTGCCCACATTTAACCTGTCTATCCCCAGTACCAATAGCAGGAAAATTATATACTTGGAATTGTTAAGATTAAATTTCTATTTACATTAATTTTGAAGTATCCTTAAACTATTGTAAAGATATGGAATTGGCAAGAAAATGAACAAAATTTCTTGTTTAAAATGAGCGTCTGGGAACTGAGTTACCTAAATGTCTGCTCAGCTACAGATTCAGAGCGTTCTTAAGAGTGTGGTTAAGACAATTAATGTTTTAAACATATATGTGATTAAAGCAATAAAAGGTCTATAGAATTATAATTAGATGCTGAGCTTACTGTTTGCAAGTCACCAGTCAGCTATAGTTTGTCTGGCATCAGTAGAGAGAGACTGGATCTCCTGAGTCATTGAGTATGGTTCCTTGACACCATAGCCACGTGTCAAATAATATCGTTACTGTTATAATGTCAGCCACAGGGTTACTTTAAAATTATGCTGATAATGAAAGTTATTACTGTCTGATTGGTAAGACTGGTAAGATTACTTCATCTTTCAGTAAGATGTGATATCATGTTACATGCATGGGTTTATGCAAAGCAGGTCCTGCTAACTTGATTTCCTTATATGACAAGCAGGCCCACTATGTAGATGAGGCTGTGGATGCTGTCCACCTGGATTCTGGTAAAATACTTGATACTTTCCCACAGTATTCTCCTGGAGAAACTGTCTTCTCATGGCTTGTACATGTGTATGGTTAAATGGGTCAAGAACTGTCTGGATGGCCAGGTTCAAGGAGACACAGTGAATGGACTTCAGTCTGGCTGGTGGCTGGTCACCAGTGGCACTCCCTAGGGCTCACTACTTGGGCCAGTTTTGTTTAACCTTTCTACCAATGATCTCGATGAAGGGATCAAGTGCACCCTCAGTCAGTTTACAGATGATACCAAGTTAGGCAGGGCTGCTGATCTGCTTGGCATCAGTCAAAAATTTTGTCAAGCCATGATTTTGGACAGATGGAGAAGTTCTGGTATCAAATATGAGGTACCTTAGCTATCAAGACTGAGCAAATGTAGGCACCATCCTGACTCCTATGCCACAAACAGACCTCAGAGAGAGTTTGGGAAGGAAGGGGTTATAGTTCACTAAACTAAAACTTCAGTCCGGGTTTAGGTGATGTGCTTTCACAACTCATCTGTCTTACAGCAAGGAAGGATTTCTGCCTTACACAGAAGCACTTCAGCTCTCTCTTGCTTAATAAGGTCAGGGAGGCCATAAATCAGCATGCTCAATAACTATCTTCTTTCACATGCTTCACAAGCTATCACTCATATGTCCAAAGACCATGTGGCATAAAAAGCTGTTTGTTATTCAGCAAATTTGCATTGCCAGTGGCCAACATTTTTATTTAGAAAAAATATTTTTCTTATCAATTTCTTATTCTCATGGTTTTAGTGTGATGTTCATTATCTGCCCCAAAATAAGTTAAAATTAAGACAATATAAGGGTTAGAGGCATAAAAAAGAGTTAATGGTCATTTGCAAACTTTTGGCTTACAGAAATAACGGCAGATTTAAATGAATAATATTTTCCAAGACATAATTGTTTTGCCTAACCATAAATAAAGTGACCTGATTTGAAACAAATTACAACTAAAAGAAATATAATTGTGGCATGGTGTATATAACGCTTATGCATCATAGATGTAAAATTCAGATGATTATAAGTGGTATTTGAAATGAATTATAAATATCCTTGAAGTATCAGAAAGGTTTGTCTTGGATTTAGAATCAGTCTTAGACATACCAGGCTTCAAGGAACTAATGCTCTCTAATGATGCCTTTCCTACTTAAAGCTGATATGCAGATCTGTAGCATATGGGCACTTGTGTTAATGTGCGTGTTATTGAATATCTTTGTTATGTGATAGGCCTGTCTTCACATCCACATAGTAGGCAACAGTGCTCTTATTCAGGATGCAAGAATATTCCCTCAGTCTGAGCACAAATCTTGTCTCATTTGAGGATGGCATGTAGTTATTACTTTCTGCTGGGCTGACAGATATTGTGGGCGACAACAGAACAACAAGATGGAAAAAAGGGGAGAGTATGAACCAACAGTTTTAATCTGAATAGACTAAGGGAAATAGGGTTAAACTGGTTAAATCTGGGACCTCACGGATTTGTTTCAATAAGTTCTAGGTGCTTAATTATTTGTCTAATTTCATCCAGATGCACTCATTTGTGCACTGCTCAAACAAAATGAGACACAAGCATACTACACAAACAACATTCTTACCTGCACATATTTTTCTGTATTGCTCAGTGTTATTTCTACTATAGGAAACATTTCAGGTTTGAAGGCTGTGCATGTGTCTAATGTATGCAAGAAGAAGAGAGAGACATGAAGGTTACTTATCTAAGGTTACCAGACAGCAGAGTTAGAAGTACTCCCTGAGTCTGGGTAAGCACACACATTGTTAAACTATGTCAGAAGTATAAACAACATTTTGTTGTTCTGTCTGTTAGCGAATAGAAAATAATTGTTCTACTTTGTTGTGCTTTTACCATGTTACAAGTTTTTATTTTTATTTTTTTATTTATTTTTAAACTGATAAATCGTGGTAATTCCACCTTTCTTAATTTCCCATGCTGATAAGAACTTGGTTTTGTTTATAGTCTTAATTTGATTACATGAATGAATTTGGTATTTTACAGACTAAAACAAGCTAATTATTAAATTGATAAATAGGAACACTTCTGGAAAAAAAAATGCTTCTTTGATTACCCTAGTAAGAAAATAAAGAAAAAGTCCTCTTTCTAGTGAAAATACCTGTTATTTTGCTATGGGACACTAAGGCTCTAAGAACCAAAGCTGTAAAATGAAGGTTTGTTCTTTGTTCAGCAAAATGAATTACAATATGATGTATATTGTTTCAGATAGCAGTACCCAAACATCAGTGTGGCTGGTACTCCACTGCAGACTTCTCAGGCCATTTTATTTTTGGGTAGCTTTGAAATAGCCTGAAATCCAAACCATGTGTAGTTTAGACAGAGAGAGCCCAAAACAAATTGCTTTGACTTACTGATCCCTTTCTGCTAAGGTGAATTAATGGTTACACTGACAATTGAGGGTCATGGGCTTAAGCTTACTCCTTGGTCTTCCCTTATTTACTGTATAGCTAACTAATGAGAGTTGTTTTCTGGAGTAGTGGAGACCCTGCTGCATATGCAGGGCATATGTATAAGCTTCACTTCTCTTCTTGTTTTCTCATTAAATATGCCACTACGCAAGAGGCATAGTAAACTGGTGTGAGTGAGAGAACTTTACTGATCAATAACTTGACATGATCTTCTTCCTCTATCCAGAGGTGTGACCAATTTGTTGCAACCAATTTACAGAAGAGGCTGCTTGAGGTTTGCTTGCACCAGTTTGTTACATGAGAAATTTAACTGATGACAGAAGGAACACTGTTTATGCAAAACCAGTAATTTATTGTCCCAACAATCCCTTTAAAGAATGATACTTATTCCAGTTACAATGATGCTAACAGTTTTAGTTAAAATCATATGCAGTTAAAATGATATATTCACAAACTTTCCATATTTCTCTGGTGTCATGCCCACCATTTCACTCTACCTCCTGATCCTAAGATTGATGATTTCAGGGAGCTTACAGGGAATCATCACTAAACCAAGTCCTTACTTGAGAGGGGCATGCCATTGATGCTGATGGTTACTTGTTCCACACTCTTGAGTCGTGTTTGGGTCAGTTTTGCAGTTTTGCTAACACATTCTGTCTTCATGCAGCTGCCAGCCCATATTACAATCACATTTACGTTTGTACTCTGTTTTAAGATTTGTTTTAGGGCTAAGTTGTGACATCAAGTTTTATTTGCTGAAAAGATAGAGGAAAAGAGCAGAATAGTGTTGAACTACAGATAAGACTAAGTTTTAACACTTCTTAATTTGTTAGGTTCACCCATCTTAAATTGCTCTAAAATTGCAACAGGAAGGCCACGGCCTGATTTTAGCGGAAACCAAGAGGCAAGGCAAGTGCTAACATTCTCCTGCCATTACAAGCTAAATATATATATATATATTTTCCCCAATGAAGTACCAAACACAGATAGCAGGCCGTGTTCTTTTCCTATTGCTTTATGTCCATAAAAATAAATCTTATTTATCTTTATATATATACATATATATTATTTTTTAATGCACTGAACTGGTACTTCAGATATTAAAAACAAACAAACAGCAACAACACCAACAAAAAAACATTGTGGAGTCAGATCTCAAAAAACCACAATCTAAACAGCACTTCTCTGTTCCTTTGTATCTAGTTTGTATTATTTCAAGCATTTTCTAATTCATACCTCATTGTTTTTTTTTTTTTTTCTTTCTAGTTAAAACAAAGTATATGTGCACATTTATCATATTTAGATACTGCAGTTTATTAACTATTATCATAGTGTAAATCTGTCCTGGTTTCAGTTAGAACAGAATTAATTTGCTTCCTAGTAGCTGGTGGAATGCTGTGTTTTGGCTTAGGATGAGAAGAGTGCTGATAACACCCCAATGTTTTAGTTGTTGCAGAGCAGTGCTTATACCAAGCCAAGGACATCTCAGCCTTTTGCTCTGTCCTGCCAACAGGCAGGCTGGGGGTGCAGTAAGAGCTGGGAGGGGACAGACCCAGGACAGGTGACCCAAACTAGCCAAAGGGGTATTCCATACCATCTGACGTCATGCTAAACAATATATAGGGGTGGCTAGCCGGGGGGAGGGGGCCGGACTGCTTGGGGTTAAGCTGGGCATCGGTCAGCGGGTGGTGAGCAATTGCATTGTGCATCACTTGTTTGTACATATTATTATTACTTTCCTATTATCACCATTGTAACATTATTGTTATTATTGTTATTATTATTTTGTTATTATTATTTTCCTGTCTTATTAAACTGTCTTTATCTCAACTCACGGGCTTCACTTTCCATTTCTCTCCCCCGTCCCAGAGAGGGAGGGGGGAGGGTGAGCGAACGGCTGTGTGGTATTTAGCTGCCAGCCGGGTTAAACCACGACAAAATCTTAAACTATTTCTATTTAATATACATGAACTGCTTTTTCTTCAGCTAATAAAAATTCGTATTTTGGGGTGCTGTGACTTCTGTTTGTATGATTGTTAAGGTTTAGGCTTCTCAGGGTCTCACCTTCTCTGCCTTGTCTTGAGAAAGAGAAGATATAGAATCATAGAATATCTCAAGTTGGAAGGGGCACATAAGGATCATCAAGTCCAACTCCTAGCACCACGCAGGTCTACACAAAAGTTTAGACCATGTGACTAAGTGCACAGTCCAATCACTTCTTAAATTCAGACAGGCTTGGTGCAGTGACTACTTCACTGGGGAGCCTGTTCTGGTGTGCAACCACTCTCACTCTCTCAGTGAAGAACCTCTTCCTGATGTCCAGCCTAAACTTCCCCTGCCTCAGCTTAACACTGTTCCCGCGGGTCCTATCTCCGGTGTTTTGTCGTGGTTCCGCTTGAGTGGGCAGCCGAGCTCCACCACAGCCGCTCTCTCACTCCCCCTCCTCAAAGTGGAATGGGGAGAAAATGTGTGAAAAGGGCTCAAGGGTTGAGATAAGGACAAGAAAATCACGCAATAATTATTGTAACGGGCAAAACAGACTCAGCATAAGAAGATAGTAAGATTTATTGCTCATTACTAACAAGCTAGAGAAGTGAGAAACAAAGGAAAGAAACCAAAAGCACCTTCCCCCCCCATCCACCCTCTTCTACCTCCTACCCCGAGCGGTGCAGGGGTACGGGGGAATGGGGGTTATGGTCAGTCTACAGCACTTCTTCTCTGCCGCTCCTTCTCGGTCACTCTCGTCCCCTGTGCTGTGGGGTCCCACCCACGGGATACAGTCCTTGATGAACTGATCCGGCATGGGCTTCCCACAGGCAGCAGCTCTTCCAGAACTGCTCCAGATATGGGTCTGTACCACGGGGTCCATCCCTCAGGAGAAAACTGCTCCAACCTGGCTCCCCTACGGGCAGCAGCTCCTGCCAGGTCACCTGCTCCTGCGTGGTCTCCTCTCCATGGGCTACAGGTCCGGCCCGGAATCTGCTCCGGCAGGGGTCTTCCACAGGCGGCAGCCTCCATCGGTGCAGGGCCACCTGCTCCACCGTGGTCTCCTCCACGGGCTGCAGCGTGGAACCCTGCTCCTCCGTGGTACTCTATGGGCTGCAGGGGGACATCCTGCTTCACCATGGCCCTCACCACAGGCCACAGGAGACTTCTGCTCCGGCACCTGGAGCACCTCTCCCCCTCCTTCTACACTGACCTTGGTGCCGTTCCTCACTTCCTTCACTCTCCCAGCTGCTGTGTGGCGCAGCGTTTTTTCCCTGTCTTAAATATGCTCTCACAGAGGTGCAAAACAACATCGCTTATTGGCTCAGCTCTGGAAAACAATGGGGCCCTTCCCAAACATGGGGGAGCTTCTAGATCTTTCTCACAGAAACCACCCCCACGGCCCCCTGCTACCAAAACTTTGCCACATAAACCCACTACATGTTTACAGAGAATAGGTCACCTGCCTCTCCACTCCCCCTTGCGAGGCAGTTGTAGACCACAATGTTGTCCCACCTCAGCCTCCTCTTCTCCAGGCTGAACAGGCCCAGTGACCTCAGCCGCTTCTTATATGTCTTTCCCTCTAGGCCCTTCACCACCCTTGTCGCCCTCCTCTGGACACTCTCCAACAGCTTAATGTCCTTGTACTGTGGTGCCCAGAACTGCACACAATAGTCGAGGTGAGGCTGCACCAGTGCAAAGTAGAGTGGGACAATCACTTGCCTCAACTGACTAGCAATGCCGTGCTTGATGCATTCCAGGATATGGTTGGCCCTTCTGGCTGCCAGGGCACCCTGCTGGCTTATATTCAACTTGCTGTCAACCACAACCCCCAAATTGCTCTCTGCGGGACTGCTCTCCAGTGTCTCATCACCCACTCTGCACGTATAGCCAGGGTTGCCCCATCCCAGGTACAGGACCTGGCACTTGCTTTTGTTAAACTCCATATGGTTGGTGATCGCTGTCGTGGTTTAACCCGACCGGCAGCTAAACACCACGCAGCCGTTCGCTCACCCTCCCCCCTCCCTCTCTGGGACGGGGGAGAGAAATGGAAAGTGAAGCCCGTGAGTTGAGATAAAGACAGTTTAATAAGACAGGAAAAAAAAAATAACAAAAATAATAATAACAATAATAATAATGATGATACAATGGGGATAATACGAAAGTAATAATAGTATGTACAAACAAGTGATGCACAATGCAATTGCTCACCACCCGCTGACCGATGCCCAGCCTAACCCCGAGCAGTCCGGCCCCCTCCCCCCGGCTAGCCACCCCTATATATTGTTTAGCATGACGTCAGATGGTATGGAATACCCCTTTGGCTAGTTTGGGTCACCTGTCCTGGGTCTGTCCCCTCCCAGCTCTTTCTGCACCCCCCAGCCTGCCCGTTGGCAGGACAGAGCAAAGGCTGAGATGTCCTTGGCTTAGTATAAGCACTGCTCTGCAACAATTAAAGCATCGGGGTGTTATCAGCACTCTTCTCATTCTAAGCCAAAACACAGCATTCCACCAGCTACTAGGAAGAAAATTAATTCTGTGCTAACTGAAACCAGGACAATCGCTTAAATCTCTTTAGTTAATAAATGATAACTCCTGAAAGCTAGAAATAACCAGAAAAGCTAGAGAAATGCATTACCCTCAGAAATGAAAAAAAAAAAAAATAAATTTGATAATGTATTTCTTATCTTATAAGAAGGAATCCGATCTCCATACTTTGGCCATTGTTTGCTTATTTGGGCTGCTGCAGAAATGTGGTTTCAGTTTCAACATGATCAAATTTTTGGCAAGTTTTAAAACAAATAATTTTCAAAGGAAAATCAAGATAAAATGAGAAAATTCTATTATGACTTTAGACACTTGACTGGTGTCAGTCTGTAAACTGCATGGATTTTCTTGCTCATAAAATCCAAAAGGAAAACTTAAATCAAGATAAAGGAGTTTATCACAGATATTTAAAATTTTCCTTTCATATAATTAGTTTAGATTTCTAGTCTTTGCTGTCTGTAGCTGTTACTTTTATAACACATACATTATTTTCAAATGTATTTAGAGTGAAATTTGGAGGAATGAGCAGTCACTTCTATTTCAACACGTGACAAAGCTGGAGAAGAAAGGGTAAGGCTTTTCACATATTCTTCAACTTTAGGAAGGACTCTGTAACTGAAAGTCTTTAGTTCTTCATCCTCAGATAGGTATTAGATGTCCTCTTTACATGGCCTGGTCACATAGGATATGAAGTTCTTAAAATCTCTATTTCAATTAAAATAAAAGCTTGCTTTTCCTTTTTACAACAGATAAATCCCCCCCCCCCCCCCCCCCAAAGATACTATTAGTTCTTTCCTACAAGCCTAGTCTTGCTTATACTATTTGCTATGTTATATTTCATTATATTAATCACATCGTATCATAGCCTACTTTCCTTATTATTCTCAAAACACCATTAATGCTCCCAGATAGATGGCCATTTACACAGCAAATAAACCAAAAATACATTAACAGAATGTAAAATAATAACATCAAATGTGTGGTAATGTATGATTTCTAACTAAGTATTTAAGTTTTTGAAAACTGAAATAACAGCTCTGATTCTCTGAAACTTTTTTTTTTTTTTTTTATATGTTTTTAAAGAAATGGATAATTTTCCCTTTCAGCACAGAACACCCACTGATATCGCTGTGGGTGAGATTTAGGAGTAAAGGCTTAAAACCGGCATTTGAGATCAGATCCTTCAAGCCAGGTGGGAAGGCAGGCTGCTGTGTGAAGTTCCACTGCACCTGGAGTCTGGGGGAGGTTTCCACCACTGTCTTCTCGGGAAATGGGCTTCAGAGGTGCCAGAAAATAAGAAAATGACTGCTATCAGTTCTGCTCTCCTGTCATATAATTGAGGAGAAATCTCAGGCTATGTGGAAAACAGAAGGGCAATTGCAGAGTGGTAGAGCTTGTTAATGGTAGAGCAGAGCGGTAGGGCTAGCTGACTAGCATGGCTCTTTGGTCTTTATTATGCAATCTAGCCCAGCTTCCCAGATACATGCTAACATATTCATAAGCAAAGGAAATTAGAGGTTTGCTTCAGTTTCTTCTCATGATTTTTGTTAATGTTAGTTTTGTTCCTGTATGTGGAAAGCTTTTGGTAGATAGGTGTCTTCAGAGGTGGCTTCTGTGAGCAGAAGCTGCCCCATGTCAGATAAGAGCCAGTTTGTTGGCTCTAAAGGGACCCATCACTGGCCAGAGCCAAGCCAATGTTGTTTGTGCCTCTGTGAGGGCAAATTTAAGAAAGGGAAACAAACTGCTATGCAGCAGCAGCTGGGAGAGAGGACTGAGAAGCAGCCCTGCAGCCCCAGGGTCGGTGCAGCAGGAGGGCAGGAGGTGCTCCAGGCACACAGAAGTTCCCCTGTAGCCTGTGGAGAGGCCCCTGGTGGAGCAGGCTGACCCCCGCAGTCAATGGGTCCCACATGGAGCAGATCTCCACACTGCAGCCTGTGGAGGAGCAGGGGTTCTCGGGGGAGCTGCTGCCCAACTGTGGGGGACCCGTGCTGGAGCAGTTTGCTCCTGGGGGTTGTATCCCATGGTATGGAGCCAAGTGGGAGCAGTTCTTGAAGAGCTGCTGCCTGTGGGCAGCCCATGCAGGATCAGTTTGGAAAGATCAGCATCCCGTGGGAGGGACCCCACATGGAGTAGAGGCAGAGAGTAAAGAGGAAGGAGTGGCAGAGATGAAACTTTATGGACTGAACACAACACCCATTCCTTATTTCTTCTCAAATTGAAACTATAGCAGACCTACGATTTAAGGTTATAGTCATAAACTATAATGAGCCCCATCCTGATTTGGGCTTTCCCATTTGTAGAATGGCTTTTGCCTCTATTATAAAGATTATAATTACACAGATTGTAATAGGAATATGCCATTTGCATGAGACTTTCTTATACAAATGGAAATATTCCTATTTTGTTCAGTAAAAGAAAAAAAAACAAAGGCAAGAATCAACCTCTCCCCTACCCTCCACACCCCTCCTTTCACATGCACTTTTCCCCCGTGTTTGTGATCATCCAAACCAATTATGACAATGAAAATGTAAGAATAAAACTTACATTCACTGTCTCATTTCAAGGTAGTTTTGCCTAGGTTTTCCATTGTTATTTGCAAGATTTCATCATATACTGTAGTAAACATATACAGTCTGCTGTAACGAAGAATTTCACTATATCTGGGTCTATCTTCTGGCTATTTTTTTAGAAGATTTTCTTATCTGTATTTCTGTGGCTTTAGTGATAGTACTTTGTCTGACAATTTTAAACCCTCATATATCTGGAAATTCAACATCTAGGGTTTTGCAGAAAATAACTCTTCCTTCTGTACTAGCATTATGACCTTTGTAGTTATTCTGCAGCTCTTACATGCTCATGGCTCTCACTGAACAGTTCTGAGGATACACAGGATCCTAGATCAATAAGGTTCTTCCATTGTATTGAATCCAAAAAGTGTAGTAAAACTCTTGAGATGCAAACCTATCTGGATCATAACTGAATACAATGTTGTTATAACCCAACAAAGGGAATCTATTGGACTCTGTTCTGCCTCACAGTGTTTAATAAGGCCTAGTATAAGCTTTGTGTTTAGTTTATAAATCACATAGTATTTCTCATGACAATTCCTTTGAGAAAAGCAGTGAGGTGGTTCAGTGAAAGCTGAATTCCTGTATGACAGAAAGAACATCTAAGTAGAGAGGAGGAAATCTGATCTGAAGCAGTAATTAACCTCAATAGCTAAAACAAACAAACAAACAAAAAAGAGTGCCAGACATCTATGTCTGTTTTACACAGAATCCTATTTTGAATACGTGGAAGAAGCACAGAGTTGGTATTTCCTCTGTTGGCAGACGGATTTTGATAGTGGAATGTGAATAGAAGTGCGATGAACTCTGAAAAGTGAATGTTTCTGAATCTGGTTTCTGAACAATCATTGATAATTTGGATCATAAATAAAAATTAAAAAAAAAAAAAGAAACCATTCAAAGATTACAGGCTAACATAAAGGAAAGAGATGTCTTATTTAATTTAACTTGTTATCCAAGTTTCAGATTTTTACTTCAATTAAATTTATTGTATCTGTCTCTTGGTCATATGAGATCTTTTTTTAAATTATTTTTATTATTATTTTTTTTTAATCTTCTATGATATTCTCTTCTCTTTGCTATATATCTTAATTTCATTTTATAGTAAATGTCTAAACTCCAGATGGTGTGATTATTAAATTCAGTAGCTGTTTGCTTTTTCTTCAATAGACCATTGGCATGCTGGACTTGCTGCCATAAAATCTAGTATACTGTGTTATGATTCCCTAATACAACAGTTTTTTTCCATTATTAAAGAGAGATTTTATTTTGACAAGAAATTAAGCTACTGTGCTGACAGCCGTGCAGAATAAGTTAGACTCCAGGTGTCATATTTAGCATATCAGTGGACTGTCCTAATTTCCAGTGGCATATCAATAAAATCCAGTGTATGTTCCTGGGTATCTGAGAAGCAACAGGTTATTTCCATCACTGCTAACAGACTGTTACAGCATGAAAATATAAGCTCTTCACCTCCAGGAACAGATAGGTGGACACTTGAAAAATCTGGATTTGTAGAAGGCAGTTAAAATCATAAAACTGTGATTTTAAAGCATGTTTTAAAAAGAGAATCATACAAAATTCACAGTAGTCTAAAAGACTGCTTCTCAAAGATACAATGTTTTGCTGTCTCCTTCAATGTCTCCATAGCAGTCATCAGACCGATCTCCATTCATTATTCATTCATTTCTTTAAGATCACCATGGGACACACCATATTTTAAATAAGCTAACCAAGATATCATTGAAGCTAAGTTTCAGCTTCATATAGAAATGAAATTATGAAAGAGAATTAAAATAAAACAAATGAAATTAACTTCTTCAAGCATCTTTCTGGCAAATATCAGGATTTTTGATTTTATTTTTCCGTATAAGGAATCTCTCTCTCTCTTTTTTTTTTTTTTTTTTTTTTTTTTCTGGTACTTGAAAAAACTGGAAGCTTGTAAGGTGAGGACTTTACATTTCAGTTTCATAGCGTGCCTCAGATAACTACTCAATCCAGCAAAAACATACTCTCTCTTTCTCTGTCAGGCTTTCCCTCCTATATGTGTGTCTGGTTGCTCACACACAAATGCATGCATATGCACACAGTATATATTTCAAGAAAGACACTGATGTGAATGGCATACATTGTCCCTATTCAAAGCCAAGTAGCAAAGCTAATAAAAATGCCTGCCATCTCAGACCACCAGAATGGATCTGAGCAAATTACAGAATAGTTGGATACCTGCAACTATTTCAGTTGAGCTGAATTCTCTCCAGCGACTTTCAAAGCATTTCTGAGACAAAGCTATTATGATGTTTTGATGTGAGCATCCATTTATTTCCTCTTTCTACTGGCTGCAGTTTCCTCAGTGCTTGCTTTAGGCCACTAGAAAGGCCAGAATGACTTGGGCCACAAGTGTTAAAAGCTGTTTCTAAACACAGGTAATGCATTAAACTGAGTACATTACAGGTACTCCCCAGGGTGGTAGTGCCTGCAGTGAGCTGCTGAACAAATCTTGACTGTTCAGCTGTGGAAAAGGTTGGTTTTTGACCTGAGGAAAACCAAGGCTGTTGAAAGGGCACAGACTCTGTGTCTGGAAGTTATGCAGAAAAAAGATGTTGTCTGGGCTGGATGCTGAAGAAAGGTTCAGAGGTAGAAACTGTGGGTTGTAGCAATGAAACACAAAGGAGCACAAATGGATGTTCTGTAGAAGTGGGTCCATGTTACTGATGCGTGTTGCAAAGTGGTGAGAATATGTGATTAGTGAGAGACAGTCAGTATCGGTGGTGGTAGATGCAACTAGGTGTGTCTGTGTGTCTGATGGGAACAAGCAGCCTCCTGTGGGTGCCTCCATATTAGAAGAGCAGGGAATGCAGGTGGCTTCCTGGTGCATAATGCAGGATGGAAGGAGGGAAAAGAACATTAAACGTGGTTTTAGAAGCTACATTTGGAGTCATGAAACTGATTAGTTTCCTACTAATTTTTATATTCTGTGTTGACACAACAGTATTCTTTACCTTACCTTCTTCGGGTAAATTAGAACACCTGGGTGGTGTGCAGGTGAGTATTCATATCAGAGAACAATGTGTGGAGTCCGTTACTACTTTTATACATTTGCTGATGTGTTAGATGACTAATATGTTGCTGAAGTTACACGCAACATAAGATCCTTGAAGAGTTATAACACTTTCTGTAGCAAAACATTTTCATTTCTTACTGCCTTTCTGTTGTCAATAATTCTGTGATCTTCATTGTTGCAATCTGATTTGGATAATAAACTGTCCATGAAGCAAATGGTTCCCTTTGTCACTTCTACAGGATCTTAGGTTGGGACTAATTGAAAATTTTCCTGATGTGCAGAAAATTAAGCTTTGCTCTTATCACCCACACATGAGAAGAACTTGCTTATTTACCTGGCTAAAAAAAAAAACATTTTTCACTGAAGTTGTAGAGAGGATGAGTTGGAGAGAAGTAGATCCCTTTGCCAATTTTCAGATGCACTGGAGACAGGTGATTCATTATAGCTCTGTGCTACTGCTCTGTGGCTCTGTAGATCTGTGCTCCTGGCTGGCAACATGCTTTTAGTTCCTGTTCCAAATGGTTTGGCCTCTTGCTGTGAAAAGATACTTTCAGACAATTTCCAATCCATTAAGGAAGTATCTACCTGGCAGTTTCTAATCCATATGAGCTTCTACATTCCCACTCCATATGAGCTCATGTGCTTTATTTCTCTTCTCTCACTCTGCCTGACAGCATAGAGAAGAACCTTTTTTGCAAGATGAAGAGAAAAGGGAGAAGAGAGAGCACTAACTAGAGTTATCAGCTCTTTTCTCTAGAAAAATATAGATCCTGCAAAAAGAACAGGATGAAAATGTTGCTAATGGCCATTGTTCTTCCTGTTCTGAACATGAAATCAGAGTATGTCTTCTCCTTAAAGGCCTGTCTGTGGACCTATTACAATCTTTGTGGTATGGCTTAAAGTTTTGGGTTCAAATATGTTTATATTGTTTGATTTTCATATTATAGTAAAGATAGTAAGAGATAGTAAGAGATATCTTAAAGATAGTAAGATATCTTAAAAGATATCTTAAAGATATCTTAAGATATCTTAAAGATAGTAAGAGATATCTTCGAGGTCCCTTCCAACCCCTACAGTTCTGTGATTCTGTGATTCTGTGATTCTGTGATTCTGTGATATCTTAGGAGAGGATATCCTCTCCTTTTCATAATACTCTTCGAATCTTCATGCATCTTGCAATTTTTCATGCAGTTCTGTGAACATTGTATGTATCTCATTCTTGCTTCCTCTGCAAAGTGATAGGTGAAGTAGAGAATTATAGGCTAGAAAGTGGTTTGAGAAATGTATGTTTTCTTTGAATTTTTATTAGTGAAGAGGAATGTAGTCTGGATGGCAGATATGAATAGTCAAGCACGCTGAGAGAATGCTCAAGCAGAGAGAGTTAGTTGGTAAAAATGACTCATGACAAAGGAAGCATGACAGTTTATACCTGGTTACTTACTGCATTTGGGTATCTGAAAGCAGATAATAGTGGATTTTGAAAATATCTCTGCAATTTGATCTTATTTAAGCAAGACATGCATTCTAGGTTTTCATACTGATATACTTTCATGGTCCTGCTTCACAGAATCACAGAATTGTATGGGCTGGAAGCGACCACTGGAGGTCATCAAGTCCTCCTGCTAAAAGCAGGAAAGCCTTCAGCGGATCTTTAATATCTTCAGCGAAGGAGACTCTAAAACCTCTCTGTGCAGCCTGCTCCTATGCTTTGTGATCCTCACTGTAAAGAAGTTCTCAGTATCTTTGTGTGGAACTTCCTGTGTTCCAGTTTTTGGCCATTGCTCCTTGTCCACTCTTTGTAGCAGTGCCACAGTTAAATGCAATGAAGCCACTTGTTAGCTATATTAAAGCACTTGTTAGCTCCTTTAGGTTGGCCGCACACAGATTTTATTTATTATTTAATATCCCTTGACAAGATTTACCACTCACAACACTACATAACTGAGAAGTCTAGAAGCTGAACTATTATTTTTTTTCAAAACTAATTTCTAGACTCTGTGAAGGAGCACTTTGGACTTTTACCAGGTCCTTTTTAGTGGGATTATGTTGCTTGCATATATTGCTGTAATATCTGATTACCATGGGAATGAATCTAATGCCAAATATTAATATCAATAACAACTGGACAGAAAATAACCAATGAATTGATGTCCCCTATTTTATAAATAGTACTTGTTACATTTTACATATCAACATATGAAAAGCCAATACTAATCATGTTTACAACCATCAGACTATTCTAGAAAGAAGAAATATATACATCTTTTTAGATTTCCCTTTATTTTTGCCCAATAGAAGATATTGGTGTAAGCAAGTAAACAAGGTACAGCAGCTAAGAGCAGTAATAGCATGTCACATTGGATCATTATAAATATTCCTGTTTAATAACAGATGTAGCTACATTTATGCAGGTTACTACTGGTGAATATCTAGAAGAAAGAAGACAATCTCTGAAAATGTATTTTGGTTTATGAACACTATCTGCTGAACTCCTGTGATTTGTATTTGTGGACGCAGTGTGCCTAAGCAACAATATGTTCACTTTTAAATAAATACCATCTGATTTCATAAATGTTTTCAACTGTTTTTGATAAATTATGGTGGAGTATTTCACAAAATTTATTTTCAATTGACATCTGAACTTTATTTCCACTTCCAGAAATTTCCCTTAGGAATGTGAAGTTTAAATGAGAAACTCCCTGAGCTAAGCAGTATAAAACCTACTTTGTTTTGTCCCAGTCCTTTGAAAAAGGCATAATATTTCTTTTGCTTAAAAATGTCCTATTAGTACCATATTGTTATCAAATGACAAAGAGACACTATAATGAATAAATATATATTTCTCCTTGTTCATTGTGGACTTTCCTCTTTTCCAGTGATGTCAGCAGCATCTTACCTTTGATTCTGATGTGCTTTTTCCTTCTTGCTCTATCTGAGCAAATTAGATCGGTTTGAATATTGAAACCCATCATGAGGAGTCAGGTCAAATACAAGATGCTTTATCCACTGTAGGACTAAAAGTTTTTCCTCTAGCTTTGATCACTTTATGTAATGATATAAAAATGAGTAAGCTTTAACTGGAGAGACTCGAAATGGAGTCTACAAATGCCAAAGAGAGATTCAGAACATGGAATTATTACCTAAACTGCCAAATATGTGATATTTTTCAGCATTTACCTTTTAAATTGGCTTTAAATATGAAAAATATATTTACTGACAGATGCTTCAGCAAGGGACTACAGTTACTGTGCTTACAAACATGTACATAAGATTGTATCTATGAATCTTATTGATAATGTCCCTGAAAAACAATGAAGAATGAGTGTCTGGCACATGGAACTTCTATAAAATGAGTCCAGAAAGAATGAAAAGGAGAGCTTCAAGGATTTCTTTCCAAAAAGCTGGCATTTAAGTAAAATCTGCAATTTTAACCATGAACTGAAGAATAAAAATTGGGAATTTGATAATCTAGAAAAAAAATTAAATCCCAATATCTATATTGTAGATTTAAAAATAAAGAAAGTTTACATGGAGAAAACGTTTCACACTAAGAAAAGCCAGTATGGATATTTTTCCCACAGGGAAAGTTCTGCACTTCAGTTTTACCCCACTGCTTCCTCTCAAATCTGCAATGCTCTACTGACATGAATCTTAAAAAACGTAACCTATTATTTGAATCCAACCCATTAGTAGGCAATATAGTGAGTAAATGTTCACAAATGAGAAATCTCATTTCAAATGATTTGTAATTTTTTTTTCTGTTTGTGTATGTACATTTTTTTGTGTGTGTGTGCATGTTAAGTCTGTACCTACACAGTGTAACTAAAAAGATATATATGGTATTTTCAGATATTGCACTGCTGTCTAATTAGTTCAGGTGTTTGTGCATGTCATCTGTCTTATTTCATTGTGCTAGTGCATATGTGCCAGGAATAGGAGAAAACAACTTTATCTCACTGATTAGATTTGTTTTTCTTAATAGGGCTGCTTCCTTTTTTTTTTTTATAATCAGATATTTTTTATCCTAGAAGCATATTTTATTGCACGGTGTCTTGTATTGTATTGCACGGTATAGCAATTGTCAGTATTTGCATACACCTTCTGTTTTCCACATGTGCCTTTGTTTCTTTAGTTGTCTTGCAGTTTTCTGCTGACTTTCTCTAAGCAACTCTGTATATGTTGCTACTAATTGGTGGAAGATGTGTGGTCAGACTGCATTTCTTCGGTTTTCTAACTTTATTTGCCAAGTAAATGACAAACAAGAACAAACCTACAAATACTTTGAGATGATGGAAATGTGCAAAACACAGCAGACAATACAATTTCTTATAGTGCACCCAACTTGCACTAGGTGTGCATGTGTCATTAAACTATGAGAAGATGTAGTGTTCATGGGCCTGTCAGTGATATTGTTTTGCATTCTTTTGCTAAATTAGAGACTTTTTTTTTTTTTTTTGTTATATTTAGCTGATGTTTTGAGCAAAGCTCAGACTTTTCTAACCAGTTGTTCTCTGTTTTCAAACCAGTTGTTTGTTTTCAAACCTATTGTTCTTTTGATACCCAGTACCCTGAGCTGGTGGAGGGGGATGGGGAGCAGAATGTGGCCCTCACTATCCATGAGGAAATGGTTGGCAACCTGCTACGGCACTTGGATGTATGCAAGTTGATGGGGCTAGATGGGATCCACCCGAGGATACTGAGACAACTGGCGGAGGAGTTGTCCAAGCCACTTTCCATCATTTATCAACAGCCCTAGCTATCAGGGGAGGTCCCAGTCAACTGGCGGCTAGCAAACATGACGCCCATCTACAGGAAGGGCCGGAGGGTAGACCCGGGGAACAATAGGCCTGTCAGTTTGAGCTCAGTGCAAGGGAAGCTCATGGAGCAGATTATCTTGAGTGTCATCACGCGGCACTTCTAGGGCAAGCAGGCAATCAGGCCTAGTCAGCATGGGTTTATGAAAGGCAGGTCCTGCTTGACGAACCTGATCTCCTTCTATGACAAAGTGACACACTTGGTGGATGAGGGAAAGGCTGTGGATGTGGTCTACCTTGACTTCAGTAAGGACTTTTACACCATTCCCCACAGCATTCTCCTCAAGAAATTGGCTGCTCATGGCTTGAACTGGCATACGCTTCACTGGTTAAAAACTGGCTGGATAGCCAGGCCCAAAGAGTTGTGGTGAATGGAGTCAAATCCAGTTGGAGGCCAGTCACTAGTGGCATTCCCCAGGGCTCAGTACTGGGGCTGGTCCTCTTTAATATCTTCATCAATGATCTGGATGAGGGGATTGCGTGCACCCTCAGTAAGTTTGCAAATGACACCAAGTTAGGGGAGTGTGTCGATCTGCTTGAGGGTAGGAAGGTTCTGCAGGAGGATCTGGATAGGCTGGACCAATGGGCTGAGGTCAACTGTTTGAAGTTCAACAAGGTCAAGTGCCGGGTCCTGCACCTGGGGTGCAATAACCCCAAGCAGAGCTACAGGCTGGGAGATGAGTGGTTGGAAAGCTGCCTGGCAGAGAAGGACTTGGCAGTATTGGTTGATAGTCAGCTGAATATGAGCTAGCAGTGTGCTCAGGTGGCCAAGAAGGCCAACAGCTTCCTAGCTTGTATAAGAAGCAGTGTAGCCAGCAGGGCTAGGGAAGTGATCGTCCCCCTGTACTCGGCTGTGGTGAGGCCGCACCTCGAGTACTGTGTTCAGTTTTGGGCCCCTCGCTACAAGAAGAACATTGAGGTGCTCAAGCGAGTCCAAAGAAGGGCAATGAAGCTGGTGAGGGGTCTGGAGAACAAGTCTTACGAGGAGCAGCTGAGAGAGCTGGGTTTGTTCAGCCTGGAGAAGAGGAGGCTCAGGGGCGACCTTATTGCTCTCTACAGGTACATTAAAGGAGGCTGTAGCAAGGTGGGGGTTGGTCTATTCTCCCACGTGCCTGGTGACAGGATGAGGGGGAATGGGCTAAAGTTGTGCCAGGGGAGTTTTACATTGGATATTAGAAAGAACTTCTTTACCGAAAGGGTTGTTAGGCATTAGAATGGGCTGTCCATGGAAGTGGTGGAGTCACCATCCCTGGAGGTCTTTAAAAGATGTTTAGATGTTGAGCTTAGTGATATGGTTTAGTGGAGGACTTGTTAGTGTTAGGTCAAAGGTTGGACTCGATGATCTTGAGGTCTCTTCCAACCTAGACAATTCTGTGATTCTGTGATTCTGTAATAAGAAGATTTATGAAAATGCTGAAGTGGAGAGACAGCATAGCTCTGCTGAAGCAATGCTGATTCCTACCAGCTGTCAGCGTGGTCCTGTATCTCAGGTTGGTTTGTGACTACATCCCAGCAAAAAGTACCATCAGGTGGCTTGCTCATAAACTGGGAGTGGTTTCTGTTACAAAGAGGACAACACATACTGAAGACAAGGTAAAATAATGTGTTGGCATATGGGGACTTTTCCTCTCCTCCTGCAGCAGAATCAGATCTGCAGAAGAATCAGATCAGAATCAGATCTGAACTTCCTATATCCTGCTTCTCACCATCTCTTCTCTACCTTTCTTGAATTTATTCTACTTGACATCTTTATAAAAACAGCTGCAGAGCTATACTATATTAGAGGATAAAATACAATTATTCATAAAGAGGAACTCACACACATTTGATGAAGTGTCTACTAAAATAAGAAAATTGGGAAGCTGAAGGTATAAACTTATTTCCTTAATGTCTAGCAACATCTTGAACTATACTCAGCAGAAAAAAGTAAATGAACAAGAACTGCCAAAAGCCAATGGTTCTACATTGCTTTTCATTCTTCTAACTCCTTTATTTAACAAATGCTCTTCTCTGAATACAGAGATTAATAAAAAGCTCATGATAGAGATTAACATTTTGTTCAATATTAATTGTTTCACCTGTTATAAAATGGAAACTGGAAACACTTTGTTAAATGGACTGAAAATTTGAAAGGCTGTGTAATTTCACTGTGCCTTCAGTAAGTACCTCTTGAACATTAATCTCAAAAGCTGTTTTGTAGCTTCCAAAAACAGTTACCCCTCAGGGATACCTGCACACCCGCCAGTCCAATAGTACAATGACTATGTAACTCTCCTCTCCTCTCCTCTCCTCTCCTCTCCTCTCCTCTCCTCTCCTCTCCTCTCCTCTCCTCTCCTCTCCTCTCCTCTCCTCTCCTCTCCTCTCCTCTCCTCTCCTCTCCTCTCCTCTCCTCTCCTCTCCTCTCCTCTCCTCTCCTCTCCTCTCCTCTCCTCTCCTCTCCTCTCCTCTCCTCTCCTCTCCGCTCCATAAAGGAATGCTTTGAGGCCAAAAGATACAAATATAGAAAGGTAGAAAAAGGTAAAGTTGTTGAAACAGACTGGCTTTGAATGCTTTCCATTAACGCACTACTGTCAGGACTTCATTCTTGTAACATCTAAATCTAGTTACTCCAAAGTAGTTAGAGTGGTTGATGCACTTTTAATTTTGACTCCCTCCTTTTTAAAAGGTCTTTCTTTGGTGCAGTCAAAAGTCAAACTTCTGATCTGTCATATATCCTTGCAAATATTCCACATAGAAAGACTTGTTCTTAAAGGGCATTGTATTTTGAATTATCTTATTTCTTTTAAATAATTACAGTTCAAGTGTTATGAGGACATAGATATGTTTCAGTAGATTCTTCAAATTGTATTTGCTTTTCTATATGTACAGACAGCTGGTATTATCTGACAGAAATAATGTTATATCACAAGATATAGCAAATCCGAAGTTGTTCTCATTATTTTTTAACCTTTAGTCAGATACATCTTATTTTCCACTAGTGAGGTAGAAGGAAAACTCAGATTTAGTCAGTCTGGCAGAATTATTGTTGTGTCTTGCAAAGCACAGATAGCATTTCAAAAACATTTTATCCTAGGGGGAATTTATTATTATTATTATTATTGGTTTACGTGACTGCTAAAAATATTAAAATTCTCATAGAATGGAAATTCCATGTTACAACCCATTTCAGCTTTGTGGAGTGGGCTGTGGGTCATTTGGTCTCTGGTCATTAAACACATTACTCCTGGAAGCAGAATTCAGATCCTTGTCTTTCATAAAAAGACAAGCACAGTGCTGTATGATATGATTGTTTTCTTTTAATGACATTGTAAGGCCCTATAAAGGTGTAATTTCTTTCCCCCACCCTCTCCTTCTGCATCTAACCAGTTGGTGCACTACTTTTTACGACACAGAAAAAAGTAGGAAATCTTAATTTCATGTATGAAATTTCTCAGTTAAATTGCCTTATTTGATTTTTTTTTTTCTTATCCCTGAGGCTATTGAGTGGGTGGCATCAAAAAAGCACCGTTACTATGGTAAAGTACTGAACTTCACTGCAATGCTCACTGAATTGGAGATATTTAGAGGAACAAGAAATAAAAAAAGTGTTCATTTCATTCACTGTCTCCATGGTATATGAGAACATCAAAATATCTTTTAATCTTAAAAGAAGTAGTTCAACTGTACATTCATGACACAAACACCTGCTGGCCATTAAGTGTTTGATTTGCTGTTACTTTTTTTTTTTTTTTTTTCCGTGTTTCCCCCCACATTTCTCCTTGTATAATCTTTGGGATGAACAAAGAAGAGAGTGAAAACCAGCCTGTGCTCTCCCACTAATACTGAGAGTCCTGAAATAACAAATTCTCTGTTAGAATTTGTTCAGTGTATTGATTTAAGGAAATGTGTTTTAGCTTTCTGTTTCTTTTCTCATTGTAAGTCATATTTAGCTTTCAAAATGGGAGACACTATAAGATACCAAACAATAGCAATGTAATAGGGTTTTCCAGGATACCTATAAATGGTTCAATATGTCTATCTGTGTGTAGATATATATATATATATATATATTTATTTTATTTTATTTTTTATTTTTTTTTCTGCCAAATAATGTTAGTTTGGGACCCTGAAGCTGCATCTGTCCTTTCTTTCCAATGAAGACAAATAAGCCTGGACACACATGACAGCATGAGGCTAATGCAGACATGTTGTGCCTAGTACTGGAGCAAGCACATCCAAAGGGATCTTGGGTAGCCCTGGATATCATTCCTTTGCCTCTTACAGCAATAACTTAAGAAATTGCAAAGGAAGACAGTTATTGATTCACTCTCAGAGCCAGATCAAATAAGTCAATGAGTTATTGCCTTCTATCTGAAGCTGAGAGAGCTATGAGAAGAGACAGAAGATTTTGTAAGGCACCCAAACTTACGAGATAGCCAAGGCTAAGGTTTATATTTTTGTAGTTTTAGTTACAATAATAACATAGGCAAGGAGCAAGTTGTATCTATTTACAAACAAAAATGTTTCTAGAGCTTGAGATGCAGATTTAAAAAAAATCTTTTCATGATGCTCCTTTGTGGAAAGGGGGATGGCAGTGGTGACGCATTAAAGGATAGCATGACAGACAAAGACCAACTCTGACTCCTTTTCACCTTCCCGTTATAAGAATTTATGGGAAGCAGCTATGTTTTCCTCCTAAGATCTATTGTATGCAGGCATAAGACAACAGGATTTACTTACTTTTTTTTTTTTTTTTTTTTTTTTTTTTTTTTTTTTTACTGGGTAAATATCAACTAGAAACTGCAGAGGTGTAGGAGACCTGTATTCCTATCATACCTTGACTACTTTAAAAAGAAAATATCTGATCCTATAAATACATACCTTAAAACCAGTTTGCAAAGGAGAAATATAATAAATGTTAGATGAATAGTGAATTTTGTCAAAGTAGTATTTAAGATAGCACAATACTTTCACAGAATCACAGAATCACAGAATTTCTAGGTTGGAAGAGACCTCAAGGTCATCGAGTCCAACCTCCAACCTAACGCTAACAGCCCTCCACTAAACCATATCCCTAAGCTCTACATCTAAATGTTTCCAATCAGTAACTAGGTGACAAATGTTCTTATCTTTGCTTTATTCCTGTAGACTACATGAATAGATATTGCAGAATATACTTAAACTAAATGATATCTTTTTATAGTTTTTATAGTTTGCATTATATCACTGATCACTTCTACTCACTTTTATTTACAGAGCAGCTGGTGACTTCTGCTTGTCATGGAAGAAAATGGATGGACATATAAGTCTCCAGATGGTCAAACTAACTGGAGAAGAGTTGTAACAAATTTCATTCAGTATCAAAAGAAATGCAGACATGCATATGCTGATAAACATTATTTTCAAAGCAATCAGGTAGAAAATTGATATTTTGCTTAACAAAAAAAGTCACCTTAATGAAAATTCTACACTAGGCCAAGAAACTGGCCAAATCCATTTAAATCAACATATTTTAAACATACTTAGAAAGAGAAGAGACAGATTACATGCTAACTTGATATTGCACATGATCTAATAAGAAATCACTAGAGTTAATTAATGGGTAGAGAAAATGTATGTATAGGATTTTACAAATGAGCAGAACTACTATGTCACTGTCACATGAATAGTTTTCAAAAATGAAACAACTTAATACACACACACCCTATAAACATTTCAGAAAGCTTCTTGCTACTTCACAGATCACATGTTCCATGGATGTCACACCTCAGATAAAAGTTTCTGTCACAGTGACTAGTTTGTCTGACTACTAAAAACATTAAAGACAAGTTAAACAAGACTTTTTTTAAAACAACACAACCAACCAAAAAAAACCCCACCACTATCACCAACAAACCAACAGGCAGGTCATTAAAGAGACATACCAGCTTATGCAAAGTTAAACAGATAATGCAATTGGCAAAATTTTTTGAGCCTAAATATTCACTAGTTATTTTTACCATTAGATAGTTCCACAAGCAATGAAACTGATAAAATATAGCTGAATTTAAACAAAGAAATAAACAAAAAGGAGAGAACATATCTTTTGTCAGTTTTAATTAACTTGCATTACATCTTCTTATTGGGTCTGACAGAGAGCTGCACAGATTATGACTAAGTATCTTTACACGCTAACAGTAAAAATAATATTGAAATAAGTTACAGCATTTTATATTTATTCCTTTCTATCTAGAAGTAAATGATAGAGAAAATAATTTTCCCCTTGCATCTCAATTTTGGTAAGAGACAGTCACTCTAAAAATGAAATTCAGTTGAAACATTAAGCCAGGAATTTCTAAAGAGTCTTTGTTACTTTATATGCCATTCATCTCACAAAGATATACTTTACTACTGCATTTATAATACATTTTATAATTTATAATTTATTTATAATTTATAATATTTATAATATTTATTTATATTTTATAATAGATCTAGTTCCAGTAAGGCAAGTTATTGGAAGGGCAATAGAGCATATGTTGAAATTAGAGAACAGAGTAGTTTCAGAGAACACTTAGAGATTGCATTAGTCCCATTCAATGTGTAGTACCCTCCTAATGAGAATAAATAAGGGTCAGGTAAGTCACAAGAAGATATTTAGGAATCAGTTTGACTCCAAGGTGAATAAAGTAATTATCTTGGCTCCTAAATGAGGATGCAGCATAGGAGGAAAAACCTGAAGCTATATTATGAAGATATTGAACTGATCAATGTGTTCTGGTTTTTATTATGAGGTCTTTGATTTGGCCACAGAAGGCTTACAAGTAGAATTGCATAGCATGTCTGAAATATATACATATTCAAAAACTTTTCTTATTTGGTTAGAGGAAACATACCACTTGAGATGTTCTTCTCTGTTGCATTCAAAGAATTACATGTATTTCAGACAGACTAAGAAATGGATAAATATTTTTGTAACACACGTTACATAGTACATAATAAGTATTTCTATAATAACAATAGTTGTTTTATTATAACTTATTTTATAATAATAAATTATAATAAATGTATTTTTCTATAGTGAAAATTAAGTCACTTGCATGACAATATTGTGTTAAACATTGTCTTGACTTACTTAGGATATTAACGTTTCAACAGTCTTGCTTTTTCATCATTATGAGCTACAAAACTTACATTTGCACACTTAGTGTATTATAACTGCAAATCTGACACTGCCAAGGCTACCTAAAGCTTTTATTTAGACTATTTTTAAATTCTTAAACACACTGGGAGAACTTGTTGTTTACAGGAGGTGCCAGGGATGAGATAATAATTTGTGAATTCAAATAGGGTTGGTATTACAAAGAAATCACGGGATTATTACACAGGAGTAAGCTGAGGGATATAACTTCACTTTTCTTAGTGCATTACTTATCCACCACTGAAATGATTGCAGTAGTAGTATAAGTATGGTAAATCAAAATTAAGACTGTAAATACCTCTTTGTATAGCATTTTCTCATTCCAGTTCAAAACTTGTCACTTTCTTTTGAACCTCAGACTCACACAGCTGTCCAGAACAGACAATATGCATGCACTTTTTCCTGGGGTATTTCACTACCAGAATAACACATGGGCTTCCCACGAAGCCCAACAATTTTTCAAAGCATATATTTCATAATTTTGTAACCAAACTTCCACCAAAATGTCATCATCTGCCCACAGTAACTAACAAAAGACACTGCCTTCTGGTTCTATGGCTCCTTGCTGTGATTAGTAATGAATTTCATTTCTGGGGTGGGTCCCTGTCTGTTCCCAAAAGCCAAGTTTCTGCAAACTGTATTTCAAATTTGAATGAGATGACTGAACATGAGTTCCAGGAAAATAATTTCCTTTGCCTTCTGGAGTCATTTATATCAGTGCCCTCAAATGTCTCCATCAAAATTAAATGTAGCAATTCGATGTGGGATTTGAAAGGGAAAAAACAAACCAAAATAATAATAAAATATTTAAGTGGCATTGCAATGAAGCTCAATTAATTTCTACAAAGAATTTTATGAAACAATTGCCTGCTTGGAGATGACAGAATAGAAAGGGTCCTCTTGTGTAATTTACTTCTTTACTGTAAAAATTTTTATCATTGTTGATATAGGTTGAATAAATATGTACAGCATCATACCAATTTATCTCTTATTCATTGTTCCCTGGATACCCGTGAGCTTAAAAAACAGCCCACTATTTCATTTAATTTTTTATGAGTGAGAGTTCAGATGTTGCCATTGTCATATTTTATCTCTTTTAGACAAATCTTAGGAAGGAGCAAGACTTTCATAATGATATATAAAATTAATTTGAGGACTTTTTTTTTTTTTTTTTTTTTGTTTCTTTGTCCTTTCATTATTTTGTGAGCAGTATTTGTTAAAGTGAAAGTAAATAGATGTTATGAGTGAACCAGTATTACAAAAGAGTTCTGGAATTTTCTCTCAGTCTACGTGTGTATGAAACAGACACATTTCAGGGTATTTTAATTTTATTTCATACTGAAGCTAGAAAAGAAGAAAGGTCTCCACATCAAGAACCACCAGTTTGAATGTAGACATAAATAATGAGAGTGTGTGAATGTTATTGGAACACCTCACAATTTTTCAAAGCATACAGTTCATAATTTTGTAACCAAGTTTCCACTGATTTTTTTCAATAATTCAAATTCAGAAAATAAATAAATAAATAAATAAATAAGACCTAAATATCAAAACCCTAAGTTATTCCGGAAATGGTGTTCTTTCATTTTTGAAAGTCTTTGATGTTGAATATAGTTCCATGGGTGATTTATTTTAGTTCAGTAAGAAGGGAAATGGATAAATAGACATTAAGCAATGGATAAATAGACATTAAGCAATTATAAACTAAGATTCAGAAGTTCTTTTAAGAACTGTAAAAAGTTCTCCAGGAGAAATGAAAGGGATAATCTTTTAAAAGGGAAATTTTCATCATAAAACTTTAGTCAGTTTTAATACTCTCCTCTTTCCAAATTCTTTTCTATGTAACACAAGCCAACTTGCAAGTGATGGACAGATATAAACTTCCATAAGTTTTAGGTATTAAACACAAGGAGCCTTTAACACCTGACCCTGGTTTTATGGTCTGAATACACTGAAAACATACTAGTGGTGTATGGCTCAGCACAGGTGATTTTTACATGAAATCTCACAATCCCACTCAGAGCTCTCTGCAGCTCTACTGGTATGTTTGAGATGGCTGCTGTCTTCATGAGACCAAGGGATTTGTTCATGGGAGATCCATGTAGAGCACTCCTTCTTTAAAGCGCACATCTTGTTTTGCAGTTTTTTGACAGACCTCTCTGCCCCTGTTCTAGGCAGTACCTGTACAGTTCTGAAAACAGTCTATGGTTTTGTCCTCATATCAAGACAGTTTAAAAGGTCAGGAGTGTTTGCAGGCATATCAGGACTGTGTCGGGGCTCTTGAGCTGAGACAGAGGTAGTGGTGATATTTTCTTTTGGAGATGTTGCTAATACTGTTTCAGGTTGTAAACACACAAAGGTTTTAAAATGACTCATTTCTTGACAGAATTCTATATTGTTGTTAGTCTGTGTTGTTAGTCTGTGTTGTCCTTACCAAGATCCGACGCCTTGATCTGCTCAGAGGTGAATTTCTTGTGCCGTTATGTGAGCTTTGTAAAGAGAGCAACAAGCCAATCCAGGCATTCCCACTGCCCCACTGAGATACTTGTCCTTGAGGTTCTTTTTAATGCCTGGGGAATAGCAACCAGCTACAGGCTCCAACATAAAGTTGTCTAATAGTCAAGGGCCATTACACTGTAATTCTCTCTCCTTCTCAGAGTTCACTGTAGAAGAGGAGGGTAAAAGTACAGGGTTGGACCACTGCTGCAACTCCTTTTGCTCCTCCATGACTTGCCTCGGGTTGGAGACAGCGGATTCAGAGAGGCATACACGAAACGTGTCCTTCAGGCAGAGGGGTGAGCTGAGCCTGCTGAAAGGCCTCATCCTACACTGGCCATTGGGAACATTGCCTCTGCTTTGTCAAAGAAAGGGGTATTGAGAATTTTTTTTTATTCTGAAATTTGGGGACACATAGGGCAGTTATCATTTTATTACAAATTATCCTTAGTAACCACTCCCTGTCCTTGTTAAATATAGCTCTGTTCTTCAAAGAAAAGCAGCAAGTACAGACTTTTATCTCAGCAGCAGTGTGCTCTTCCCCCAGCAGCTGTGCCTGAATTCTTAAATGTGGAACACTGGGAAAGTTACAGGTTACATCAGTCCACTTAGTTTTCAGAGAAGAAACTCTACTGCTACTGCCTACCACCCCCAACACCGACAGTGCTGCTTTTATATGTGACACTACTGCTCTTTAAAGTGACACTACTGCTCTTCCAAAGTGGCAGCAGCTTCTTTCTCTTTCTTCTGTTCTTCCCAGAAGTCTGTCTTTTACTGTAATATTTGCAACAATGGTCCCTTTGCAATGACTAGGGCTCGTAAGCCATAGATGGGCAGAGAAGCATACGTCATTTAGTTGCCACTTTCAAAAAGAAGTCATGGGGCATGTTCTTGTTCATATATCGCCACCCTGGGCTTTTGCACCATTCTTAGTGTGGCATTTCTGAGCTTCTTATAAACTCCATTCCTTTTCCTTTGCCAGAGATATATCAGCTTGCTTTTCATCTTTTAGTTTGCTTTTCTCCACTGGGCTTATTTCTATTATTTCCTTTGACACTATAGTTCTTGAGAAGTTGTGCCAAAACTAACTCCTACACCTGTGAATCATTAAACCTCTGGAGTCACAGAAAAACATAAAATTTGCAGAAAATCATGGGAATTCATGCCCACAACTTTGAAATTTGTCATTGATAAAACCTTGGTGTGGTATGGGAAATATCTAAAGAGCATAGTTATTTTAAAATCAGTAGAGGAAGAGGGGCCTTCAGACTCATAAAAACTAGATGATCATGGGATATCAAATTGACGTGTAAGTATGTGCTAGGGATACCACTCCCAACTAGGCATTTTGGAATAGCTGCATAGATTGCGTGCTTGGGGTGGGATAGGGCAAACTCTGTTCACCACACTTCTACTGGTGTGTGTATCCATGCACAAGTAAGGTGGCATCAGGTCCCCAGCCCCATGAGGCAAAAATCAAATGGCATCTGGCTTCATTGTACTTTTGACCATGGTGAACTCACCTTTTAAAATCTCTTTTAGAGATCATGAGCCTGATGTGAAGGTCTTTGTTCTGATTTCAATAGGATTTAGAGTTTCTATGTGGGATTTAATATTTGACCCAGCTTAGTGAGGAGCAAGGTAAGAGTTTTTGACTGATGTTTTCAAACTCTCCTATTTTCAGCCTTCAGGATGCAGCAAGTTGCGCAGTGTTTCTTATGGGCTTTTATTAAATGTATCAAAAAATAATAATAAATTCTATGCATGTATATGTTACTATTCCTAGCTACTTCTTACCATAAATATTCATGGATCCTTCGAAGATATTTGAAGATAGTCATCTTAGACATGACATAAAACTTTCTGGTCATTCAGGTAGAAAGACAGATACTTTACAAACATGGCACTCTGTAAAATGTCCATACTATTCAGTAGTTTTAATATCCCATAATAGTTGTATGTGAAAGAGAAGAAAGATCAATTATGGATTCTTATTTAAAAAATGATGGCGATAGATCATATAAAGTTATGCTTTTTCCAGTAAAATAATCAGTGAACATTAGAAGAATAGCATGCTGTAAATCCTGAGTCATCATTAGATTTCATAACAATTGAGAGTTTTTGAATTGAAAAGAGTCACAGAATTGAGTATTAATTTAGTATTAATTATACAGGTATAAGAATATAAGCTTCTGTGCTTGGCTTCATGTTGCACTTAGGTTTATATTTTTTTTTTTAACATTTGAATTCAACTTTCTCTGAATAAGGTGGATTGCAGAGACATTACATTTAAAATAAATGAGAACTTCTTGGCCTTCTGACAAATATATGATTACTGTAAGTTAGAGATCTTTCTCTGAATTGAAGGAATTAAACGCCTGGAACACAAGATCATGTAGTAGATACGAATGGGTTTGCATAACTCCACATGCATAACACTAAACATATACTGTTGAATCAAACCAGCTATATTTGAGTGTACCTGTTATCAGGAGAATTCAGATATAATGAGGGAACTGTCAAGCCAGCTAATATATATTCCAGATTTTAAATACCACTTTGAAAAGAACACAGAATTTGCATGTACTTTTGTTATTATTATTATCATTTTTCAAAGTGTATACAACTGGAAGGTGTATGTTGACCCTTCCTCTTGTCATCACGTCTAATTCTGTGGAGTATGCATAAGGACATATTCTTTTCCCTGTCCATTTTGGTTGCACTGATCAATCTCTGTGCCTATTACCATCCTTAGTTTAGTTACAGAGAGTGTTTTAGGGAAACCAAGTTCCCCATTTGTGTAAATCATGATGTAGGTGGGTACCGAGCCACCTATAGTGTTACTGAAACCCTGAATCTCATCCTGCTGTAGAATAGTGACATGGCTGGAGCACACAAATGAGTAAGGATGTCCCAAATGTTTTACAAGGCTTCCTTTTATGAATAGTGTGTAACACAGTTAAAAGAACTTTGTTAAGTGTCCAGATAAATGTCTTGTCTTGTCTCCACTCCTCAGAAAATGATCAGTAATATGAACAAAATTCAGCATAAAAAGCAACAGTTCAAACACTCATTTTTTCAATACATGGAAATAATCAACATTTTTTTCCTGTGATGCTTTTATTTTCTCACGTCGTATATCAATATTTACCTCTGGACTGAACATTTATTTGAAGGCTAATAAGGAAATGGGTTCTCTGTCTTTATCTTCCTCTCTTAGCCTTTCATATTGGTCATTAACTACCGGTAAAAGCTATTAATGTCTGGTATTCATGCTAAAATACGACACCTGTAGAAATGCAGAGATCCCTTAGGCAGTGACTTCATAAGTGAAATGTCTTGTATAATTGCTCCTATGTAAAGTATTTGTTTTCCATTTCACACTCAGAACTTTTCAGTGTTATTGAAAATGTCCCTAGAAGAAATGGGAATCACCCTAGTTCTGTACCCTTCCTGTACTGAGCCAGGACACCAAAACTCAATGAAAGAAACTGATGGACAAGAGAATTCGTCCCTTGTACAAGCAGACAGTAGCATATAGATGTAAAGTGTCAGGTAAGCAGTAAGCCTGAATGCCAGCAACTAGATTTTATTTTAAACCTGAAGCATCATGTCAGCTCAGCTGCTCCACAGATGCTATTCTGTAAGGGAAGAATTCACATTTGTCAGCTGCTCCACAGATGATATTTTGTAAGGGAAAAAATCACATCTAAGCACCACTAGATGTTATCTTGTGTTCTGAATTAAAAATGTTTCCAAAGGGATTATGTGTGCAGGCCAATATATGTATTTCCAGGCACAAGACAGCTAATTAAACAAACCAGTGTGCTCTGTGCTATCAGTAGAAAAGTGAGACAGTGTAAAACTGTCTCATGACACAGTAGCTTTAACGTGATAGGTATCTGCAGCTTGTCTGGGGTCTGGAAGGAGCAGCTACTAAAAAAGCCAGAAGTTGGAAAAGAGATTCTGTAAGCAGTCTGCAAGAACAGGAAGCAGCGCAGGGAAGAGAGAGCCTCCAGAAATATGGATTGAATTAAGAACTTCTGAAGTGTTTTTTAAACCAAATGCCATCTTTTGACATGTATGCCACCTGTAATAATAAATTTGCATCTATGGGACACTGTTCTTGCTACAAAGCCTCTGAAACCACCAGCTGGCATTTTCTTTTTTTTTTTCTTTTTTTATCTCCAAGGCAGTGACAGAGTAGAAAGGTATCCTCTGAGAAAGTAATGAAAGACAATACAGTTACATACACTTGGACAATTTAAAAAAGTGAAATAATATGAATAGCAGCTTGCTTACAAATTATTATTTTATTATTATTATTATTTTTTTCCTTCTATACATCAGCTAAAGCTCTGTTCACCTTGAAAACCGGGGTTTATTTGCTTTGTTTTGTTTGGCTACTCTTGCTGTACTGTTGCTGTACTGCCAACATGACCTCTCCATACAGACTATTTTTTTTTTTTTGAGTCCAGAAAGGATCACCCAAAGAAAGACTAAATCTACACCAACTATGACATACTGTGCCCTAAGCAGAGAAAAAAGACAGGGACCTGGCTGAAGAAAAGAGAGTATCAGTGCCAAATTACTCTATGTCAGCTATTTAGGATCTGGTGTCCTTACTGACCCAGGAAAGAGAAAAGCTCATAGGAAGAATACACATCACATAAGAAGAATAAAATAATGGAATATACTTGTTCCAGGCCTTTTGTCTGTTTAAGAAGGTCTGCATTTTACCTCACTGTACATGGCAAGACATTTTAGGAACCACCTCTTTTTTAAAGTCTTTCTTGAAACTACATCTTTCCTACCCAGATGTGTACATGTTATATAGGTTAAAATTAGAGTATTGCCAAATATGAAAAACTAATTTGTTTGTTTATTTATTTATTTATTTATTTATTTTCTTCCTATTCAGGGTCCTGAAAAGTACCCTCTGTATGCTGCTGGATTCAGCCTCACAATACATCCATATGGTCGATATTTTTGATAATGGACATTGATAGGAAAGGGCTGCCCACAGATATTGAAAAATGCACAGGGATATTTTAAAAGAATTTGAACTCTATCATGCTACAGTCTGTCTTTGGCAATTGAAATTCCCAGAAAAGCTCCATCTGAAAGCGTTCAAGAAAAAAAAAAAGTTCAAAGTATCTTCCTTAGTTAAACCATCGGCAATGTCTCCTGAGAACTAGTTGCTTTTAGTTTTTGTTTGTTTGTTTGTTTATTTGTTTGTTTGTTTTAATTGTTGTTGAACTCTCAAGTGCTGCCACTAGATCTTTACATCATATAAAGGCGTGTGGAAATTATGTGTTATTAGGCATTTGAATGAGCTAAGAATACTAACCATGCTGAATCAGAGACTTGTTCAAAACAAACACACAAGCAGAGAAATGAAATCTCCAGTCTCACTGGAATATTTGCAGGTCAAGGAAGGTATTACTTTTCAGAAGAGAAGTCAAATTCATATTCTGTCTGCACTGAAAAATGCACTTTATAGCAGTAGGCTATTCATTAACATCTTTCTAACTAAATGAAATTACCTGAAATAATCATTATTGAGCCTTTAGCTTGTCATGCTTAATTCCAGAAGTAAATAGAAGAAAAAGCCTTCAAAAATTAGAAGGGTCTAGGAAGTGTTTTTGTTCGACATTTTGTGCATACACATTGAAGTCTGGAATACTTGCTAGATATCTGATGCATATTGATAATATGGAAATAACTGAATTGTAATTGAAATATATAACTAGAATTTTATGGTGTTGTGAGAAAAGTCTTGTAGGAAAAAAAAAATAAATCTGGAAACTTATGAGACCATGAGAATAAATATAAATTTAATAGCTATTGTAAAAAAAAGGGGGGAGGGAAAGGGAACGGGGGTAAAAAATAGGACTATTAGTTGAGTTTCTTAGTTTGGAAAATAGAAATATAATTTTATATTCCTAAGCAATAAGACTGTCTCAAGGAAAATGCAAAAGTTTTTAAAAGTACATTTTTTTTTTTTCTCAGAGTGCATTGCTTGCAAGATAGCTTCTGTAAAATCCTCAAAAATCCTTTTCATAATCTCATTTAAATCAGAAAATAGATTATACATTATTTATTATAATAGCTGAAAGTAAATATTCACATATCATACTGTAGTGATCCGAAGAATAATACAACCCACTTCCAGGACAGACAGTTGACTCTTGTCCTTCAAAGATAAACAGACATATTTTATAAAAAATCTGTAAAAAGACATTCAAACTGTACATTTTATGAGCCAAATACAGAGATTGAAGTTAAAATAGATATTTACAGTAATTTATAGATACTCATGTCAATTCTGCTGAACTCAGAAGAAAATCCTTGTAGACAAAATTTATATATCATTTTTTTCAGCTGTCCGAAGAAATAGCAAAAGTTTGTCTGAGTTCAGACTTTAATCATTGGAAGGAAATCACACTGAGACATACAGGAGGATTTGGCAGAAGTATCTGCTGGAGATGGCCAAAGAAATACTCTAATGAAGATCCTCTGTCAAGTTATCCAAATGTGGAAAAGGACATGGGACTTCTTGGCATACATAACCTCTCTCCAGGTGGGCTTCTGCTTTCTTTTCTTTTTTTTCTTTTTTTTTTTTTTTCTTTTACCTGCACTAGGAGAAGTTCTACTTATGAATGTGCTGTTTTCCTGAGAATTTCTTCAGTTTCTTCACAGCCTGATCCTTCAGTCACCAGCTTGAACCCTGCCCTTACCTCCACTTCTTACCCAGCCCTGTCTAGCTGTGGTGGTTTTGCCCTCCCAGGCAGCTGAACTCCACCACAAGCTCTCTCACCCCACAACCTCAAAGTGAAAGGGGGAGAAAATAGAATGAAAAGGGTTCAAGGGTTGCCATAAGGACTGGGAGATCACTCACCAATTATTGTCAAAGGCAAAACAGACCCAGTATAGGGAGATTAACGTAATTTATTGGCTATGACTAACAGAATAAAGCAGTGAGAAATCAAAAATGAAATAAAAACATTTCCCCCCCCCCATCCAATCTCTTCTATGTCCTCCCACTGAGCAGTTCAGGGGAATGGGAAATAGGGGTTGCAGTCAGTCCCTATCACTTTGCCGCCACTCCTTCACAATCACTCTCTGCCCCTGCTCCATGTGGGGTCCCTCCCTAAGGATGCCATCCTTCCCGAACTGAGCCTGTGGGAGCTGCCCACAGGCAGCAGCTCTTCAAGCACTGCTCCAACATGGCTCTGTACCACGGGGTCCATCCATCCCCCAGGAGCAAACTGCTCCAGCACGGGTCCCCCACAGGTGGGCGCAGCTCCCCCCAGAACCCCTGCTCCTGCATGGGCTCCTCTCCACGGGCTGCAGCTCCAGCCCGGGGCCTGCTCCTGCGGGGGCTCTCCATGGGCCGCAGCCTCCTCCAGGCCACATCCACCTGCTCCACTGGGGGCTCCTCCACGGGCTGTGGTGTGGAGATCTGCTCCATGTGGGACCCATGGGCTGCAGGGGGACAGCCTGCTCCACCAGGGGCCTCTCCACAGGCCACAGGGAACCTTAATATCCAGCACCTAGAACATCTCCTGCCCTCCTTCACTGACCTTGGTGCCTGCAGGGCTGTTCCTTGTCTGTCTCTCCCAGTGGCTGTTGCACAGCAGTTTTTTTACCCTTTAATAAATCTGTCCTCACAAAGGCACAACCAGTATTGCTCACTCACATTGCTCTGGCTAACAGCAACTTCCTTTTGGAAACAGCTGGAATAGGCTTTTCTCCAGCATGGGGCAGCTTTTGTATTCTTTTCAGAGTCCACCCTTGCAGCCCCCATCCTACCAGGTCCTTGCCACATAAACCCAAGACACTAACTCCCTAGTCTGCCTTTTATGTCCTCTATTTCCTATTGTATCATCTTTCAAATCCCTTCAATGGCCTCTCAGCTACAGTTCAGTTAGACCCAATCCGTCTTTAGTGGATTCACCTCAGTAAACAACCTCAGTCCACCCCAGATCTCAAACACTTATCTCTGCCTCTCTGTTAAGCTAACGCTGAGCTGATATAGTATGAGCAACAAGGATACCTGATTTCCTTAATAATATTTTTGGTTCTGGGTGGGGAGTTCTGGATGTCGACTGCTTGATTGGTTGTAGCTTGGTCAGACCCATGTGGAGGCCTCTGCAGTTGAGGAGTTGGTCCTGTCAAAGGGGCAAGGATTTTTGGTAAAGGAGTGGAGTTGTGTGCTGAACCTGAACAGGAAAGAGAGCTCAGTCCTGGGATCCACTGGACATTTTTGCCCACTTTTAGGCATACATGTATTCAGGAATGGGAGAGGTCATTGAACTACGTAGGTTCCAACCTAAACCACAATGAACCCTGCTGTGTTGGATTAATTATATTCATGGTTACAAAATGCATGATTGTTCTGTGGTTTCCAGCTCACTCACTTGTTTTCAGCATCATTGTGTTTCCCCGTTGAAGCATTTTTGACCTTGTCAGCAACTTTCTATGTCCATATGCAATACTGAAAACTATGCATCAAGCCTCCTTTAATAATTTATTACTATTGTACTTTCATAAATTAATAATCTTAGCTTCCTCACACACGTTTGTAGAAAATAGTTTACTAAAATATTGTGTGATAAATTCAGTCAATAAAATTAATCGAGTCATTTAATAAGTTGAGTGCCTCTACTATACTTTCAAAATCTTAAGGAGACTATAAAAATAATTGTTCTGTTACCACTATAGTTACTTTTGTTGATGACTCCCTTTAATTTGGAGGTAAGTATATTTCAGTTTTTTTTATCTTTTTCTGAAAGTCAAGCAGAAGTTTTGTTATGATTAGATAATCTGAGGAACATGAAATGTTATCTTCACTAATCTTTTAATATTTTCATACACATCTACTTACTGAAACTGTATTTTTAATTTAGGGCATCCCTATTGTTTTGAATGTGACCCAGAAAAAGCAAAATGTAAATGATCACCAAATTTACAGAGTTAATTAAATATTTAAAAATATTCGTGTTTGTTTTCATGTTTTGAAAGGAAAGTAGTTTTCACTTTTATACACCTGTGTTTTTGTCATAGTTGTACAAAAAAAGGCAACCCCCACCCCTTATTCAAAATAAGAATCTAGATCAGAGACCTGATATATTGCTATGGCAACAAATGCTATGAAGCCATGAAGCACTACTGCTCTTAGACTGAAAGTCTAACAATACCAACATGATTTTCAAAGGAATTGTGCAATATAATGTGCTCTTTGGTCAGCTGATAATTCCTATTGATACCTAGTGTCTCTGTCCAAGGTGAAAGCGTTCATCTCATCCATGGCATTTCTGTAGTTAAAATGACTTTTGTCAATTCTGTTCAGGGAATAGGGAATTTCCATGGAGAAGAAGGAGCATCCTAAACAGTTGTTTTGGATGAAAGAACTATTGTAAACAACCAGTGGTTTACATGTGGTAACGCAGCCATGTATACTTTAATTCACAGTAATGCTCCAAGCAAAAGACTAATGACCATCTGACATTCATATAATTATTATTTTTTTCTAAACATGAACATGAGAGTTATGATAGGGACAAAGAGATCTGTTGTGTATTGGCCTCAACACAGAAAGACTGTAGAATTTTCAACTACGCCGTGTTGCTTTCTACTCTGAATACACATCATTGATTCTTGACTGAGATATCCAGTTCTTATTCTGCCATTATTTGCTTCGCTCTGTCAACATCTTCCCTGAGTCTCGAAACAGCCAGTTCCTCACTAGCTTTATCGTATGGGTGTCCATAAGACACTTTTAGTCCTGCGTAATATTAATTAATTACATTAATCATATTAGTGATCAGTTTGAAGTAAAATAAGGAAATATAGTTAATCTGCTGAAACTTTCTCCATAGAGTTCTTCTGATGATCTTCTCAGAACTATCAGAACTTTTAAGGGACACACAATTTGCTGATAATAAGAAAATCTGATTTTAAACTTTATATGCTGCTGATTTCCATTACATGAAAGAATTTCATGATATTGAATAACTTGGGCATGAGAAATCTCATAAAGGTGATTTGCATCTGTAACTAGAGAAGAAACCACCAGAGAAAAATGGAATTTGGTAAATCTTCTTCTAATTATTTAAAAGGTAAAGATGACTGTGCCTTACTAGTAGCACGAGTCAGCATTCCTCAAAACAGGGACATCAGAAATACATCAGAACTCTGTATTTAGTCAGTGTGGTAGCTGGTGGAATTGTTGGATGTGGTTGCTGGGCATCAAATAACTTATCTATACATATTCACCTAGATATAAATAAAAAATTACCATTATCTACACTACTATCTTACACTACAATATATTTCAGTATATATTAGTATTTTATTCATATTCAGAAGGTGTTTTTTTTTTTTTTTGAATTATTTCTTTCTCCTCCATCATGAATATTTCATTGTTTCAACAGTATGCAGATTGGTTCTTGTAAGTGAGAAATCATTACTACTTAAAGGACCTCAAAAAGTCACTCAGAAATTATGTGGAAATTGATGCAGTTAAAGATATCAGGTGTGTGTTAGTTAGTTTGTTAGTTTTTTAATCTAAGAAGCCTTGCAATTACAAATTCTAATTCCAGTTCTAAATACCCATTTTTTATTTTCCTTAAATAGCCTATAATTTTTTAATTATTTATTTAATTTTTTTTGATATATATATATATATATATTATGGAGTGAAAACTAGGGAACAAATTGAGATATCAAAATATTTTTAATTATTTTTGTCAGAATCCTTGAGTGGCTTAACAAGTCGTTCAAATAAGTATTTCTACTATTGAAACTTTCTGTTGAAACTACTTCATTATTTTTTTTTTTTTCCCCAGTGGTTGCATTTACCTTTCTAGAACTGTAATTTCTTGAATTAACAATTCATAAAATAATTTGACATGAACTGAAAGGTATGGATTCTTTTTCCTTTTTAACAGAACATTTTAGCAGAAACATATGGTTAATTCCATTATTGTAAGAAGTTAGTTGGGAACTTTTCATATCAATTATTTTGAGAAGTGGCAGCCAGACAGATTTTCTCTGTGGAGTAGAGGTTGGTAGATTTCAAAAGAAGCTTGAGTCAGGTTACAGTTGCTCTAGTAGACTTGTTGAAAAGCTATTAAAAATGAATCACAGCATAATTCAACAAAATAAGAAGGCATTATATATATTATATTATATATTATTATATATATTATATATTAATATTATATTATATTATATATATTATATTATATTATTTATTTATTTATTTTACCCACTATTCCCATGAACCAAACCTGTTTTTTTCTCCACATTCTGGATATAAGTATCAAAAAGTTAGAATATAAGCAATTTCCCTGCTAACCTGATCTTGTAGAAAAACAACCATAAATAGCAGTAAAGACAAAGATATAATCCAGTGTTACTTTACTGATTTTGGTAAACTGGGAATTTCAAAGTCCAGGTGAGGCTAATGATAGACTTAAGCATCAAAATCAAAGTTAATGCAATCAAAAGTTGTGGAACAGCAAGATACATAGAGAAAAAGGCACAATAGAATGTGTTCAGCAAGAGTGAGTTGCGTTCTGGAGGGTTACCTAGTCCTAGAGTCTGATTTCTAAGAGATGCAGCTTCACAATGAAGACTTTTCTGCAGAGTGGCACTGTTAGGATCTTCTCTCTCTCTCTCTCTCTCTCTCTCTCTTTTTTTTTTTTTTTTTTTACAATGTTAGGGATGAAAAATTTGTATAACACACACATGCAGACTACAATCTCATAGCTTGGTTTCTGAAGAGCTAAAAGGGCAAAATTACTTTTTTGCTGTTGGGTTTATGTTTATTTTCTGTTAACACCATACGTGGAGAGAAAGGATGTATTGAACCCTGTTTAATTACAATGAAATTAGTGGAGTTATAGCAGATAGTAATTTGACTTCTTGACTGCTGTAATACAATTCCCATGTATGGGACAGTGTGTGGCTGAAATAATTATACATACATGGTTAAATATTAATATATTTTAATGTTTGTCTCAATTTTACATATACTAAAATTCAACATATTAAATATTGTTTTGCTTATTTTTATTCAGCAAACCATGCAGACTATCTTTTAACTTTATTACTGGTTAAAGTCCTTGCAACCTGATGGATTTAAATATATACATAATTTAACCATGTGCTTATCTGTTTTATCAAACAGCAGAAAAATCTTGTATGTGGGAAATGAAGAGAAAATGTTTCATTAACTAATTAATCTGTCCACACATGAGATGTGTTTAACATAAATCATGGTAGCAGAATTTGACCTTGTAAGTCAGATCAGTGTAAATTTTTTAAAATAATATTTATTTTCTATCTCTTTTCCTTATTAGAAGTGTGCAGGAATTATGACAAAACTATCTAGTTTTAATACATATAAAAGCTTTTATAAGTAATGAAAAAATTTGCAATGACAATTTAATAGGCTGTAACTAAATAATGTATGGATATATTTTTAATTTCCATACATAATAACAGCAAGTAAAATAAATAAATAAATGGGTGCATCTAAGCCCGGATCCTGTGACTGACTTGCATAGAAGTTGAATTTGTCATATGTTTACTGTATCTAATAATACAGCACAAATTTATAGTATCTTAATTGTTTTAGGTTACTGTTTTTTAAGTATACCAGGTGTAATTGCTGTTTGATATATTAAGAAACAAACAAAGAAAACAACAACAACAGAAACACATACACACATGGTTGACTGGAGCTTAATTTGTATTTCATCTTCCATTGCAAAGACTCTGTTAATTCCATTCTAACATTCCTATCAATAAATGAATAAATGTCACTAAATGAGCATTTCAAAGTATTTAGCCTTGAATTCTCCAATTTGTCACTTGTATGCTTTTTGCATCCATTGAAAGCATGGGAAAAGTAACTGTTATTGGAAAATGTTCCCGTTACATTCTAACTTGTCTCACTAAAAGGAGATAGTAGATTTATTTAAATCTTTTTAAATCTGCTTTTTAAACTAAAAGTAGATTTTTAAACTTTTTAAACTAAAAGTAGATTAATTTTATTCTCATTACTTTCTTAATCTTATTTTTAGCCTATTTTATTTTCACCACTTCATATTTCTTACTTCCTCAGATTTCCAAAACAACTGCATTTTTCCAGGAAGCGAAGATGGGAAATTCTATAATGTCGTATCAGACCATGGACTATCTCTGACCAGCATCTTGCAGCTTCCCTCTATGAGATTTGAACCAACTATTTGGTTCCTCTAATTGTGCATTTAGTCACTAATGGAAATTTTGTATCAGGAAATCCTGATCATGATCCTGAACCCGAAGATGTATGAGACTCATAACGTTCCTTACATGAAGACATTAAAACCACAGTTAGCTTACTGAAAGGTCAGAATTTGCATAATAAGACAGAAGAGTGAAGTTTAAGGAAAAGTTACTATATTCACTTGCTTCATAAATTTAATAATTGGAGACTCAGCCTATACTCCCTGAAGAAATGGAAGGAAGGAAGGAAGGAAGGAAGGAAGGAAGGAAGGAAGGAAGGAAGGAAGGAAGGAAGGAAGGAAGGAAGGAAGGAAGGAAGGAAATGAAAAAGAATTTAAAGGCAGAATCAGTGTGAATACTCGATGGTAAAACAAGGTAATTTAAATATGAACACACACACACACACACACAGATATATGCTATGAGGTATAATAGTCATTTGTGTTTAACCAATTCCAGATTTGGATATTTGTCTAGTTTGTTTGAAGCTGATTAAAATCTATCCAATTTATTGCAGTCAGTACTTGAAATTACAGATGATAGATCTGTTTCAGTGTACCATTAGTACCATAAAAATTTACTAAATTCTTTTTTTATATAACACATACACAAGAAATGTTAACATTAAAAAAAAAATAAATCTATGTGAAAAGATGTTCAGTTATAGCTTATTCTGATATGTGAGATCAAATCAAGCATTTGAAAGAGAGGTTCTTTCAAAGCCTATGTATATTATACAGTAATGTCTCAAAAATATAAACAATTGTGTTTTTTTCCTAGAAGTCACAAAAAGCGTTGGTCTCTTGAGAGTTCATTAAAATAAGCTCAGGTAATTTAATTAATATGTTGACCTGAAAGCTGCAGAAGCATGAATAAATGCCTGACATTTTTAAGAAGCTCGGTAAGATGGGTTTAGACTCACACATGTGTTACAAGTCACTCACTGAGTTCACTTATTGCTCTAATTACTTTCTACAGTGGTGAGTGGAAAACGTATTTACTCTTAAATATACAAAATTTACAATTAAACTACTTTACCATGGCAGATACTGCTGTATTAATGTTTTCACTTACAGGGGTGGTAAGCAAGTCACAAGCCACTCCAGAATATCCACAGATCCTTCTCTGTTCTGTGGATGTCAGAAGTATCTGTCAACATAGAAACAGATCAATATAGAATATACTATGTAAGTACCTATCCTTAAATTTTCACAAGAGGGTGGGTAGTGGCATAATAGTAAATGCAAGACTGATGTATGTAGAAGAAAAAAAAAAAAAGGAAATGTTATTTTCAAAAAGTACCTAGAGTGTCACAGAAGGTACGTAGAAATTGATTCTATATGGACTGTTAAATGCATCAACTAGATAGCATCCTTTACATTTAGGCAGCTGAAGAGCACTTAGCATTGAAGAGCTGCTGTCCACACGAGGATTGGCAGTGCTGGACTGCCACACTGGCTTCATCTGAAATGTCTGTCATCGGTGTTGGCAAGGTCATAGGCAAAAGGTTTAAATTGTAGTGTTAAAATACACTGTGCTTTTGGACCCTTTTTGCCTGACTGCACTTTTGGACCTTCAGGAGCTGATATTCTCTCCTACTGAAAGTGAAGGTGGAATCAGAAGCAGTACCAACCACCACTTTGATTCCTACTTGCTTGGCTTGTAAAGTGAACAGGATTTAGTACAGATTTCATCATGTAAAGTAACCTTTGGAATACATTGGCTGAGTAGAAACTCTGGAGATAATAATAATTCCCAGTAAAGTTTATGAAGAAATGAAAAAATAAGAAAAGAGTTTGGTGTTAACAGGCGCTAAATAACATCTGCATTCTTATTTCATATGAGAAATAAAAGTTGGTAACGTTTCCCACCTTGAACACTGAAATATGAAAAGGTGTTTTCCAAAATCCTGAATTCTGAAAGCAAGTGAATTCTGAAATCCTGAATTCTGAATGCAATTTTTTATTTTTTATTTTTTTAATGTTAGTTTCCAAGTTTCTTATATTTTCAGCTCTTTAGTTTTGCTATAAATGTAGTATTTCAGGTACTTTGTACCCCAATAAAGTATTCTGAACATATATGCATAAAAATTATTAGTCTCACAACCCATTCATAAAAATCATTACAGACCTTGATTTCTATTGCTTACTTATTTATTTATTGTAAAAGAAAAATTACATACAGTACTCCACATGACTCTCAGTAGTTTTACACTTGTATAAACTAAAGCTCTAAGGTCTACTATGAAAAATTACTTAGCCATTGGTCATTAGCAAAATACAAATTAATATAAAATGCACAATATGCTGCACATTTTATTATTTCTCCATATTATGGAGAAATTTCTCCATATTCTCCAGTATGACAAGAGTATGACAATATTTAATGATGGTGGATATTGAAAGATTTTATTCATATATTTCTCTCTTTCAGCCTTGGTTTAAATAATGTAGTTCAGTAACATTTGGCATCAGTCAGTATCCCAGTATTTGCTCTTAATCAATAATTAGGTCATCTTTCCTTAAAAGGACTCAAAGTTATAATTTGCTGAACAAATTAGAATATCATCTTAAAAATAGCTTTAAAATATGTAATTTATTTAAGGTTGAAACTAATCACCTCATTTATTTATGGAAAACTTTGACTACTAAGGTTAGCTGTTCTAAAAATCCATATTGCAGTTTTTTTCACTACTTATTAATCAAAAAAATTAAACCAAAAACTTTGCAATCAGAAATGTTTTTCAACCTTTTCCAGAAAACTTCAGAAAATTTTAGATCATAGACGAGATATTCATTTCTTGTGGTCTAAGAGTTCATGAAGTCACTACAAATGTGGTGTAATTGTTTAACTTAAAATAGACCTAAGGTTATTAAAAGTATTTAAATATAAATATAAATATATTAAAATCTGCTGATTTGATTACAGTAAGACACAGGTGACCTGTTTCAACAAAAACCCCAGTCTCTGAGATATAGATAGTCTCTGTGGCATAGTAGCAAGACTCCTGGTAGGTATTTCTTTTACATGACAAAATACCACAGAGAGCTATATTTTTAAGATTTTAGCATTACCTTAGAAATTAGACAAATTATAGGATTGCAAAATTACTCTAAATACAATCTAAATCCCTTGGGAATTGGGTTGAATAAAATATCAGTGATAATATATGTTAGCTAAGCTGACAGGAAGAGTCATGGATTAAGCAGTCTCTGTAAAGTCTGGATAGGTCTCCAGAAAAAAAAAAAAAAAAAAAAAAAAGAGAGAGAGAGAGAGAGAGAGAGAAAATGTTATTAATTTCCAGGGAAAATAAATTTTGAAATTAAAGCTTGTTCAAGAGTATCAATAAACTGTGTTTGTGCCATCCTTGAGCAATATTTCATTTGGGAGCTCAGCAACTACTTTGGTGATTAATGCTTTAATTTATTATTTAATTAATATTTGTATTGCAGAACCATGGCTGTAATCTGAAGACCTGTTATATGATTTACTGGTACTATGAGTTCAGAAGACATCTGAAGCTTAAAATGGAGTTTAGAAGATTGGTTGATAGAGCTATCCAGAACTAATTATCTTATGTAAAGCTTAACATTCCTCAGAGAAATGTTGTACCACTGAAATTTTCTGAGTTGCATAATTTTGTAAGGTTTCCACGGTGTATTTCTGAAACATTCATTGGTAAGAGATGAGTATAAAAGAGAGGAATATAAGACATAGAGGATTTTAAATTCAAAGAAAATATTTTTGCTGTGGAAACAAAATAAAACAACAATGAAAAAGTCTACAAATGATGTAGTATATCTCTGATAGTTAGAGTCTACATTTCCCTTCACCAATACCCTTAAATAAGGGAAAATATTGGGGAAAAGATACAGGAGACATATTACTTTAATATATTAATGTCAGGAATAATGCACTTTTTTTTTTTTTTTTTCAATCTCTTTATGGATATTCAGTGGTAACTAAGCTCTGTTTATACACAACCCATGTAGTCTGTTCAAGACATGGCAAACCTTTCCTGCTCTCTAGGGTTTACATGTCTCTAGTTACTCTGCAAAGAGCATTCATTGTTTAAAGCATATCCAGTTTCTGAAGAGGTGCAGCTGACATATAGGAAAACCAAAGAGTAGTTTGCGCTTCTAAAAAGCAGGGCACAAAATTATACTGGGAGAAAAATTACTTACTTTTTCTTTTCAGCTCCATCCCCCCCATCCCATCTTGGGAGAAACCACCCTCCCTTGCTGGTGAGACTTGAAATATTTGCAGTAGATAGTGTACAAATTCTGAATTAGCAACAGTGAATTCTTTAAAATTATCCAGTCTATTTGTAACAACCGAGGGGCACTGAGGATTTAGTATAATAGTCTGAAGTACAAAAATGCAGATGTCTAGCTGTGCGGAGCAGGTTTTGTTCCAAGAGTGGGTGGGAAGAATGATCAGGAGCTTCCCAAGGTCAATTCTGGAAAAGCTCTGACACTTTCTATCCTGATTCTGAAGTGTGCATGACAGCTGAAAGGAGCTGCACTGTAAGCTAGCAAAAGTCTTTGAAGAAAAAATAATTTGGTGCTTTGTCACTTAATCATGTGAAAAGATATTTTTATTGTGATAAATTTAATCCTATCCTTTATTTTCATCATGGTATTGTGGGTCATTTATATTCACCACAGCTGAATTAAAGGTTTGGGAAATAACCTCTACCCAGAAGTTTTACCCCATTTTCCTTTTCCAGTTTAAACATTTTTAATAGAAATAAATAAATAAAAATACTCTAATATAAAATAATCTACTGAAATACTGAATAGGGTTCAGCTTTTAGAATACCTATCAATACCTAAATCTTAGGTATTCATAGAATTTTCTTCTTTAATAGCTGGAAGTTCACACACACACACACACACACAGACACACACGTGCATATGCACACATTATCAGCAATATATTAGCTTCTAAGTTTAACTATACCACAAACTCACAGAATGACTGAAGCAAAAAGGAGCCTCTGAAGATTTCCCAGTCCAGCCCCCTGGTCAGGACAGAATCTGCTAACGGATGTTGCTCAGAGATGTGTCAACTTATGTTTTGAATATGTCCAAAGATGGAAATTTCAAATGTTTTTCACTTTTATCTTTCAAACAGTCTTAAGAATCAGAAGTTTCTGACATTATGAGAAAGGCATGTCAAGCCTGACATAATGTTTACCTACTTACTCAGTTGGGGGAGATGGCAGGAGGAGTAGAGACTTAAAGAAATATATTCTATGCATGAAAACTGCTGTAAAGATTCAAAATTATCTTCTGTTAAGATAGCATAATCATAAATTTGTTGGCAATAATGTTTAATTTGTGCTTAAATAAGTTGATTAAGGAATATTATTCTTATATTAAAAATCAGGAGGACTTTAATTCTTATTTTTCAGTCTTGATTTATTAGGAACTTAGCTGTCAAATCACTTGACAGGGAGCCAAGAACTTGCAGAGATACAATTACCTGGGATCACATTTGAAAGGGGAAAATGCTGTAATTAGAGCATAGCTTCAAGTAAGTATAGCATATGAAATAAAAGGTCAAACCAAGGTGTTCCCTCACTGAAACAACTCTTGGTACCACAAGAAAGAAACTCAGTTTCAGTGAACCTACCTATCTACTGATGACAAAAACCTGGCAGAGACAAATTAGCTCACTTCACAAGAAAACATGTAGTGAGATGCCTTTAGATATTTCTGTGCAATTACTTTATTCTCTCATTTCTCCTTTTGTACTTCCTCAGCACAAATGAAACTCTATCAAAAGCTGAAGAAAATGAAGTAACTAATGATGGACTAAAAAGTGATCAACTCCTTAGAAGAATCAAACTCCATATGGAACCATTACTTTCTCTGCCATCTAAAAACTGAAATTCTCCTCTTCATCAGAGGAACATCCTACATCCTAAAGGCATATTTAAAAGACTTCGTCATGTCTTTTATATCTCCTAAGCCCGTGGCAAAAAAAAAAAAAAAAAAAAATAAAATGTGTTTTGGCAAGAATGTACAGTGCCCTAGCAAGATCAAGACTGAATCACTCTAGAAACTAATTCTGAGTGAGAATGAGCACTATAGAAAAGAGTTTTCTTAGTCATTAAGGACTTTCTTCATAATTTGAAGCATTCCTAAGTTATAACTATTTCTTTATGATATTTTTGATTGACTAACACTTCATTACGTGAACAGAAAACTATATGAAGATATAAGGGTTCATAGAACAATTATTATATTTGAATTACATTATTATACATTAGAGGACACCAGAGTACACTTTATATACCAGAAAATACTCATCTTGGTAACACTGAAGACAGAAGAAGGTCTAATAAAATGTTGAAGTATCTACTTGCACATTTTAATTCTACAGCAACATGCAGTTTCTGATTGGTGAAAGGACTAATATAACTGATTTTTCAGACATTTTGCTCCTGTGAATGGTATTTGCTGCTGGTGATCACCTGAGACAAGAGACCGAGTTTTCATCTCATTTTCCGAACTTTCCAGAACTTTTCAGAAGCAGTTTACTCGTCTGCAAAATTAAGGTATGTGGTTTCTTTCCTGGTGTTATGCTATATTTCCCAGGTTGGTTTAAAACTAGGCATGTTCCTAGTGCGTGCATCATAAAGTGCAAAAATATATTCAGATGTGATAAAACTACATGAAAAATACCACCTGGAAAATCAATGTCTAGTAAAATCCTAAAGGTACTTTTTAAAGAAGATGATGGTGTGACAGATTGGATAGCTATTTTTGTTTGTTTTTTAATTTTGCTATAATACCTTTTGAGGAGCAATACATTTAATACATTTTAATAATAATTGATTGATGAGTTCATTTGAAAGTATTAAAATTTGGCAGTTTAAAGCTTCCTGTAAATAACTTTGTTTTAATATGTGGAAGTAAAATTATACTCCAACTTGGGTCCCCTGCAGGCAGCAGCTCCTGCCAGGTCACCTGCTCCTGCGTGGTCTCCTCTCCACGGGCTACAGGTCCGGCCCGGAATCTGCTCCGGCAGGGGTCTTCCACAGGCGGCAGCCTCCATCGGTGCAGGGCCACCTGCTCCACCGTGGTCTCCTCCACGGGCTGCAGCGTGGAACCCTGCTCCTCCGTGGTACTCTATGGGCTGCAGGGGGACATCCTGCTTCACCATGGTCCTCACCACAGGCTGCAAGGGACTTCTGCTCCGGCACCTGGAGCACCTCTCCCCCTCCTTCTTCACTGATCTTGGCACCTGCAAGGCTGTTCCTCACTCCTCTCACTCTCCCAGCTGCTGTGTGGCGCAGCATTTTTTTCCCTGTCTTAAATATGCTCTCACAGAGGCACAAAACAACATCGCTTATTGGCTCGGCTCTGGTCAGCAGTGGGGCCCTTCCCAAACATGGGGCAGCTTCTAGATCCTTCTCACAGAAACCACCCCTATGGCCCCCTGCTACCAAAAGCTTGCCACTTAAACCCACTACATTGACTCCATTATAGAAGACCACCAAATTGTTCAGGCACGATTTGCCATTGCTGAAACAATGCTAGCTGTCTTAGTATCTTTAAGGCATGTGCCTTAAAATTCCTTCCAGGATGATCTTCCCAGGCACAGACATGAGGCTCAGGATGAAAGAGGTGAGCTACCTGATTCATTCCTTGCTAGTGAAACTGCTCCCTAAGATACACACCTAGTGTAGGTGTAGTGTAGTGTAGGTTTCTGTTCAAAAGCATAAAGCAGTGTACCACTCATTTAGTTCCTATGAAAAATTATTCTATGATTTCAGAGATCTCAAACCTAATTTTTCTGTTTTCTAATTTGGCATCATTACTCCAATTATCCCACCTTAAAATGTTCTGTGATGCAATATGAACAATTAATGCTTAAGAATGAGGTAAGCGTTGCATATGGAGACTTATTTTTAGATTCTCTTTAAACTCTGAGGGTCTTGCTTCAAGTCTCATCTGAGGCAATAAATATAAGAAAAAAAATTAATAGCAAGCAACATAGTCTTACACATTACTATTATCTAATAGCTACTATAAGAGGTCCTGTTTTGTACCTGATCCTTTTATGCAATTGGATAACAATATTTATAAACTTTTTTGTAGCTCAAATTTTGCTTGAAATCAAGCTCCAGGCTGAAATAACAGATGTACAAACAGAATTACCCTCAGGATGTTTAATAAAACCATCCATGCAGCATGAACAAAAGAAATCACAATAAAAAATAACAGCACACTCCCTTAGCAAATAGAACAGTAAAGTCTTGTTTTCCTTATTGTTTTGTTTTATTTTCACAACTTTAGAATTCTGAAAAGCCAAATTCTGTGGTTTAGTTCTTTTTTGTTTTTCCTGATTAACAAACTAGTAAAAAAAAAAAATCCATAGTGATGTAACATTACAAGAAAGACTAAAAAAAATGCAATTGGTTAGCTTCCCTATTAAGATGTAATGCATATCTTTAAAGCAGTACTATGTTGTTTGAAGGCATACTAATTAATTGATAATACTAAGTGATGTATGCCACAAACAAGAGACAGAAATGAACTGAACTCTTGATCTAAACGTCATCATCATGAATATTAGGTCATCACAGATCAGCCTTTAAGTGACCTAAAAAAATGGGTATGAATATCTTTACAGGTGTGTTTTTTACTCAGTTGGGCAGGTGAGTAAAACTACTACAACTACTCTCTCACTCTCCCTCCTCAAAGGGAAAGGGGGAATAAATACAATGAAAAGGGCTCAATGGTTGAGATAAGGACAGGGAGATTACTCAACCATTATCCTCACAGGAAAAGCAGACTCAGTATAGGAAGATTAATGTAATTTACTGCCTATTATCAACAAGCTACAGCAGTGAAATTAAAAAACAAAACAAAACAAATAAAAACACTTTCCCCCTATCCACCCTCTCTTATGTCCTCCCCCTGAGCAGTTCAGGGGAATGGGAAATGGGGGCTGTGGTCAGTCCCTAATGCTTTGTCACTTCTGTTCCTTCACAGTCGGGCACTCTCTGCCCCTGCTCCATGTGGGGTCCCTTCCACGGGGTCCATCCATCCCCCAGGAGCAAACTGCTCCAGCACGGGTCCCCCACAGGTGGGCCGCAGCTCCCCCCGGACCTCCTCCTCCTGCGTGGGCTCCTCTCCACGGGCTGCAGCTCCAACTCAGGGCCTGCTCCTGTGGGGGCTCTCCATGGGCCACAGCCTCCTCCAGGCCACATCCACCTGCTTCATGGGGCCTCCTCCATGGGCTGCAGCGTGGAGATCTGCTCCATGTGGGACCCATGGGCTGCAGGGGGACAGCCTGCTCCACCAGGGGCCTCTCCACAGGCTGCAGGGGACCTTAGTATGCAGTGCCTGGAGCACCTCCTGCCCTTTTGCTACACTTACAGAATCACAGAATCACAGAATTTCTAGGTTGGAAGAGACCTCAAGATCATCGAGTCCAACCTCCAACCTAACGCTAACAATCCCCACTAAACCATATCCCTAAGCTCTACATCTAAACATCTTTTGAAGATTTCCAGGGATGGTGACTCCACCACTTCCCTGGGCAGCCTGTTCCAATGCCTCACAACCCTTTCAATAAGGAAGTTCTTCCTAACATCTAACCTAAAACTCCCCTGGCGCAACTTAAGCCCATTCCCCCTCGTCCTGTCACCAGGCACATGGGAGAACAGGCCAACCCCCACCTCTCTACAGCCTCCTTTAAGGTACCTGTAGAGAGCAATAAGGTCACCCCTGAGCCTCCTCTTCTCCAGGCTGAACAAGCCCAGCTCCCTCAGCCGCTCCTCATAGGACTTGTTCTCCAGACCCCTCACCAGCTTCGTCACCCTTCTCTGCACCCGCTCAAGCACCTCGATGTCCTTCTTGTAGCGAGGGGCCCAAAACTGAACACAGTACTCGAGGTGCGGCCTCACCAGAGCTGAGTACAGGGGGACGATCACCTCCCTAGCCCTGCTGGTCACACTGTTTCTGATACAAGCCAGGATGCTATTGGCCTTCTTGGCCACATGAGCACACCGCTGGCTCATATTCAGCTAACTATCCACCATCACTCCCAGGTCCTTCTCTGCCTGGCAGCTCTCCAACCACTCATCTCCCAGCCTGTAGCTCTGCTTGGGGTTATTGCGCCCCAGGTGCAGGACCCGGCACTTGGCCTTGTTGAACTTCATGTAGTTGACCTCAGATCATCGGTGCAGCCTATCCAGATCCTCCTGCAGAGCCTTCCTACCCTCAAGCAGATCGACACACGCACCTAACTTGGTGTCATCTGCGAACTTACTGAGGGTGCACTCGATGCCCTCGTCCAGATCATTGATGAAGATATTAAAGAGGACTGGCCCCAGCACCGAGCCCTGGGGAACGCCACTAGTGACTGGCCTCCAACTGGACTTGACTCCATTCACCACGACTCTTTGGGCCCGGCTATCCAGCCAGTTTTTAACCCAACGAAGCATGCGCCAGTCCAAGCCAAGAGTAGCCAGTTTCTTGAGGAGAATGCTGTGGGAGACGGTGTCAAAAGCCTTGCTGAAGTCAAGGTAGACCACATCCACAGCCTTTCCCTCATCCACCCAGCGCGTCACTTTGTCATAGAAGGAGATCGGGTTCGTCAAGCAGGGCCTGCCTTTCATAAAGCCATGCTGACTGGGCCTGATCGCCTGCTTGCCCTGCAAATGCTGCGTGATGACTCTCAGGAGGATCTGCTCCATGAGCTTCCCTGGCACTGAGGTCAAACTGACAGGCCTGTAGTTTCCCGGGTCTGCCCTCCGGCCCTTCTTGTAGATGGGCGTCACATTTGCTAGCCGCCAGTCAACTGGGACCTCCCCCGATCGCCAGGACTGTTGATAAATGATGGACAGTGGCTTGGCCAGCTCCTCTGCCAGTTCTCTCAGTACCCTCGGGTGGATCCCATCTAGCCCCATCGACTTGTGCACATCCAAGTGCCGTAGCAGGTCACCAACCAGTTCTTCATGGATAGTGAGGGCCACATCCTGCTCCCCATCCCCTTCCACCAGCTCAGGGTACTGAGTATCCAGAGAACATCCGGTATTGCCGCTAAAGACTGAGGCAAAGAAGGCATTGAGCACCTCCGCCTTTTCCTCATCTCTTGTAACTAAGTTTCCCCCCGCATCCAGTAAAGGATGGAGATTCTCCTTAGTCCTCCTTTTTGTGTTGATGTATTTATAGAAACGTTTTTTGTTATCTTTAACGGCAGTAGCCAGATTGAGCTCCAGATGAGCTTTGGCCTTCCTAATTTTGTCCCTGCACAGCCTCGCTACTTCTTTAAAGTCCTCCCTAGTGGCCTGCCCACTTTTCCAAAGATTATAAAACCTCTTTTTTCTCCTAAGATCAAGCCACAATTCTCTGTTGAGCCAGGCTGGTTTTCTTCCCCGCCAGCTCGTCTTTGGGCACATGGGGACGTTGGTTCCTGCGCCATTAAGATTTCCCTCTTGAAGAGCGCCCAGCCTTCCTGGACCCCTCTGCCCTTCAGAACTACCTCCCAAGGGACTCCACCAACCAGTGTCCTGAGCAACTCAAAGTCAGCCCTCCGAAAGTCCAATACAGCGGTTTTACTGATCCTCTTCCTGGCCTTGCCAAGAATAGTGAACTCCACCATTTTGTGGTCACTCTGCCCAAGACAGCTTTCGACAATCACATCCTCCACCAGTCCTTCTCTGTTTGTGAAGAGAAGGTCTAGCGGGGCATCACCCCTGGTAGGCTCACTAACCAGCTGTGTCAGGATGCTATCTTCCACGCTCTCCAGAAACCTCCTAGACTGCTTCCTCTGGGCTGTGTTGTGCTTCCAGGATATGTCAGGGAAGTTGAAGTCCCCCACGAGAACAAGCGCTGAAGATGTCGAGCAGGGACCTGTTTCCATTCCTCCTGAACTCCCAGATTTCCTCCCTCTGCCCGACGGCTACAGGGCAGGGGGTCCACCCCCATTTGAGGAGTCTCACCTCGGTACCTCCCCTTGAGGCCCTGCAGGGAGTTACTCCACAAGTCTATCTCCCGCTCACACCCCCTGATGGCCCTCAACCTCTCCACCTCCTCCTTGAGGTCCGCCACCATGCGGACCAGGTCATCCACCTGCTCGCACCTCACGCACGCAGTTTCTCTGCCTCCCGCTGATGGCAGGAACAGGCTCAGACACTCCCTGCATCCCGTGACCTGAACTGCGGCATTTTTTAACGGGTAGTCGGTCTGGGTGTGTACCGACTTCCTGGAGAGCGCACTGTGCCTGGTGGAGACCATTATCACCTAGCTAACGGCTGTTGTTAAGGAGGTGTTCGTGTGGGCGGGGGGAGCGCTCTGCCCTTCCTGCGCGCCCTGCCTGCGCGAACTGCCGCGCCACTCCCTTCTGACACGCCGCGCCCTGTTTGCCCGCCCTGTTCGCCGTGCTCCTTGTCACTCGCGCTCCCTAGGGGCAGCTTTTGATTGGCTAGGGAGGGGGGGCTGCTGGCTCCGCCTTCGCCTCGTCAGCCTCCCTCATGAGGGCTGCCGGGTCCTGGCGGCTCCCTCAAGTAGGCTCGATGCCGGAAAAATTAGCCCTGCCTGGCCCGATCCCCTGCTCCGCTGCAGAACGCGTCTGCCCTGGAGCCGATCGCCTTGGCAAATGGCCAAGGCGACTTACCTTCAGGTCTCCAGGGCTGCTTCTCACTCCTTGCTCTTCCAGCTGCTGTTGCGCAGCAGTTTTATTTCACTTTCTTAAATATTCTCTCACAGAGGTGCAACCAATATTGCTCATTGCCTCGGCTCTGGGTAGCCGCAAATCCCTTTGGAGCCAGTTGAAACTAGCCCTTACCTAACAGGGGGCAGCTACTTGGCTCTTCTCACATGAGCTGCCCCTGCAGCCTGCACTACCAAAACCTTCCCATGTAAACCCAATACGGCAGGCAAACTCATGTAGCACATTATGGCAGTCTATTTCCCACAGAGAAAGACTGCATAACCAAAGGAGTTGGAGCATGTTTTTTATTTGTATTTTTTTATTATTATTTTTTCCTTATTTGTTTGTATGTTTTTTTCCTATTACCAATCATATTTGTGAAAATTTTAAATTTGTGTTTCACACTTTCTATAACAAAGCAGATGGTCAGCCACCTTTGTATCTTGTCATTCCTAAGGTGTTCCTCATTGAGCCCCAAGGAGCATGTCAGGCATCTGAATGACTGTTCAAAACTTGTGTTTATTCATATTCTAGTTTCTCAAGCTCCATTTTGCTCAGTTCTTCTAGCCACATCCTAAACACAGTAGTGTATATGAACAGTAAAAAAAATTAATACAATGATGCATGTTGCTGCCCTACAATATTGTGCTTGTCTCCTATCACAAGAATACTCAAATTATTAGATATACTGGCCTAATGACAACTGTGACGCTGATTAAATCCAAGCAGACTGTTTGAAAGATACATTTTGGCTCTAAGTCTGAACAGACTTCTTACTATATAGACACGACATCTTCACTTAGTGTTTACTCTATCAGTATAAGGCTATTCTGAAAAGGAGATGTTTGTTTTTTATGTTTCAGGCTTCAAGGCTTCTTTTTTTTGAATTATTCTGCTTTTCCTTCTTTCCTTCTTTCCTTCTTTCCTTTCTTATTTCCTTCCTTCTTTTTTTCTTTCTAAATGTATACATAGAGAGACATGCAATTTCCTCACACTTGGGAAATTCCACACTTACTGAAAGGACTTAGTTGAAACATCTTTTAAGAAAATATCTTTGTCCAGGAAGAAATCTGGATTTTTTCAGTCCAGAAGGAAAGCTATCATGAAGTTATCACTGTCAGAAAACAGGGTGTGATTATTAAATATATTTTGCAAGCCTAATGATGGCATTTCCTTCTAAATGACAGCTATAATAATGATTTGCTGCAAGATAACAGGACAGTTTTCAGTAATCCTTCCATCCTCAGTATTTGGACACTGCTAGGAAAGATAGTGTAATTAAGGGAAAGAGAAAGAGAAGGTGCCATCATTTTATGGCTTCACCTTTTACAACTCAATTTATCCAACAGATTTTAAAACCAATAGTCAGATGAAAAACCTTTTACAACTCACAGAGTGAACAGATGGCACAGCAGTATTGAAAATGACAGTATATATACACCGAATGAACTGGTGCTCTGCTCTAGTTAAGCTGTCAACATTTGTATTACAAACCTCAGTTTTCAAAGGTTTGTAAGTTGGCTATGATAGATAACATCTGGCAAAACTTGGCTTACAAACTGCATGTCTTAGGTACTGTGAGAAAAAAAAACAAAAACAACACACAACACCATGTTTATTATTTCACCCATTTCATACCTTTACACATATCTAACCATATTATAAACACTAGCTGTAACTTCAGATGCTGGGGAAGTGTCTTTACTAATCAGTGGGATTTGAGCGAGCTGATTAGCCAGTGAGCAGCTGTGCTGGCTGTGCATAGAAGCATGTGGCTGTCCCCAGTATCCTCCTCTACAGAGGAGGCTTCAGGCACAGCTGATGGGACCTGCCTGAGCACCCAGATGCTCTATGCCTAGGATGTTACTGTGCTGTGAAGCATTTCCAAACCCTCTCTGAGACAGCCACATGGAACGAAAGTGATCAAGATGACTAAAATTAAAAAAAAAAAAAAAAAAAAAGCAGTTTTATTTCTAAAGTAGTGTAATACTTGTGTTAAAAAATGCAGTTTGACTTAGCATGATTGAAAGATGTGCTGAAGCAGCCAACTTTTTACACTTGAAGTCTACACCAATGGTTTTCAGCCAGGCTGGTGTATCTGTACGTTGTATAAAACTCCTTCTTATGTAAGGTCTCCTTTTTAGACATGAAGAAAAAAAGATTGCAACATTTTGCCTAAGACTGAATGGCAGGACAGGAAAGATTTCAGGATTTGGCTCATCAAATGAATAATTTTAAATTATACGCTACCAAGTTTACTGCTTACGGAATTGGTACCAATATATAATGCAAATTAGCTTTTGGTTTGAATCTATAACATGCTCTTTAGTTGACAATGATAATAGGTTTAACATAAAGAAAAATGTAGGTATTACTTAACAGATAGGTAACCTGTGTTTGATTTTTGGTGTAAAAGTGAAAAAGTGGTAAATATTGCAGTAGCAGATTCACAGAAGCTATTATATGAAATGTGGTTTTGAATTGGGAAAGAATATATAAAAGAAGCAAAGGGTTAAAGATGTGTACCAGAAAGATGTGTGTTGGGTTATGTGATTTCCAACTTCGCGAACTGTGACCTTATTCTTTCAGGAGGAAATATTGGGAAACAAACAAACTAACCAACCAGTCAAATTGGAAATTGTTTTTAATGCCATTTAGAGGAAAAGAAATACGGTGCAATCAGTCATCTGAGTTGCACCCAATGAGACGTCCATATGACAGATTCTCTCAATGGAAAGTGAGTCATCCCCCCAAATCCTAAATTAGGATTTCCACAGTATCCTCATTGAATTCCACAGCTACTATATGCCTTATTCCCTCAGGCACATTTTAAAGAAATTCCTGTCTTGGATGGAATCTGTAATACATGTAGTTTTCAGCTTCAGAATGTCAAAAACAACGAGAGTTATCTAAGGAAAACAAAAACAAAAACAGCAACAACAACAAAAAGATAAAAAGCAAGACAGGAAAGGAAAGAGAGATTAATATAAAAAGTAGTGAATATGAATAGCTTTGATAAACAGTGAGAAAGTAGATAGTGGGAGGAGATATACTTTCTGGTATAGCCAATTCTGTCCCACTGATGTTCCTGCCATCTAAGTGGGAATAGAATAAATACGTACTGAATCATATGAAATGACTGTAAGTAGATAACTAGAGTTGGAAAGAGAAAACCTAAGAACAACAAATTTAAATATGGAAAGATGACAATGCAAAATGAGAGAGGAAGGACTGCAATGACTAGGATCTTCAATGAAGGTCTCATCCTCTTTGGCAGCATCTCAGCTTCTGCACGTCACAGAAATAGATGGGACCTGCAAGCTGAGAGTCAGATCTTGAACTGGATAGAGGATTTTAGCTCTGCAATGATCTTGCTGCTCCTGCCACCCATTCCTTCTGATTTTCTGAAGCAGCAACATTTGTTAGTGTACCCGCATGTACCTGCCTCCCAGTTCTTGGTAGGGTTCTATTTCCTGTGGCTAAAAATAGATCTAAAATAGATCACATGTGGCCTTTCTAACACATGCTTTGATCCTGTTTATAATATTGATGCTGTACTGGCTGTGTCAAGGCCATTGTGGTGGTTTTACCGTGCTGGGCAGCTAAACCCCACAACTGCTCTCTCACTCCCCCTCCTTTAGATAAGGAGGGGGAGAAGTAAAGCAAAGAACAACTCACGGGTTGAGATAAGGATAATTTAATTAAAGGGAAATAATTATAATAATTAAATAAAGACTACCATGAACTAAACAACTTAACTAAGGGGAAATAAAAGGGAAAGGGGAAAAAGGGAGGAAAACAAACAAACAAAATAAATGAAAGCTATATGGAAGTGCAGAGGAAAGAAATCACTCTCTACTTCCCACAAATGAGCGATGATTGACCACGTCCTTGAAGCAAGGCCTCAATGCATGCAGCCGGTGTTCGAGAGGAGGACCGACGTCTTCTCAACGAGAGCCCACCCCTCCCCTCTTCTTCCTGTTTCCACCTTTTATTGCTGAGTGTGACACCACATGGTATGGAATATCCCTTTGATTGGTTTAGGTCAGCTGCCCTAGTGATGTTTCTCTCCTCACTTTTTTGCCCACCCCCTAGGAGGGTTAGAGAAAGGCCCAATGCTGTGCCACTGCTGCTCAGCAGTAGACACAACACTGGTGTGATAACACTGCTGTTCCAGCTACAAGTACAGAGTACGGCACTGAATGGGCTGCTGCCGGGAAAGTTAACATTCCAGCCAGACCCAGTACAACCTCCACCCCTTATTCCATAACATTTGTGTCACACTCAAATCCCCATACTTTAGCATACAAGCATTCTCATCATTATCCCTTGTCCTTTAACAGGACAAGGATTTAACAGGACAGGATTAATAGGCAGATGTATCTTTTCATTCCATAGGTCTTTCTTGGAAAATGTTCATAAGAACTGTTGATGATTAGGTCTTCATCTGCCAAAGTGGCCACTCAAGGCAGGCGGAGTTGGATGTCTGGACACCAGCACCAGCTTAGCTCAAGTCCTTATTGCACTGCCCGGCTCCTTGCAAAGTTGACCTGTCGTTGATCCTACAGCATCTTCCTACAACATATAACTTAGATTATAGATTAGTTTTCTCTCAATGTCAAATCTCCTTGAGGCACACACTTGATATCCCCATTCTTTTGCATGACCCAACATGTATACCCTGGTCCTTGGGCGAAGACAATCCCACGAGTGGGTTTGCCTTTTCCCGAGGCAGGAGCAACCCACACTGCCTTCCCCATCCACCTTCCTATATGCACTACGGGAACCTTAGCTCCTTTCACAGTGTGTAGGGGTTTTGTTTCGGCAGGACCAGCACGGCTGTCAGACCCCCTATTGTTAACTAGCCAAGTGGCTTCTGGTAGATTTGTGTCCCATTGTTTCCACGTCCCAGCACCTAATGCTCGTAACATAGTCTTTAACAGTCCATTGTACCTCTCAACCTTCCCAGAGGCTTGTGGGTGGTAAGGGATGTGGTACACCCACTCAATACCATGCCTTTTTGCCCAGGAGGTAACAAGATTGTTTCGGAAATGACTCCCATTGTCAGACTCAATTCTCTCTGGTGTACCATGACGCCACAATACTTGTCTTTCCAGGCCCAAGATAGTGTTTCGGGCTGTGGCATGGTTTACAGGGTATGTTTCCAGCCACCCAGTAGTTGCTTCTACCATGGTGAGTATGTACCGTTTGCCTTGGCGAGTTTTTGGGAGTGGTCCGATATAGTCAATTTGCCAGGCGTCACCATATTGAAACCCTAACCATCTCCCCCTGTTCCAGGGAGATTTTACCTTCATGGCTTTCTTGATTGCAGCACAGGTCTCACACTCATGGGTAACCTGTGTGATGGCCTCAATGGTCAAGTCCACCCCTCGATCACGAGCCCATCTGTAAGTGGCATCTCTCCCCAGATGTCCTGATGTTTCATGGGCCCATCGAGCTACAAACAGCTCACCCTTACGTTCCCAGTCTAGGTCCACCTGAGCCACTTCAATTTTCGAAGCTCGATCCACTTCTTTGTTGTTCTGATGTTCTTCAGTAGTGCGACTCTTGGGCATGTGGGCATCTACATGACGTACTTTAACATCCAGGTTTTCTACCTGGGCAGCAATATCTTGCCACAGGGTAACAGCCCAGATAGGCTTACCTCTGCGCTGCCAGTTGCTCTCTTTCCATTGCTGCAGCCACCCCCACAGAGCATTTGCCACCATCCATGAGTCAGTATAAAGATACAATACTGGCCAATTTTCTCTTTCGGCGATATCTAGGGCTAGTTGTATGGCTTTTACTTCTGCATACTGACTCGACTCACCTTCCCCTTCCATGGCTTCCACAACTCGTCGTATGGGATTCCACACAGCAGCTTTTCATTTCCGATGGCTCCCTATCACACGGCAGGATCCGTCAGTAAATAACGCATACTGCTTTCTGTCTTCTGGCAACTCATTGTATGGTGGTGCCTCTTCAGCACGGGTTACCTCTTCTGTTGGCACTCCGAAATCTCTGTCTTCCGGCCAGTCCATAATCTCTTCCAGGATTCCTGGGCGATTGGGTTTTCCCATTCGAGCCCGCTGTGTAATTAACGCTATCCACTTACTCCATGTAGCATCAGTTGCATGGTGTGTAGTGGGAATTTTCTCTTTGAACAACCAATGTAACACAGGTAGCCGTGGTGCCAAGAGGAGCTGTGCCTCTGTACCCACAACTTCTGAAGCAGCTCGAACACCCTCATATGCTGTGAGTATTTCCTTTTCAGTTGGGGTGTAATTGGCTTCTGATCCTCGATAGCCCCGACTCCAGAAGCCCAGAGGTCGACCTCGAGTTTCTTCTGCGGTTTTCTGCCAAAGGCTCCAGGTGAGCCCATGCTCCCCAGCTGCAGTGTACAGTATATTTTGCACAGCTGGTCCAGTACGGACAGGCCCAAGGGCTACTGCACGAGCTATTTCTTGTTTGATTTGTTCAAATGCCTGTTGTTGCTCAGGGCCCCACTCAAAATAGTTTCTCTTTCGAGTCACTCGATATAGAGGACTCACAAGCTGACTATAGCCTGGCACATGCATTCTCCAGAATCCCACGAGGCCTAGGAAAGCTTGCGTTTCCTTTTTGCTAGTTGGCGGAGACATTGCTGTTATTTTATTGATCACATCCATTGGAATATGGCGACGTCCATCCTGCCATTTTACCCCCAAGAACTGGATTTCCTGTGTAGGCCCCTTGACCTTGCTCTTTTTAATGGCAAAACCAGCTTTCAGGAGAATTTGGATTATTTTCTTCCCTTTCTCAAAAACTTCTTCTGCTGTGTTGCCCCACACGAGGATGTCGTCAATGTACTGAAGGTGCTCAGGAGCTCCCCCTTGCTCCAGTGCAGACTGGATCAGTCCATGGCAAATGGTAGGGCTGTGTTTCCACCCCTGGGGCAGCCGATTCCAGGTGTATTGGATGCCCCTCCAAGTGAAAGCAAACTGCGGCCTGCATGCTGCTGCTAAAGGGATGGAGAAAAATGCATTAGCAATATCAATTGTGGCATACCACTTGGCTGCCTTTGACTCTAGTTCGTACTGAAGTTCTAGCATGTCCGGCACTGCAGCACTCAGTGGTGGCGTGACTTCATTCAGGCCTCGATAGTCCACTGTTAGCCTCCACTCGCCATTAGACTTTCGTACTGGCCATATAGGACTATTAAAGGGTGAGCGAGTCTTGCTGATTACTCCCTGACTCTCCAGTCGGTGAACCAACTCATGGATGGGAATCAGGGAGTCTCGGTTGGTGCGATATTGCCGTCGGTGCACCGTTGTGGTAGCAATTGGTACCTGTTGTTCTTCAACCTTCAGCAATCCTATGACAGAAGGGTCTTCTGAAAGGCCAGGCAGGGTAGACAGCTGCCTAATCTTCTCTGTGCTCAAAGCAGCTATGCCAAAAGCCCACCGGTATCCTTTTGGATCCTTGAAGTACCCTCTCTTGAGATAGTCTATGCCAAGGATACACGGAGCCTCTGGGCCAGTCACAATGGGATGCTTTTGCCACTCATTCCCAGTTAGACTCACTTCAGCTTCCAGTACAGATAGTTGTTGGGATCCCCCTGTCACTCCAGAGATACAGGTGAGTTCTGTCCCTTGGTAGCCTGATGGCATTAAGGTACATTGTGCGCCAGTGTCCACTAAAGCTTTGTATTCCTGTGGTTCTGATGTTCCAGGCCATCGGATCCACACAGTCCAATAAATCCGGTTATCCCTCTCCTCTACCTGGCCAGAGGCAGGGCCCCTCTAGTCCTGGCTGGAGCGTCTGCCACTTAATTCTTGCAAATGCACAAATTCTGGCAAATGAGAGGTAGAGGTCCTTTCATCGTGGTCAAGAATAACATCAGCTCTTCTACTGCCTCTGGGGTACTGCCCAATAGAAACTGGAGCAGCATTTCTCTTAGGAGCCCCTCTTCTTGCTGCTGTATTTCCTTTCAGTTCACGTACCCGAGCAGCTAGGGTTGAAGTAGGTACACCATCCCATTTCCTCATATCTTCCCCATGGTCACGCAGATAAAACCACAAGGTGCCACATGGTGTACGTCTTGGGTACTCTCTCTCTTGAGCAGGCGAATGCTGATTCTTAGTGGCTGAAGTATCACTCTGTCTAGATGAGGGGGAATATACTTTCTCCACAAGCTTGTCAAGTCCTTTAGACAATTTCTCCACAGCTGAGACACAGGACTGTAGCGGAGCAGAGAGATTGTCTTCATATTTTTGAAGCTGGCAGGAGACATCATACATCGTTGGTCCCATCCCCTCATCCCAGTGAATTGCTGCCAGGGTACTGGCATGTGCTGATGGCGCACTCCGCACAAATTTACGCCACATGGATGTTGTGCACTGGACTTCATCGGGGTCTTGAGGTGTCTGGGCATTGTCCAAATCACTATAAATCATCTCCCGCACAGCTAATTCCCGCAGATGTTGGAGACTTTTATCCACAGTGGTCCACTTGCCTATGTGATATACAATATCTTCCTTATGGGGATATCTTTCTTTGATAGCTGCCAGGAGTCGTCTCCAGAGGCTGAGGGCCTGTGCTCCTCTCCCGATTACTTTGTCGATTACCCTTTCTCTAGAGAGGAATCCCAGCTGCTTGGCTTCATTGCCTTCTAATTGTAGGCTACTGGCCCCAGCATCCCAGCATCGGAGCAGCCAAGTGAGGATGTGTTCACCTGGGCGTCGACCATAATCCTTTCGTATTTCTCGCATCTCACTCAGGGATAAGGATCGAGTGATTTCTGATTCCTTTATGATTTCCGTCTCGTCTTCCTGCTGTTTTTGTGACGGCTCTGCTTTAGAGGTGCCTGCCAATTTCCCTTCTTCCTTCCTTCTTAGGAGAGCCTTCTTCCCTTACTAAACGAGCTGACCTCTGTTTCCATTGTTTTGACTTGACTATGGGGGCGACTGATACCATAGTTGGTTGGTCCTCTGGGTCAGCCACAGCATGTGTTACTTGGTCATCAGATTCAGAGACTTCCTCCCTCTCTTCAAGTTGCTGGATGATGTTAAACAGTGTTTGATAGGAATAAACCAGGACCCAGCACAATGCTGCAAGCTGTTGTTCTCCGGCATTATCAGGATCAGGACATACAACTCTCAAACATTCTACCAAGTTTTTAGGATTTAGCACTTGCTCAGGGGTGAAGTTCAAAACTATTGGAGGAGACACTCGTGACAGGTATCTGCTAACATCATCCCACACACCGTGCCACTCACCACGAGACTGTTTCGGGACAGATTCCTAAATAAGTTTTCTAAACAATCGACTAATCTTAGAGAGAAAATGAAACCTGTTATTCAGAATTAGAAATAGCAATACATGGGTTACAGATGGATCTTCAAAATACTCCCAAACTGTTGTAATTAGCCCACTGTGAAAGAAGGGAAAGGTACCATTCCTGATATTATTAATAAACTGGTGTCCAGATGAGAAAAGGAAGGCAGTGTAGTTCTGAATATTCTCTGAAAGATAGTTTCCATGGGACCCAAATGATAACAGCGCAGAGCCTGAATTCCAGAGTAAAACCAAGGTCAGTGCTTGGCAGCACAACGAATTAAAAAAAGTGAACACAGATTGTAGCACTTTGTCGGATCGGATATATAGGAGAAAGGAGAATATGACACGAATTGCATGACATATGAACAAAGCCATTATTATTAACAGGGCAAGGAACATGGTTACTAGCAAGCAAGTGTGTTAGTTGTATGCATTTAATCAATTCTATTGTGTTCGAGAGGAGGACCGACGTCTTCTCAACGAGAGCCCACCCCTCCCCTCTTCTTCCTGTTTCCACCTTTTATTGCTGAGTGTGACACCACATGGTATGGAATATCCCTTTGATTGGTTTAGGTCAGCTGCCCTAGTGATGTTTCTCTCCTCACTTTTTTGCCCACCCCCTAGGAGGGTTAGAGAAAGGCCCAATGCTGTGCCACTGCTGCTCAGCAGTAGACACAACACTGGTGTGATAACACTGCTGTTCCAGCTACAAGTACAGAGTACGGCACTGAATGGGCTGCTGCCGGGAAAGTTAACATTCCAGCCAGACCCAGTACAGCCATGCAGCTCCCAAGACATGGATATGCCTTTCAGCACCCCTGGGGTTGTGTCCACCAACTACACCATTTCCTCAGTGAACTTGGAGTCCATGATGTATTGTATCCCATTCCGTGCTGACTGCTGTATTGGGTTTAAATGGCAAGGCTTTGCTAGCAGGGGGCAACCTCTGTGAGAATAGCTCAGAAGCTTCCCATGTTAGAGAAAAGCCAGTTGCAGCTGGCTCCAGAAGGGACCTGCTGCTGGCCAGAGCCAAGCCAATGAGTGATATCAGTTGTACCTCTGGGAAACAAGATTTAAGAAAGGAAACAAACAAACAAACAAACAGACAAACCAAAAAAATAAAAAATGCTGCACAACAGCAACTTGGAGAGCAAGGAGTGAGAAGCAGCCCTGCAGACCCCAAGGTCAGTGCAGCAGGAGGGCAGGAGGTGCTCCAAACACGCAGCAGAATCTCCCCTGCAGCCTGTGGAGAGGCCCCTGGTGGAGCAGGCTGTCCCCCTGCAGCCATTGGTCCCACATGGAGAAGATCTCTATGCTGTAGCCCGTGGAGGAGCCCACATGGAGCAGGTGGATGTGGCCTGGAGGAGGCCCATGTAGAGCCCCTGCAGGAGCAGGCCCCAGGTCGGAGCTGCAGCCCGTGGAGAGGAGCCCACGCAGGAGCGGGGGGTCTAGGGAGAGCTGCCACCTGTGGGGAACAGCTAAATTTAGGGAAACATTCTGTACAACAAGATTTTCAGGAAATTCTAAAATTCTACTGTTGTCCAAACACTGAGATTCACCACATTTCCTTTGAAGAAAGGAAGTTATACACATAAAGATGTTATATCTAGGCTGCTAATATATCTATTTCCTCCTTATTCCTTCATTTCCTCACTCCATTAGCACTGACTGGCATGGAAAATGCTTCTGGATGTCATGTGTTCTGTTTGCACAGATGCTCAGCCTTTCATTCAGGTCAGGGTTGCATTTGCCCCTGCACAAAACTGCATATTACAGATGATGTCAGAATAATGAGCCTGAAAGAAACAAGATCATTTCGCTGTCTTTTTAAATGCATAGATGTTCCTGAGTCTGCAATTTCATGCATCAATTGTTTCAGATTTCTCAAACAGAGATTACCTGGTCCCTTCCCTCACTTGAGAGCATTATTGTCTTTAAGCTTCATTCTACCTCTTTTGTGATATTTTCCATTTTCATACTCTTATTCTTTCTTTCTTGTCCTACAAGCAATATTTTTTTTTTTAGCAATAACAATAATATATATATATTTAATATATAAAATATAAAATATATTTTTTTTTTTCTAGAAGCGATTGAATGAGGCACATTTTCATTTCATTTTAGTCATCATCTAGTTCTCCTTTAAACTTAATCCTACTTTTGATGTTGAGCACCTTCTTTTCCTGTTCTCTTATCTTTTTGATTAGGAACACATCTGATATTTTTTTGTTTTACTGTAATCCCTGAGTTCTAAGTTAGGATAACATTAGCTTTCTGATTCTTAAACAGAGAAAATTTCCAAGTATATTTTTCACACAGAATCACAGAATCACAGAATCACAGAATTTCTAGGTTGGAAGAGACCTCAAGGTCATCGAGTCCAACCTCTGACCTAACGCTAACAGCCCTCCACTAAACCATATCCCTAAGCTCTACATCTAAACGTCTTTTGAAGACTTCCAGGGATGGTGACTCCACCACTTCCCTGGGCAGCCTGTTCCAGTGCCTCACAACCCTTTCAGTGAAGAAGTTTTTCCTGACATCTAACCTAAAACTCCCCTGGCACAACTTAAGCCCATTCCCCCTCGTCCTGTCACCAGGCACGTGGGAGAACAGGCCAACCCCCACCTCGCTACAGCCTCCCTTGAGGTACCTAAAAAGAGCGATAAGGTCACCCCTGAGCCTCCTCTTCTCCAGGCTGAACAAGCCCAGCTCCCTCAGCCGCTCCTCGTAGGACTTGTTCTCCAGGCCCCTCACCAGCTTTGTCGCCCTTCTCTGGACCCGCTCGAGCACCTCGATGTCCTTCTTGTAGCGAGGGGCCCAAAACTGAACACAGTACTCGAGGTGCGGCCTCACCAGAGCTGAGTACAGGGGGACGATCACCTCCCTAGCCCTGCTGGTCACACCGTTCCTGATACAAGCCAGGATGCCGTTGGCCTTCTTGGCTACCTGAGCACACTGCTGGCTCATATTCAGCCGACTATCCACCATCACTCCCAGGTCCTTCTCTGCCTGGCAGCTCTCCAACCATTCCTCTCCCAGCCTGTAGCTCTGCTTGGGGTTATTGCGCCCCAGGTGCAGGACCCGGCACTTGGCCTTGTTGAACTTCATGCAGTTGACCTCAGCCCACCGGTGCAGCCTATCCAGATCCTCCTGCAGAGCTTTCCTACCCTCAAGCAGATCGACACACGCACCTAACTTGGTGTCATCTGCGAACTTACTGAGGGTGCACTCGATGCCCTCGTCCAGATCATCGATGAAGATATTAAAGAGGACCGGCCCCAGCACCGAGCCCTGGGGAACGCCACTAGTGATTGGCCTCCAACTGGACTTGGCTCCATTCACCACGACTCTTTGGGCCCGGCTATCCAGCCAGTTTCTAACCCAACGAAGCGTGCGCCAATCCAAGCCAAGAGCAGCCAGTTTCTTGAGGAGAATGCTGTGGGAGACGGTGTCAAAAGCCTTGCTGAAGTCAAGGTAGACCACATCCACAGCCTTTCCCTCATCCACCCAGCGTGTCACTCTGTCATAGAAGGAGATCAGGTTCGTCAGGCATGACCTGCCTTTCATAAAGCCATGCTGACTGGGCCTGATCGCCTGCTTGCCCTGCAAGTGCTGCATGATGACTCTCAGGAGGATCTGCTCCATGAGCTTTCCTGGCACTGAGGTCAAACTGACAGGCCTGTAGTTTCCCGGGTCTGCCCTCCGGCCCTTCTTGTAGATGGGCGTCACGTTTGCTAGCCGCCAGTCGATTGGGACCTCCCCCGATAGCCAGGACTGTTGATAAATGATGGACAGTGGCTTGGCCAGCTCCTCTGCCAGTTCCCTCAGTACCCTTGGGTGGATCCCATCCGGCCCCATCGACTTGTGCACATCTAAGTGCCGTAGCAGGTCACTAACCAGTTCTTCATGGATAATGAGGGCCACATCCTGCTCCCCATCGCCTTCCACCAGCTCAGGGTACTGAGTATCCAGAGAACATCTGGTATTGCCGCTAAAGACTGAGGCAAAGAAGGCATTGAGCACCTCCGCCTTTTCCTCATCTCTTGTAACTAAGTTTCCCCCCGCATCCAGTAAAGGATGGAGATTCTCCTTAGTCCTCCTTTTTGTGTTGATGTATTTATAGAAACGTTTTTTGTTATCTTTAACGGCAGTAGCCAGATTGAGCTCCAGATGAGCTTTGGCCTTCCTAATTTTGTCCCTGCACAGCCTCGCTACTTCTTTAAAGTCCTCCTTAGTGGCCTGCCCACTTTTCCAAAGATTATAAACCCTCTTTTTCCTCCTAAGATCAAGCCACAATTCTCTGTTGAGCCAGGCCGGTCTTCTTCCCCGCCAGCTCGTCTTTGGGCACGTGGGGACAGACCGTTCCTGCGCCATTAAGACTTCCCTCTTGAAGAGTGCCCAGCCTTCCTGGACCCCTCTGCCCTTCAGAACCACCTCCCAAGGGACTCCACCAACTAGTGTCCTGAGCAGCTCAAAGTCAGCCCTCCGAAAGTCCAATACAGCGGTTTTCCTCCACTTCTGTTAGTCTCTCTGTTAAATAATTTGCAAAAGGTATTGAAGATAAGCAATGACATCCAATCTCCATTACCAGTTCCACACTACAATCCTGTCTTTTCTCTCTCTTTTTTCCTCCTTTAGCAATTGTATGTTTCTTCAAACAAATGAGGCATTTTACAGGAACACCATGACATCACCTATCCATTTTTAGCTGAAAACATTCAAATGAAATTGTGAAAAACTCAGTTATGTTGCTCCTAGAATGAACATGCTTTTTTTTTTTTTCTTTTTTTTTTTTTTTTTTTTTCCTTCTGTTTACTCATTGTTCTCATGAAGATTGGAAGGCACGCAACGGAAGATGAAATAGAATCCTAGTGTATGCTATGAAACCTAACCATCTAAGTAAACTGACTGCAAGTCATAACATTGTCATAGGGGAAAAAAAAAAAAAAAAAAAAGCTTACTGCTATTTAGACACATTACATAATCTTGATGAATGTTTACATCATTACCTACCATGCATACTCATGTATACATTCTCTGAAGAGGCCATAACATAGGCAGATCCTAACAGTGCTTCATGAGAAAGGAAACTAATACATTTTAATGTTCAATTTTATAAACCATTTGAATGTGGAAAAGTGATCGCCATCATTAAAAATATTGATTAACTTAATAGTTCTGCTCCAAACCTTTTAACTTTTAATTTTAATTTTTAATTTGACAAAACTTCTAATTATGAATTTTAGCAAGTGGTGTATATTCTAATACAGTATTTCTAGTTATCCTGAAACTGTTTGTTAACTCCAGTCAAATGTGTTGTAAAATTTCTGGTAGAAAATTTATTATTTTATGTAACATTACAGCAATCATATTCTTTGACATCAGACCTAGATTTATCTTAGCTGTAGAAGATCCAAGTTTCACCTATTTGTTTGCAGAGAATGAGACATCTCAGAGTTGCCATGAAAGCCCTCTTGCTTTTTTTGAAGATATTACAAAGCTTAAAATACTGTACATACTGATTCCAAATGTAAAGCAATAAAGTAATAACATCTATTTCCTTTGGTAACAGTTATATTTTAATATTGATTTTGGGTTTGTTTTTTATTAATGTAGTTTGCTATGAATGTGTTTTATGGAGTGTAGTGGGAAAGATAATGCTTGGTAAGATTGTATCGGCAATTACCAAGCATTGATCAAGTTAAGCACCTCTGCACATTTTAAAAGTCAAAACCATTCAGAAGTGACAAGATTTTAAGGATCTTCTGTTAATTATCTGAAGAGAATTGTAGAATTATTGGATAATTCAGGTTTGAAGGGCCCTCAGGAGGTCATTTATAAAGCAAGATGCCTTTAGTTTTGGTATCAAATTCTAGGTGGAGCTATCTGAAAATGGAGGAAATTTTATTTATAAATCCTGTTAGAATTGTGGAACTACTATCTTTCCCATTTTATTCTCAATTTGCTCCTTTCATTATCTCAACTTCCAACTTTTCCTAAAAGTAAATTAGAGCATCCTTCACCAGACTTTCTTACAGAATATAAACCGTTATTCTTCTCCCAAAGATACTATTATTGCATCCTCTAATTACATCTAGTAATACAGGAACACTATTATTTATTGTGTAAAATAAAGGAAAAATTGTGATTCTGCTCAAGGTGAAACAGCAAATCCTATTTATCTTCTGAAGTTGATTTGTTTCTTAAGATTCTCTGACTTTTATACACCATTATAACATTTTGTAGTTGGTTGGAAATGATCTCCTTCTCTTTGCCTATACATGGCCTCTGTGCACAGTAAACAGAAGGATCATCCTGCACCTTTTCTTTCAATGAATGCAGCTCACTAGCTTGAAGTATATTATCTTGAGATAACTCTTCTTTAAATGTTCATATTTTAACCAAACTCTGTTGATAATGTTTTCTGAAGTTATAGGAGTGGTTGCATGTAAATCAAGATAGAAAACGTTCATGTTCTGATAATCCTAACTATTTAACTTAGGCTGTCAGACTACAGTGCAAGTACATAAAGTGACATTGGAGCTGGATCTTGAGACTTGCTGCTTCCCAGTAAAACACTTGAAGCAGGTGAAACCTGAACCAACCTGAAAGCAGGTAAAGAATGGAAGATCAACAAGCTAGACAGAAGTACTCTCTCTGTTACACAATGAAAAGAGTGCTGTTATCTCTGAAATGACACTCAAGATAAATAGCTTTGATGATAAGGCAAGACATATTTATTTCCATTTATACAATAACTGCCCAGATACTCTGGCTGAGAACCCATTTCCCCCTCTCCATCTAATGTATGAGCACACACAGTCTCAGCAAACTGCATCATTTTTTTGCCTCATGCTCCATATTGTTATGCAGAATAGCCAAGGATATTCTGCTGCTAATGAAGAGACATTTTTACTGGAAGATTTGTGGTTATAGCTTGCAGGCAAGAAAACCATATTAAGAGTAAAAGTGTCATTTAAATTTTAAGGGTTATGTAGGACTCCTAAAGTAAAATTACTTTAAAGGGTGGACTTTGTTTATTATAAAAATGTAACTTGAAGATATTTTTTCCAAAGTAATTGCATGCTTATTTCTGTCCTCTTTCCCAAACCATTTCTGTTTACTTCATAAGGCTCTACAAAAGGTGTTTTTTTTTTTTTTTTTTTTTTTTTTTTTTTTTTCAATAGAGTAAAAACTAAACCCTGGAGCATATAAAGCCTGAGGTCCTTTTCCTTGATCAAAATTTCTGAAAAAAATAATTTCACTAAAGTCTTCCCCTCTCCCTTTACCAAAGATGAGGTGCACACTGAGGTGCAACAGGATGCTTTTCAGTGGGCTGGGGATGAATGCTGCACTGAGGAGAGGAGGAGAAATGGGAGCTTTTCTCTTGGCAGGACCTGTGGGCTGCCACTCAGCAAGCTGGGATGTGTGGCTGGTAGTCAGCTAGGCAAGCATGGCCTCCATTATTTCCATAGGCTTGATGTGATCACAGCTGCTACTAATCCTTCACAGCCCTTGTTTTTTTTTCTGCTGCCTTCTGGCAGAAGAGGTCTTCAGGGTCTGCCATCTTCTGTAGTAAGGTTTAAGAAACAAGGTATGAAAAAAGCCTGTCCACACTTTGAAGCCATCTCAGCTACTGAAGCAGGAGGGAACTTCACATACCACTTGTGGTCTAAGCAGCATGGTGGTTTTACTTTCTCATGTAACATCCAAAAGCTGCAAGACTGTAAGCAATGTCTTAATGTCTTTTTTTTTTTTTTTTAATTGTGTTTAGTATATCCTGTTTAAGTGACAGTATTAAAGGAGGAAAACAATGAAAATTGAGAAAAACAGTGTTGTCATGGAAAAGACACACTGATTTGGGAGTTTGGGTTTCAATTCTCTGAGTCAACCCTTTTAAACAGACATGTTTTTGTGAGTCCTGTGGTTGCCCAGGACACATGCATGGCACACCTGATGCCCATGCATGAGGAGGCTGTGAGTGGCCTGGTGCTGGCTGCAGCCATTTCCTCTTGACCCATGTTGGGCCAGTTAGTATTGCTGGGGCAAGTGGCAGCTGTGGGAGCAAGAGAAATGTGAGGGACATGGGGAGGTGACAGTGTGGGGCACATGGATGGAGACCCGATACTGGCAGGAGGGAAGCTGCTCTGAGGGACTAAGGCCTGTGGGCAACAGGCTCAGTCTCCTGAGAGACTGGGACCGTAGTGGGACCTGCGTGGGGGGCAGAGAAAGATGAATAGGAAGCATGGAGAAACAGATGTGAGTAGTACTTGAGAAGTCACCAGGACATTACATGGAGCTTTTATAAAACAATGACTGGAAGGCAAACATTTTGCCAGTGCTGGCTGTGTAATATATCCTTGAGAACATGTAAAGCATAAAGTATCCATTTGTTCGTAAAATCTCATCTCCCTCCCTACCAATGGTTTTTGCCTTCAAACAGAAAAAAGTGCAGTGGACTTCAGGCATTGACATTCCTGCCACTTGCAGAGAAATATTTAGTGCCTTACTTGCAGAGAAATATTTAGTGCCTTGCTTAAAGATAAAAATAAAATTATTGCAAATCCTGCCCTGGAGTTGTTTTGTGGTTTAACCGGGCAGGCAGCTAAGCACAACACACATTTGCTCCCCTTCCCCTCCCCCCCTCAGCAGTGGGAGAGGGGAGAGAATCAGGATTCAGAACAACACCAACAAAAAAGTTAAAACTCATGGGTTGAGATAAAGACAGTTTAACAGTACCTTAAAGGAAGGGAAAATAATAATTATTATAAAGAAATATATAAAACAGGTGATGCACAATGCAGTTGCTCACTACCCACTGACTGATTCTTATCCCATCCTCCAGCAGTGGCCACATACCCTGGCCAACTCCCTCCCTCCCCATTTTATTTTTCAGACTGATTTCTTATGGTACAGACTATCCGTTTGGCCAGTTTGGGTCAGCTGTCCTTTTTGTGTTCTCTCGAGTTTCTGGTGCACCTCCAGCCTCCTCGCTGGCAGGGCAGTATGAGAAGCTGAAAAGTCTTTTGAGGACAATTTGAATTTCTTACCCCACTTTTCTGTGGAAAGGAATAAAGAATTCCTTAGTAAACAAAGTGGATCGTCTCCTAAGGGAGGTGCGTACTTATGTTTCTAAGTAAGTGGTACTCCTTGAATTAAACCAAGTACGTCACCAATGCGTTGGAATATGGTGTTTGGTAGAGTGTATTGAAATTTTCTTACCCCAACCACCTTAAATAACAAAACAGATATGTTTAAATAAAGTGCCTCCTCAGCTGTTACCTTATTAATGTTTAGCAGCTAATTATATGAATAAACAAAGGACCATGCAAAGCAATAACATTTTTTTTTCCCCATTCTTTCTAATGGATTGTGCTATTAATTATTATGAATTAGCCATTTGAAACTGTAGATCTTTGAGGCAGGAATGTATTCTTCCTTCTGCTTCCTCCATCCTAACCAAGTATCCATCTTCAAGTGAAGAACTGGGCAGCAAAGGGTTCAAATAATTTATCGTGCCATTTGCTTGATGTGAATGAAGCAAGACATTATTTTAGTCAAGTGTTCAAGACCCTAACCATTTTTTTTTTTTTTTAATTTGCATAACGTTTCTAGAGAACAATCAATGCCAGCAGATCCAGGATGTTGTATTCCCACCAGCAAATAACTCCAAGATGTCCATAAGGCTTGCTATACTCTTGCAATGTCTTACTTTACTGATAGTACAACCGAACATGAACAGTGCATGTGAGTAAATATTGGTGAACTATCTAATAAACCACTTCATAAAATAATATTTGCTATATTATTGGTTAGAATGAGCTAATTATCCTAACCTGAATACTGACTAGCTAATATACTGCAAATTCTCTGTTGTGACTGCATTCCTCTCTATAGCCTTGCTGTGTATCTGTCTTGTTTTCCTTCAGCACCTCTTAAGCCAATGTAATCTAAAATCCTTTTCTGATCATACTTGAATTCTGCAAGGTACAGAAATGATAAATTGCATGCAAACACTTCTGTTACAGGCAGGGCTGGGAACTTGCTGTTCACTGGAAAGGGACAATTGCATGCTGGCCACAGGAGCTCACCAGCAAAGCTGAATTTTTATGGAGGTTATCCTCCATTAGCTGTGACATAGTCTTTCCAGTGGATTATAGTGATTACCAATGACAAAACACTTTCCTGTGGATTTGTGGAGCTTGGCCAGAGAGGATAAATCACTTGAGTTCAGTTCCAGGGCAGCAATATAGGAAAAAATAATCACACTTTATTACTAGGTTTAAAGGGAGAAAAAATAATACTAGTATTGTCTCACCCTTGTGCAGCTGAAGTAAAACCAATATTCAAATCTATTCTTTATATGAAAATACAGAATATGATAATATTTGGCTTTGATTCAGCCTAGTAGCACAAACCTTTATTGCTCATAATGGAGAAATAAAAATAAAAGCATCAAGAAATAAAAATAAGATGAATTTTAGATTTTTAGATGATTTTAAGATGATCAGCAGTGTGCTCAGGTGGCCAAGAAGGCCAACAGCATCCTGGCTTGTATAAGAAGCAGTGTGGCCAGCAGGTCTAGGGAAGTGATTGTCCCCCTGTTCTTTGGGCTCTGGTGAGGCTGCGCCTTGAGTACTGTGTTCAGTTTTGGCCCCCATGCTACAAGAAGAACATCGAGGTGCTTGAGCAAGTCCAGAGAAGGGCGACGAAGCTGGTGAGGGGTCTGGAGAACAAGTCCTACGAGGAGCGGCTGAAGGAGCTGGGCTTGTTCAGCCTGGAGAAGAGGAGGCTCAGGGGTGACCTTATTGCTCTCTATAGGTACATTAAAGGAGGCTATAGCGATGTGGGGGGTTGGTCTATTCTCCCATATGCCTAGTGACAGGATGAGAGGGAATGGTCTAAAGTTGTGCCAGGGGAGTTTTAGGTTGGATATTAGAAAGAACTTCTTTACCGAGAGGGTTGTTAGGCATTGGAACAGGCTGTCCAGGGAAGTGGTGGAGTCACCATCCCTGGAAGTCTTTAAAAGACTTTTAGATGTTGAACTTAGTGATATGGTTTAGTGGAGGACTTGTTAGTGTTAGGTCAGAGGTTGGACTCAATGATCTTGAGGCCTCTTCCAACCTAGACAATTCTGTGATTCTGTGATTTTATCAAGAAAATGAGTATTCAGTGAATTTCATGCAGCACAGACAACTGAGATGTCCTATACCTTGCAAAGCAAATTGATAAAGCCTTTGTCCATCTCCCTGTAAATAACAGCTATTAGCTATTAAATTGTAAAAGGTGGACAAAAGGTGTATTGTGAATGTTATTTGTTCTCTTTCTTCAGTGTATATTAATGTAAACTTGTTCCCTTTCTTCAATGTTGAATGTACACATATAACAATTGATATAAGTGATGGATATGAGAATATCTAATTTATTGCATATAGTCTGGGCAATTGCACATATTCTGTCTATTGTCTAGATATGTTTTGTGGTCATGCTCATTTGCACTTATGAGTTTTTTATTGAAATAGCAAAGAAACAAGTCTTATGCAACTTCTATGTCTTCCAAACTTCAGAAGCAATAAATCTCATTCTGTTCTTCTTACTATTCAATTTTGTTTTTGTCATAGAAGAAAAAAAAAAAGAAAAGGAAAGAACAACCCAGTGACATTAGTATTTTTTGAGCCTTAGAGTGATCTGGATAAGTTATAAAGCTGTCAATGATAAAAGTATTTTAAGAAATGAATTGTCTTTTGCAAGTTCATTAAACAGGTAAACAAATTTCAGAGGTTAGAATTGCTGAAATTATACTGATACAGAAAAGACAAACTCTTGACATCAGCCCCAATTTCATTTACATTTACAAAATATATTGTCTTTTAAAAGCATGATTCAGTGAGTAGCTTATAATACAAATTGCTAGGTGTTGGCTACTTCTATTATTTTTAATAGTGTGGACTTTGTGTTATCAAATGTATTTCATTCCATATACTTTTCTAAAAGTGCTTTTCCTGCTATGAAAAAAAAAAAAAAAAGATCATATTATAGATATCCTTTGAATATTTTTTCTTCCTTACTTGTCTGCTTTCTTTTACTCCATTCTCAAGATGGATTTTTGCTTTGTGTTTTAATCATGAGGGCCTAAAGTATAGCATAGAATAAAAAATAGACTAGTTTGCTGAGAATCCATAGACAATCTATCCCATGGCAACACTATAAAATAATTGCCCTGTGGGTTCACCACTGAAGTATACTGAAGCTATACAAAATAATGAATCTCCTTTAGTGCTTTAGAGGAAAATAATCAAGATCCGGGACTGAATTAATGCTACAGTCTTAATCATCTCATATCCACCATAAGGTAATCTTGTTTCAGTTATGTATCCAGCTGGAAATGGCTTTAAAGCTAGATTGCTCTTCTGGTCTTTCTTGTCCAAGTATTGGAACAGAAATGTCTTGACAGCATTATTAATTTTAGCATTACTAACATTAAAATGCAGACTATGTCATGCCACATAGAATGCTACTTTTTGTTGATTTAAGTTTTGAAGCAACTATGCAATGAATTTACTTAATTTTTGCAAGGCCAAGAATTAAATTCTATACTTAATGAGAATGTAATGTAATGAGAAATTTTCCAGGATATCTTGCAGATCTTAATGTTAATGAATAAAGGGCATGAATAGAGAGGGGTGTCAGTGCTCAAATATCCAAAGATGTTTCTCTAAAAAAATGCTATACATACTAATCCATGCAAAAACAAAAAGTGCAATAATTAATTACTAATAAGTTGATTATTGCACTTTCCTGTAATCTGACTTAAAGTATTTTACTTTTGTAATTCAATCAAGACTCTGCTACTCAGAGCAAACCGACTTACCTATTTTTTCCATTATGCCTTATGTCTTTGCAGTAGCTGCACATGATTTGTTTTATAAACTTCCAAAAGTTTTTTTTTTTTTTTTTTTTTTTTTTTTTTTTCCTAGCCTTTAAAACCTTGTAGCACATCCTTGATAGTGATGCCTTTCTGCTGTTGTTTTTTTGTTTGGTGCTTTTCTGAGACTTAAGAATTAAAGTCTCTTTGTCTTCATTTGCATTTTATTTGTTTATTTTATTTTTTAAAATTTTATTTATTTATTTATTTATTTATTTATTTTGGAAATCGCTTGCAAAGTCTGCTCAACTAACATATCTAATTGTGTTTTGTTTTTGAGTTTGTCAAAACTCAGAAGTCAAGGTCACTCCACAATCATGAAGCTTAACCATTAAGTTTTTCAGTTTTACAAACATATTTCTCCTACATTTTCTCCATAGAACACTTCTGTCATTCACTGTGCAAGTTGCTTGGCTTCATCTTTTGAGCAATAATGAAACTTCTTCATGGACATTTTAATTTTCTTTTTGCTCTCTGAACCTCTGAAATTCTGTCAATAGCTTTTATTTGTTCAGAATTACATACAATGAAAAAAAGTTAGGTACTTCACAAACAATTCCTTTATTTGTGCAGAATTTTGTATGTTGGGCAAATCCCATCCTTAATAAAAGCACGTGCTAAGTGGGGCCATCTCTGTCCTGTTAGTGGATGTGTACATTTTGGAAGCTTAGGTTAAAAGGTTTCAAAACTCTTAGCATTATATGCCTATTCTGTGAATTCAAGCATGACTGTGTTGGGAGTGCCTGCCTTTTTGAAAACTGGGCTGTAAGGCCCAGTCTTAGATCTTAGTCTTAGATCTTCAGAAAACAAACATAGTATAGTACTGACTTCTTTGAGTGACTGGATTCCAATCTGAGGTGACTGCAACACAGTGTGAATGTACGTAAGCTAGTTTTCAGGGAGCTAACCCATCTCTGGGTAGCAGTCTATTGCAGCAGCAGGAAGTGCAGGTTGGCATCATTATACCGTAGAGACTGGGGCCAAATACTTGACTTTTGGAAAGTTGAGAAAAGACTAACAGTCTGAATTGGAAAAGAGGAAGCTGCATGCTTAATAAGCATGTTTCCGTAACATTTACTGTTTGAGAAAGAAAATCATACAGCTCACAACTGCTTGGATCTGGGAAGCAGTGGTTTTGCAGAGAGTTGGAGATGGGGCTGGGGTTTGGATGAATAATCTTTTTGAATGAATTTTCTCTCTTCCCCATTCCCATCGGAGACTACTAAGCTTTTCCTCTTCACTTAGTCCTGACTGATATTAATTAACTTATTTCAGCTCTGTTCCAACCAGCCCTCATCTTTATTGTAGAAAGGGAATTGACCGTTTCTGGGTAATTTTACCGTTTTCCTCTGTAGCCGTGTCTCTTCTTCCCAAGACGAAACTCTGCAGAATTTTTGTTTTGTTTTTTGAAGAGTTGAAATGATGCCTTTTAACCAATTTTGAACCTTTTTTTTTTTTTTTTTTTTTTTTTTTTTTTTTGGCAGTGCAAAAACTAATCCGCTTTCATAAATGTATTTTCACTTTTTCAATCATTTCATCACATTTCATCATTTACTTTCTCTACAGTAGTTTGCTGAGAAAATGCTGACAAACTTCAGTTAACTGAACTCAGAACCTTATCAAGTGTGATGCAATCTGAAAGGGTGGCAGAATGATCAGCTACTCATATGGCCACAGGATAAGGCCTATTGATTTGGAGGTGCTGACTGCAGTGCAGCATAAATACACTCATGTTAGCTGTCAACCACCTAACTCACATGCAGGTAGCAGTCTAGCTATAGGATGGGAGACCTCAAATCAGGGTCAATGCACCTGTGTGACAGCCTTAGCTGACTGAGTGCTGGCAAGCAGAGCAAAGTCTGAGGAAGCATCCTACTTTCCAGCCCAGTTCAGTAAGTGACATGTCACAGGGAAAGAACACTTCTGCATATATAATTTGGCAACCTGGCAGATGTGTATTTAATTCTAAAGAAAATAATTAATCACTTGTTAAGTCAATCATAATCATATTTTTTCTTTAGTTGTATACAAAAATAAAGTAGAAGCTTATAATACAAAACCAGTAGAAATGAGGCTGAAAAAATGAGGGTTTGATGTAGACTTTTCCCCATTTAAGGTAACTTTTAAAATACCTGTGGATTACTCTGGTCATGCTTTTAAAAATTTTCAGAACTCCTTAAGTGTAGAAGCCATAAGTGTTCATACTGCTTCCTAAGACATTTCCTTTTTATTTGTGCAATTAGACTGAAAAAAAATAATAAGTGATAGGTATTTTTACTGTGACCATATGCATATGTAAGCTAGAAAAATGGTGGGGAAAAAAAATTGAAAAATATGTTTTTTATTTTTATTTTATTGATAATTGGAGATATATTTAAACAAACAAACAACAAATAAACAACAAAACAAAACAGAAGGACATGGCTTGAGGTTTTATAACCCTCCAGGTTGGGGACCTAAACTGCCTCCAAATTTCTAAATTTTATTCTCACTTCAAAAATGACAAGTGGTTTTTGGATTTATCAGGGCTTATCTATCATATAGTTACAAAAGACTTTTTTTTTTTTTTTTTTTCCCCTGCTGTTTTCTGCTCTTCCTTACTGATTTTCTTCTTTCTCTCCCCTTACTTTCTTTTCTTCAGCTGGTACTTCTCTGGTATTAGGGCCATTCATATGGTCTCTAGACAAACATAACCTTTGCAGAGGAGAGATATGTCAGAAGTTTTAAGAAGTCGCTGTGGCTGTAGTATACATCAGCTGTTCTCAATTAATGTGTGACTACCCTGGCTGCTATTAATGGCAGTACTCTGTATATGTGTTTGTCTAAGTATGGGCAGCCTTCAGGCTACAGTTAAAAGAAGAACAAGAGATTTCTAATCCTTCTGTGTATGCACAGAAATTGGTTCTGTCCATATTATACTTTAGGCAACCAACCTAAAATTCTTCATGTATATTGATAACTATAGCCCGTCATCTGAAAGTCAAGAATAACTCTTCCATTCTTCGCACACTAGAAACATTTGTCTCGGTAAATCCTAGGATGTATTAATTCACAAATTAAATTGTCAAAATTAGGTCCAAATTCTTCTCAGTTGAATTTTAACTTCATTCTTTACCTATAACACAAATAAACAGTTTTGTTAAAATATTTAAATGGCTTCTTGCCTTATAATATTCCTATAATCTAATTGCCAGGATATCTGAACACTTTTTAGTATTAAATAACAGTTATCTCATCAGCTTTCTTCCAGGGATAACAATCACTCTGCCTAATGTGTATTCTCCTCTGTTATTACTAATATACAGAAATATATATTTGAAAGTTACATAAATGAAAAGACCTTGTTTTCTGGAACAATTAATGACCTAATATTATAAAGGACCTTAAAGAAAGCTTGTTCTTTAGCTTGGAGGAGAGCTTTAATCTTACTGTAGAGAGTTTCATTGTGTCCACAGATATATTCTTCAGGTTACGATCTTCAACCTACAGCTTTAGGCAAGTTTTCATATATTATCAAACACTGCAGAGATAACAACCATGGACCAAATCTAATCTCTCTAAGTTATTTAAGCAATTTGAGATGCAGATAGGCATTTTTTAAATTTTTCTGGAGGTCTGAGTGGACTAGTCCTGTAATCCATTGTAATCAGTGGGAAATACATGTACACATTGGATCAACTCTGGAACCTCTGAGAAAATGCTTATTTGGATCTATCTCTGCTAATGCCTAAATAAATTTAAAAATGTAGGCCTTTGGATCTTGAGGTCAACTCAAAATTTGAATAAGAATGGCATATAGAAGGCATACCTAGCATCCTTGTGACAGCAATACTGTGATGCTGAAGAAACATCGTGGTAAGACGGACTTGAAGTAACTCACATCACTGTACACTCATATGCTATTTATTAGTGTCTTTAATATGGGATACTCTAAAACTTTTGTATTCTGAGTAACAATGATAGAAAAGCTAAGGTAAAATAGTGCAATGCAACTAGTTTTCACATCTGTTTGCATTCTTTTTATTAACGACTTCCAAAAATTTATAACATTAAAAAAGGAAGCATAATATTTAACTGTTTATTTATTTTATTATTATTATTATTATTTTTAAATCAACTAAGTCCCAGAGATTTTATCTGTAAATTTGAGAAATCTTTGAGAGAATAGAAGAAAGAAGGTGAGGTTATAATACTTTCTTTAGCAAATTTAATAGTCTAGAGACCTTAAAAAGGAAATGGAACAGTGACAGAGTCTATTGGCGTAAAGAATGAAAAGTACTGAAGATATTTTAGAGGTACTCCAGCTTTTGGTCAGTTTAACTCACCATTAGCTAACATTACTTCCAGTGAGTTCTTCTTGTAGAGAGATTTTAACAAGAATCACAGGAATGGGAAGCAGAGGCATAGATGATTAAGACATGCCAGTGCAACTACCTACCATAACAAATGTAGTTTCTCTAATAAAATGATGCTCTAGGCAAAAGGCAAAACTTATATGTATTAGCTACATGCAATAACTGCAGTTGTATTAAGAAAAAAATATTTCATTTCAAGTGACACTGAATTCACCTTGAACATTTTAAAAATCCATCATATAAATAGAGTGGTAATAATATCTGTTCATGATATCAGTGCTATCAGCCATATCAAGTATTGCCCTTAGGCAACAGAAATAACAATATGTTTTAAGCAGTATATACTTTACTGCATTTAGCCACAATCTTGCTCTTAATTAGAAAAGCTGTATGTGCAAAAACAAGTATCTGCAAACTAATCAAGACAGTATAGGAAACTGACAGCAGGTAAGAGGATGGAACGATCTTTACCCCAGAAAGTCTGATGTTGCATTTCCATACTGTGGCCACAGAGATGAGGTCAGATCTATGGTGAATTTGAAGTAACACAATTAAATCAATTGAATTACTCTGGATCTTCTCCAACTCAAGGGCACACAGTTTTTGGCAGTGGGTACTCAGCAGCTCGTAGAAATCTGACCCATGCTCTGTGTATTGGCACAAGTCTCTTAGCTCATTTCTGACAGATTTCTGGTGCAGGGTTTTGCCTCAGTGACTTAGGAAAACTTTGGAGGTGTTGCTACAGGTACTGTTTTGGAGGTACATGAGAACAGAAAAATGTATACATACATATTTATAAATTTTCTCTGTATATATATATCGAATCATAGAATAATAGACTATCCGAGTTGGCTGGGACTCAGTGACAACTTCCCTGGGGAATCTGTTCCAGTACCTGACCACCCTCTTGTAGAAAAGCCTTTTCCTGATATCCAGCCTGAAAATATATAAACACACATATATACATATAAACATATAGTTAGTTAAGCCTGCAACAAACTCAAATATATAGGTATGACCAACAATTTAAACTGAGATAATATGAAACAGAAAATCAACAGAGGATTCAGTGCATGAAATCACTCTAGTTGCATGTCAGGAATGTACACCATATTTATAGGACTAAAAATATTTGTTTTGAAAATCTGGCATGTTTTCCCACCTGTCTACTCCTGCACATTGTCCAAGCACTTTCTAAGTGCACTTCAATTATTAGCTGCAAATAGATTTCAACAGTGTAGTTTGTTATATATGCATTAGTCAGTAGAAAGATGACAATGATTGATTTGTTTAATGACAACAATTTATCTACGATTTTTTTCTCAATTATTTCTACTGCCTAATTTCCTTTAATATTTGTTTCAAGTGCCTTAGGAGTTAACAGAAGAGTTTTATTTTCTGGAAAGTGGCAAAACATTTCTTCTAAAATTTGTCACACTCTATGGATGTACAGAAAATGGAAATAAGAAATCAGGGCTGATTGGTGTCCTGTGCTTTTGTAATCAATGAAACAACCACAAATAAAATGTGTATCTGCATTTTCTCAGGATTCAGTCCTCAGAAAGCAGTGAAAGGTACTGAACACAAAATCTGCCTAGAGATCAATGTAAAAGAGTTCATATCCTTGTGTGGATAAACCTATGGAATTCTCTAGAACAGCTAGTACTTGATGAACTGTTGCTGGAGTAGTATCCTTCCCTCCACTTTAGGAAACCTGCAGGCTCTCTGCTTTAAGTGAGAGGGACTTGCTGAGACCAGATGATCAGTTACTGCCTGTCTACTAAAGACAGCTAACACCCACAGGTCCAAGGACATGAATGTAATTTTGTGCTAACTGAGGCTAGGGGATAGTGCTTGCAAAGGAGTTAGACAGATGAGGTGAGGAAAAGAGGTTACCTGGCAGAGGAACAATTCAAGCCCTTGATCTTCAAACATTCACCAGAATTCAATGCACTCAGCCTTAAATGGACAGCAAAGGCAGTAGGAGTCAAACTGTGGAAAAATTAGAAGGAACAAGGGTATTTGCTCTGGTATAAAAGAAACTGACCAACTTTTGCTCAAAAGTCAGACTGAACCTTGTTTACCTCATCAGTCTGAATCTTTTATTATATCAGATATTACTGTGGGTGTCTGAGCAAGCCAACTTTGTCTTCTATAAATTAGTTCGTGTGAGACATTTCCTCTCATGTGTGTGTGTCAGGTCCCATTATCCTCAACAGCAAGTTGAAAGTAACTAAAAGTGGAAATGAGTAAGAATCAGTGAGGCATGTTAATGTATGGTTTGTGTTTTATTGAAACCTCTTAGGGCAGCCAATTTACAGGAGGGAGGGGGAGTGCTTTTGACTTTCATTGCTTTATCATGCACTTTTTGGGTGGATGAAATTCAAGTCTGCTGTTATATTCAAAAGCAGAGTGTGTTTTTAATAGAGGATTATGTATTGAAAATATACTGCCTAGCAGTAGAAATGGTCTGGAAATACCAACAATAGCTCAGCACTGATTTGTCATGTTTTCTTTTAAGAAAGATTAAAAAAGATAAAAGATATAAGACTTTCTTTACAGGATTAGTTTAAAGTATCTAGCCAAATATGTAATAGTGTAGCTAGAAATTACCAAGCTGGCTTTAAGGGACGTATGAGGTGAAAACACCTTTCATTCAGATTCTAACTAAGTGAAATCTGGCCTCTGAAATCAACTGTAAAATTCCCATCAGCTTCAAAGGAACTGGAATGTCAGCTTTACCATTAGTTTCAGAAGAGGATCAGTTCTGAAGAATAAAAAGTCTTTGATGTTTCTTCATAGGAAAATCTTTTGTTGGGACTCTAAAATTTTTGAAAAAAAAGTGTTAAAAGCTTCCTTATGTGGAGATAGTATTGTAACTCTTTTGTAGATTTCACTTGATGAATATTTGTAGCAAGGAATTGTGCATTCAGGATAGGATATAATGCCTGAGTTAGGAAATTGTTAGCTCTGGGGCCATTCTTCTGCTTGGCCTTTGATAGACACTTGTTAGGCATCATATCTCTGACAGTATCTTTCTATTTATCTGTCCTTTCACAAACGCATTACTTCAGATTATAGGTATGACAAGCTGATTTATGCTATCTAGAATTTCTGCTCTACTTTACCTTTGATTTTACTTGTTAACGTCTGGTTCTACAGTCTCATCATCATTTTAGTTGTCTTCATGGTGCTGGTTGTACTAATAACCAATTAGCTAAACAGCTAGATCTATTTTACAGTATAAGCAGTCCAGAATCTATAATGTTCTTTCTCACATGAGAGTCTCCAACCGACTAATATTGTTCCAGCAGACTGTGTCTGTCTTTCTTGCCCCTTCTCATGCCTCCCTCTCCTTCTTCCTGCCTCAGTATATGTAGGCCAAATTAACTTCCCAGGCAGAGGCTGCAAGCTCAAACTCATCTCTGCTTTTATAGATTTCCTGCAAAAAAGAGAAAGAAAATAATGGGTTTTAGTTCATTATATAAGCCTCAAAAAGAGTACCCAGTCCTTTTCCTGTCTACACACAGGAAGAAAATACCATGGTATCAGTCAAGTTGCTGTAGTGTCCTGTGTCTCCCTACCCTGCAGAAGCAGTTCCTTGTTACCAACCGGCAGACTCAGCTGCATAAACTTTTTCTTTGTGACTAAAATGAGTTGTGCTCTGACAATTCACTGAAGCTGTATCTCTAAAAGTATGAATATTAGCATTTTCTATTGTAGTGTCTAGGCCTAATGATAATTTTATCTTTCTTAAAGTTTGTGTTACTGATATTCACATTCTTAATGTTTATGCTCAGAATGACAGATATAGACATTTGAAATGGATCATTTCATACCACTATTACATTATTATCTGCTATTTTATTAGCAGCTATTTTAGCTATTTAGCTAAATTTATAGCTGCTATTTATATGTAGCTGCTATTTTATATTTTAAAAAATACTTAAGTCAGTAGCAGTCTCTATTGCATACCTTACAATGACTCTTAAATCACTTCTCTAGCCTCTGTTCTGTTTATCCTGTTACACCAACTCTTCAGGGTAAAAATAGCTTTTATATTTATATTCTTAAATGCTGGAACTTACATTCACAGAAATCATGTGTGTTTCTCTCCATGTAAAACTTAACTTGGAGGGGGTATACAGTCATTTTAATTCAATGTCATTTTTTGGTTTAGTTTACCTTATAAGGTTTGTTGTGAGGTGTATCAACTTTCAGTACCATGTTAGACAGTTTCCATATAGCTTAAGAGAATCTTCCCTTGTTGCCTGATACTTTAACAGGTGGATTTTTTTTCTTACTTTTACTTATGACACATTTATATGTGATCTTTTTGCTTTCTGCAAAATAACCCATTCTTATATCTGACAACTTGCTAGTATGTGAATGTGTACGATAGAAGGCTTTGATAACCTCTTTTACACCTGTCTTGGAAAATTATTATTTTAAATCCTAATGCAACCAGTTTCTATGATCTTCTCAAATTTGTAGTCATGTGTCAGTCTTGCATCTTTTTTAAATACACAGGATTTATTCTACTGATATGTCTGGTTTGTACAGACTCATTGCTTTCAACTTCAGAAATGTTTCACTGTGAAAAAAAAACAACCAAACAAACAATACAACAACAACAAAAATATTTCAAGCTCAGAAGTTAACATCATTCTTCCATACAGTACAGTTTCTCAAGTCAATATATTTATCTCTCTGTTTTTATCTGCTTCCTGACTTGTCTTTTTACCCTAACAATCTTCAGCTGGTCTTGAAGAAAAAAAACAATGTGAACAGATAAAGCCTGACTTCCTAAATAAATTGCCAGGAGAGTTCATCTGGCCTAAAAAAGAAACACAAAAGGATTTTTCAAAATTGGTTTTGCAAAACCAATTTTCCCCTGTTCTCTTTTGTCACATTAGGTGATTTATTCACAGATGTCATTCTTCTTTTTTTTTTTTTTTTTTTTTTTTGAAGGTATGTTATCTGATCTGCCTGTTCTGAAGTCTCTGCTACTAGTCTCCATTCCTCTCTCTGTATTCCTTCAGCATACGTGTATTTGAAAATCTGAGCAAGTCAAATAAACAAAATTTGATAAGAAAATCATTAAATAACAACAGTTGGGGAAAAAAAATAAAAAAAATAACTGGATCCATGGAAGACATATCTTCATGTCAGATGAGCCTGGACACCACAGTACAAAAAGGACATTAAACTGTAGGAGAGTGTCCAGAGGAGGGTGATGAAGATGGTGAAGGGCCTAGAGGGGAAGACGTGTGAGGAGTGGCTGAGGCCATTTGGCCTGATCAGCCTGGAGAAGAGGAGGCTGAGGGGAGACCTCATCACAGTCTACAACTTCCTTGTGAGGGGGAGTGGAGAGGCAGGCGCTGACTTATTCTCCTCAATCACCAGTGATAGGACTAATGGGAATGATGTCAAGTCAAGGCAGGGGAGGTTTAGGCTGGACATCAGGAAGAGGTTCTTCACCGAAAGGATGGTCACACACTGGAACAAGCTCCCCAGGGACACAGTCACTGCACCAAGCCTGTTGGAGTTTAAGAAGTGTTTGGACTGTGCACTTAGTCATATGGTCTAAAATTTTGGGTAGACCTGTGTTGTACCAGGAGTTGGACTTGATGATCCTTAAGGGTCCCTTCCAACTTGGGATATTCTATGAGTCTGTGATTCTTTATTTTTCAACAAATGAAGAAAAAAAACCATAATCTCAGCACTGACTGCTGTTAATATATATATATATTATATAAAAGAAATAATTGAACACAACTTATTATAATTGAAATTGTAAGTACATTCTCATTACACTGGCGCCTTTTTCTTGGATAGAATCATAGAATCACAGAACATCCTGAGCTGGAAGGGAACCACAAGGATCATTGACCAACTCCTGGCAACACACAGGTTTACCTAAAAGTTCAGACCATATGACTAAGAGCACTGGCTGCCAGGGTGAATATGAGCACTGCTGGCTCATATTCAGCTTGCTATCAACCAAAACCCCCAGATCCTTCTCTGTGGGACTGCTCTCCAGTGTCTCGTTGCTCAGTCTGTACATATAGCCAGGATTGCCCCATCCCAGGTGCAGGACCCAGCACTTGCTCTTGTTAAACTTCATACGGTTGGTGATCGCCCAGCTCTCTGATCTGTCCAGATCTCTCTGCAAGGCCTTTCCACCCTCTATGGGTGGAACAACTCCTCCCAGTTTAGTATCATCAGCAAGTTTACTCAAAACACCTTCAAGTCCTACATCCAAATCATTTATATAAACATTGAAAAGAACTGGCCCTAAAATGGGGACTCTGCTGTTGACTGGCCACCAGCCTGATGTGGCCCCATTTACCACAACCCTTTGAGCCCTACCTGTTAGCCAATTGCTCACCCATCATATGATGTTTTTATCTAGCTGTATGCTGGACATTTTGTCCAGTCGGATCCTATGTGAAACTGTGTCAAAAGCTTTACTGAAATCCAAAAAGATTACATCAGGTGGTCTTCCTTGGTTGACTAGATGGGTGATCTTATCATAAGAGGAAATCAAATTTGTTAAACAGGACCTACCTCTCATGAACCCATGTTGGCTGGGACCACTGACTGCATTGTCCCCCAGATGTGTTTCAGTGACTCCTAGGAATAACAGGATAACAGTTTCCTTAAGGTAATTTTGACCTCTAATTTTGATTTTAACAAAATAATTGATATATTGAGACAAAGTGCTGTTTTGAAGTAAAAAATAATGAGGAACATGCAAGATTCATGTTATTTGTCCTAATTTGGAGATGCTCATGGAAATTGCAAGACCTTTTAGAAATATGTTATGTGTAAGGTATCCAATAAACATTGCTTTCACACCTAACATGTGCTTATCATGCCCTTCATGAGACTGAGTGTGAGACCTAAGACTAGCTATGGAGCCTCCAGAAACTGGCACTATGAAGACCTTAAAAAAATTATGGGAAATACATGCTTTTGACAGTTGCTTTAAGGGTGTGTTGGATCAAAGGAGTATCTGATGAGATCTGGATGCAAGAAAAAATTATGTCAGCCATGTGTGGGCTACTAGCTGCTAAGTTCAGGCCTTCTGTTGTCGTTCTCTAACTTTCTGATGGTCACGTGGATGACATACACTTTGTCCTTGTGCACCCACAGGATCTGTACACGTTCATATGTATCAACTCTGAGGTTTTGTGGAAGTTATATTATAGGAAGCCCACATTAATTTCTGAAGACAAAGTGAAGCCAGTTTGTTGTTAATGATCATTCTAAGGTTTGATAAAATCAGTCCTTTTACACTACACTTCAAAGCATAACTTTGATCAGCATAGTCCACCTAGGAAGGTTATAGTCTCACTGGTCATTGTTGCTTTTGAAGTCTTGATACAAATACCAGCCCTGGAAATTACCCATGTCTGTTTCTGCAAAGAGAGGCTCCCTGTATGTGTCAGAAATACATGGCCTCCTATGGCTCCATTCCCAAGAAAGAAAGCACCTCAAAACACACATGATACTAACCAATGTAATTATTCCCTGGTGGCTCCTAAAGCAGGATTTTGTTGTCATGCAGAAGATAGATGTAAAGGTAGACTGAAAAGCTTCCAGCTCTCAAGCATGTGTATATGGATCTATAATACATAGGCCAGCATCCCACATCTACAACAGCCCTGCACATCGTCTGCTAGTAAATAACTGTATTCTAGAAAACGTCTCACAAAAGTTGTATGAAACAGACAACAGACACCTGAATGAGACCTCTGTCACACACTGGACTTTTTTTCTTTTTTTTTTTTTTTTTTTTTTTTTTTTTTTAGGCTTCTATAATGTGTATCCTCTCAGCCAGATTTCTCCCACCAGTTTTCTCAGTTCCCCAGCCATATTCAGGCTGACACTTGTTTTTTTTTCAGTTTACCCATGTTTCCCGATACTGTCCCTAAAAGACTATTTGTTTTTCAAGTGAAGTTAAGGAATATACTTTAATATCCAAATTCTGTGATATTTGCTACAGCTCCAAGAAACTTGATCAATTTCCATGCTTTTGAGGGGACAGAGGAAACATTCAAGCTATGTGGGGAAACAGTGGCACAAGATACATTATGAATTCTAAAAGAGAAACATTTAGTAATGTAAATAAATATTTTCTTCAGCTTCCTCTGTATCGGGAAACATGGGTAAACTGAAAAAAACCCAAGTGTCAGCCTGAATATGGCTGGGGAACTGAGAAAAAAAAAAAAAAAAAGATGGTACTGGTGGGAGAAATCTGGCTGAGAGGATACACATTATACTTTTATACTTATATATTATTTTTATAATAACATTATTCCCTAAAATGTTTCCAATTTATCCTTTTGCATGGTCAAGTCCTCCAAATATATATTTTAGATATCTTCCATATTCTTTCTCAAGTCATACAGAGAACATAATAATAATAAAAATCCTTACCACTATACTGAAAATAAAAGAAGGTTTAAGAAAATTATCAGTTGGTGTCCCAAATTAAATATCACAGAATCACAGAACTGTAGGGGTTGGAAGGGACCTCCAGAGATATTGGGTCCAACCTCCCCTGCCAAAGCAGGTTCCTCAGGGCAGGTTGCACAGGTAGTTGTCCAGACAGGTCTTGAATATCTCCAGAGAAGGAGACTCCACAGCCTCCCTGGGCAGCCTGTTCCAGTGCTCTGTCACCCTTACTGTGAAGAAGTTCTTTTGCATGCTGGTGCAGAACTTCCTGTGCTCCATCTTGTGGCCATTCCCCCTTGTCCTGTCCTCACAGACCATTGAAAAGAGAAAGAGGTTGGCCATATGCCTTTGTTTCCCACACTTATAGCATTTGTAAACATTGATAAGATCCCCTCCCATTCTTCTTCTCTCAAGGCTGAACAGACCCAGGTGTCTCAGCCTTTCCTCATAAGGAAGAAGCTCCAGGCCCTGTAGGCCCTGTATCATCTTTGTGGCCCTCCGCTGGACTCTTTCCAGGAGATCCCTGTCTTTTTTGTACAGTGGAGCCCAGAACTAGACACAGCACTCCAGGTGAGGCCTGACCAGGGCAGAGGAGAGGGGGAGGATCACCTCCCTTCATCTGCTGGCCACGCTCCTTTTCATGCATGCCAGAATCCCATTGGCCCTCTTGGCCACCAGGGCACACTGCTGGCTCATGGCCAACCTGTTGTCCACCAGGACCCTCAGGTCCTTCTCCGCAGAACTCCTTTCCAGCAGGTCATCCCCCAGCCTGTACTGATACATGCGATTGTTCCTTCCCAGGTGCAAAACTCTACACTTGCTTTTGCTAAACCTCATCTAGTTTCTTCCTGCCCGTCTCTCCAGCCTGTCCAGGTCTCGCTGAATGGCAGCACAGTCTTCTGGCATGTCGGCCATTCCTCCCAGCTTTGCATCATTGGCATACTTGTTGAGGGTGGGCACTCATCAGTCATCAATGAAGATGTTGAACAAGACCAGGCCCAACACCGACCCCTGGGGAACACCGCTAGTCACAGGTCTCCAGCTGAACTCTGCACCACTGATCACCACTCTCTGAGCTTGGGCAGTCAACCAGTTCTCAACCCACTTTACTGTCCATTCATCTATCCCACACTTTCTCAGCTTTCCTAGCAGGATGTCGTGGAAGACAGTATCTTGCTAAAATCATGGTAGATGACATCCACTGCTCTCCCTTCATCTACCCTGCTGGTGATGCCATCGTAGAAGGCAACAAGGTTGGTTGAGCATGATTTCCCCTTAGTGAATTCATGCTGACTACTCCTCATAACCTTCTCTTCCAATTGCTCGGAGATGGCTTCCAGAACAAGCTGTTCTAATGCCTTTCCAGAGACAGAGTTGAGACTGACTGGACTGTAGTTTGCCAAAGCGTGTGAAGGTCTCAACATTTTCCCAGAGTCTCATATCAAACATTTTAGTCTGGAAAACACAGGCAGAAATAGATTACATTAAGATTTGCCATGGCAAATCAGACTGATCTTATTTTGAAAGAGTGATTGTCTACAGGAGAATCAAGACGTTTTTCTTTCTCTTTGTAGACTTGTAAAAATCACTACCTGAAATAGTAATAATGAATAAATAAAACAAAAAGAGACTACAAGTCTCCAGCAAAATGTTATTTCTGCATATGTTTGTTTCTGAGACTTCATTTCTAAAACCCTGTTGACCACTGTATCTTGGTAACACATTATGTTTTATGGGGTAATCACACATTTTTGTTGTACCAGGTGGGATGCCATTTATTGAATAATTTCTGATATCAAAACAGACAAAAATCAAAGTTAGTTACAGGTCTAAATAGAATAAATAGCTACAACAATGGTGGGGTAGCATAACAACAACAACTTCTTGTATTTCCTTATGAAGTTAGAGGGTCCGTCCCTCCCTTTCCATTGTTTGTCATAGATCTGGCTTTCATTTTCATCATATTAACAGTTCTTTTATCATTTAAATAGTAAAACATAACCATGCTACTCAGAGTTCTTGTGTCTCGCTCAATTCATGCACTTTTCTGTAACCTCACTGAAATATTTATGTAGTTTAGAAATATGCATTTTGTAAAATTCAAAGCATAAACTACAATTTGGTTCTACCTAGTACTGTTTCCAAGATATTCGGCTTTCATGAAATTAGAGCAGAAAATGAAAATAAGGAAGAAAATATCTTCTATTTTTCAATATATATGTATAGAAAAAAGCAAAGCAAACAAACAAACAAACAAAAAAACGCCACCACCACCAACAAAAAAAAAAACAACTAGAAGTTTCTCCAATACTATACAGATTTATTTTTTTCTGTAATAGATCTAGCTTGCATTTGTTAAGTGTCAGCTCAATTCTTCATTGGTAAAGGCCAGCCTGTCTCTCAAGACTCAGTCTGTTTCTTCTCCGGTTTTATTAAATGTGTAGAAGAAATTAAATGTGGGAAAGTAGGAAGAGTAGAAGCAAAAACACAGATCCATGTATTTCTCAAACACTGATTTTGTCCTCTGTGAAAGTAAATCCAAAGTTAAAAATAAATGCAGTTGTGGAATATGAAGCTGTGAAATAACTAAGGGATTTTTATTGTGCACTTTTCATTTGCATGAAGTTGCTTTATGCCTCAAGAAATAAGAGCCTTATGTTGAATTTTACCAAAATACAATTAGGTTTATGACCTGCAGACATTTTTCCAATCTGCTGGATGCTTTAGCTGTTGGGTTAGCTTTCAGTGAATGAAACAAAGGCAATGAAGACATAAATGAGTGTATTTTAATTAACCTACTTTTTTAGTAGCAAGATACTGAAATCATCTTGCTCTTGTAGCAATTACATAAGTTTATGCTTTCATACATACAAGTCAAAACCCAAACTTTTCTAAATTCCAGAAAGCTACTTTAGGAAGCAGGTGCCTATTTTTTATTATTATTCTGGCAGCTGAAGAGTTAATGGGCATCAAAAAAAGTAAATTTCAATACAAGTTTAACTACAGAATGTTGGATATAAAGAAGTAACAGAAGTAAAGAGGATCATGGTCTACTTGGAAAATGTCTTAATTTCCTATCTTTCCCTTAAAGTACGCTGAGCAGTAAGAACCAAAGACAGATATCCAGATCTACTTGTATGCATATAGCTCCTTAAGGGAGGAAAATCAGACCTATTTGAATTTCTTCATCTTCCTCAGAGTCACAGAATTTGGTCTCTGAGGTTAGTGCAAATTTTCCTATCTGTTGCCAGAGATTTTCAATTCTTAGTGGTTTTAAGAAAAATGGGCAATAAACTGAATGTGAATTACATTGAAATAATGAGCAAAGTGTCTGTTCCTCTATTCACTGTGAGCAATGTTTGTCCCAAGGTGATCTGGTTTTCTACTTTCCATTGCTTCTTTAAAGTTTCCTCATATTCTTTATTTCATATTAAAGGATGTTCTTATATATAATTGATCCCAGAGTGATTTTTCAGTAAATAACAGAAAAGATTGGGAATTTAGTTTCAGATAATCAGATGTTATACTTATAGACCAAATTAAACAAACAAACAAGAAACAAGCAATCAATCAATCAAAACAAAAGACACATAGCACCCCACCCCCCAATTAAAAATAAAAAAATTCTTAAAAAAAATGACTAACTTACTGACTTGTGTCTTGGCTTTCAAGCATGCATTCTAACGAGAGATATGAACTGTGACAGAACAAAAAATTCAGCTCCTAGGCAGACTCCTTTGGGAGTAGAATCTTCCTTGGGCCTGTGCCTCTGTTTCTCTTTTGAAAAGATTTAAGAGCAACTTAAAGTGATTTAGGTTTTGTCAGATTGATATAAGACGCAAATGATGCCGCATGGACTTGTCTTCAGTCACTGAATTTTCATAGACTGGAATAAAGAAATATCTTCTACTGGACATCCAACCTATCTTCCCCACTCCCCCATTAAATAAATAAATAAAATATTTAGCTTGAAAAGGGTAGAGGGTTTCATGGTTTTCTTGGAGCACTGGCTACCTATCAACCCAGCAGGCTCTGAACTTTCCACAGAGACTCTTCAGGTTTCTATGGTTGTTTTCTATGTCAGGCTATTTGTTAAAGTTCTGAAAGTGCTGAATGAGTCTTTTCATTTTATTTTTTAAAGGTGAATACTTTGATCATATCCCTCAACTCTTATATTTTGCTTATCTCTTACTCAAAATGTAGAAAAGATTATTTTTAAAGAAAGACACTGGTAGTGCCAGGTTTTATGGTAGCAAATTACAACATCAACAACAGACTGGAATAATTTTGCATAACTATGTGTTAATAACTACAGGAAATTAATTCTAATTTTGAATAGAAAACACACAGAGTAAATAAATTATATGAGCAATTCCATTTGTTCCCAGTGACCTCTCAATGGTGCTTATTAGAAAAGTTAACATTCTTTCTCAGGAGCTTAAAGAAATATTGTATGTGATCTGCACTGACAATATCCAGTAATACAGGTGAAAAAGAGAAATCTGGAAGAACTTCTATATGTTGTCAAATATATAATCAATTTGGCACAGAAGTTAGTTTTTTTTTACAGTAGCACTCATTCTGCTGTGTTTATACAAAGCTCACTTTTTAAAATATCACTTAATTTTAAAGTTTGTAAAGAGCCATACACTATCTACACCAATGTTATTGTAATTGGAGGTAACCAGAGAAATTCTACTGCTGCAGAACTGGTGACTGATTAGAAACATGATAGATTTCATATACAATAGGAAATGTTAGTTTATTTCATTGGACCACTGATAATACACAATTAGAGCTGAAATCAGTTCCTTGGAAGGTGATCAATCATCTGGAATTACCTTTATTTGCTTGAATTCATAGTTCTTTGGACATGACTCAGGGTGTAAAAACATTTTCCAGTTTCTCTCTTTAAAGATACTTATTAATGGTTTAATTTTTAATTTAACCTATTTCTTTTTTATTATTATTATTTTATTTAATTCTATACCCCACCCCAAAATATGTCCTTTTTTCCTCTCCTATTTATTTTAGCCTCATGGCAGTGGTTTGGGCAATTAGGACTAACGATCAAATTACATGTAAAAGATATCCCAGTGAGTGATGTAAGTTAAATAACTTGTTCTACAAAAGAATAGATCTGGAAAGTTCAATTAAGTCTTTATTTGAAGTAGGTTTCTGAAGTTTTCCTTAGTTTCTCTATAAAAGAAGTAAATAAATTCTAATTTAAGTGGCCTTCACACCATTCCCACTTGTGAAACTTACTAAATGCTTGGGTATTATTATTAAATTAATACTCCATTGAATGTATTTAAAACAAATATTACCGTATTACCAAATACGGGAGCAGAGAAATGTTTTTATATTTTGTTTCTTTGTTTGTTTTAATATTAATGTAACATTGATGAGAAGCTATTTTTTTTGTTGTTTTGTTTTTTTGTTTATTTTAGCCAGCAACTAATGATGTCAAGAATGCCAGCAAGCATCGCTGAGGTCAAATAAGTAAGTGTCCAAGAGAACTAGAAGGAGAATAAAACAATCAAACATATTATCTGTGAGCAGGAAGCCCTTACTGAAAGGGAGAAGGCCAAAAAAATAACCAATTTTTAATTACATAAGTACTGGTGATCAGTTAACAAAAACTAGGTACTGAACACGTTTGGAGGGGATTTATATTAAAAGTAATAATTTAATCTAAGACAGTAATATAAATTCACCAAAGTGAAACTGATAGCCAAGTTTTGCTTTAATGTTTTTTTTTGTTTGTCAGCAAAGAAAATAATTCTCTCTTGGTTGTTGTGTTCTTACAGTAGCTTAAGTGTGGTTGACTAAAGTCAAATCTTACAGAAGCAGAAAGTGTTAATTGGGCATTATACAGTTTCATTATAATCTGTTGTACATCAGAATCTATTTGGTTTAATGACCATGTTAGATTGCATCCTAGATGTGTATTTTGGAATAAATGACATTGCAATGTTGAAAAGCAAAAGGAAATTTCAGAAAATTATTTTCCTTTTGCTGTTTTTTCTTGATAAGTATTCAGATTGTAGTAAATGTCACTGTGTTACAGATGCTGTGTAAGTAATTTCAAAACTATATCCAAATTTGGAGTTGAGATAACATATAGTCCAAACAAGAAAAATCTCCCTGTTTATAAAATAGTAGGTGCTTTAAAACAAAGAGAATCATAGGACATTGCTTCCTGTAAGAAGCCTGGGGGCTTGTGAAGAGTAATTAGTTTATACAAAAACAGTGCTTGTAGAGGTTAGAGAGTAACTCTCTTTAGTAGACTGACATGTTTTTCTAAAGAATGGTATTTTACCTTGTACACAACAGCCATTAAAGAACATTCCAGGAAATGAATGATCCAAAAGCTTTTAAACCAATATGAAATTTTTTTTTGTTTTGTTATTGTTTTTTCCTGATGAGTTATGTTAAATTCTCACACTATGCTTAGCTCTGCCCTTGGCAGACTTCAATCTGTCTGCATAGAACACATGCAGGAGACACTCCAAAACCACATGAGGACAAACACAATGAATCTTCAAACACGTGTTACTAACTAATCATGGAATCATAGCAACATTAAAGTTGGAAAAGAGCTCCAAGATTATCTGGTCCAACCATCCCCCTACCACCAATGTCACCCACTAAACCATGTCCCTAAGCATCACATCCAACCTTTCCTCAGGGACGGTCACTCCACCACTTCCCTGGACAACCCGTTCCAATGCCTTACTACTCTTTCTGAGAAGAAATGTTTCCTAATTTCCAACCTGAACCTCCCCTGGCACAATATGAGGCCACTCCCTCTACTTCTATCACTAGTTATCTGCAAGAAGGGGCCGACCTCCAGCTCCCCACCACTTCCTTTCAGGTAGTTGTAGAGAACGGTAAGGTTCCCTGAGCCTTCTCTTCTTCAGATTAAACAATCCCAGCTCCCTCAGCTGCTCTCACAGGATTTGTGTTCCAGACCCTTCACCAGCTTTGTAGCCATTCCCTGGACATGCTCCAGGGCATTGATGTCCTTCCTTCTTGTAGTGAGGGGCCCAAAACTGAACAGAGTACTCGAGGTGCAGCCTCACCAGAGCAGAATACAGGGGGATGATCACCTCCCAGGTCCTACTGGCTACACTAGCCCTGATATAAGCTAGGATGCCATTGGCCTTCTTGGCCACCTGAGCACACTGCCACCTCATGTTCAAGCAAGTGTTAACCAACACCCTTAGATCCTTTTCCTCTCCAAAGCTTTCCAGCTACTCTCCCCAAAGCCTGTAGCATTGCATGGTTTTTTTGTGGCCTAAGTGCACGACGAGGCTCTTAGCCATGTTGAACCTCATCCCATTGGCCTCTGCCCATTAACTTACCTTGACCAGGTCCTTTTGGATCCAGTCCTATTGGATAATAAAGACCAAAAGCAGGAAAGGAAGGAGGACATACTAGCTCTTGCTGTTTTGGTGGAAACAGGTTATTAAACATGTCACAGTGTACAAGTGTTGTATCTAACCTATGAGCATGGACAGCATGTACCAATAAGCATTGCAATTCATGGACGGTCATCTCTGCAAGAAGAAGTCATACCACACAAAAAAACAGAAAATAACAAAAACTTGAGGCTAATGAATTTGAAGAGATAAGAAGTCAGGTATTTTGATCTCATATGTTTATCCTTGTTATTCATTAAATATTTAGGAATAAAGTCAATAAGCCAGATAAATGTGAATATTCATGTAGCTTTCAGCTTAGCTTGGAACTCAATAATACTCTAATTTATCCACCCTCAGCAGAAATGGGAGAGAATTCTAGCTTTCGTACAATGTACCTCTTAATATGAAGCTTTCCAGACACATTACACAGTATATTCACAGCCAGTTGATGTAATCTTTTTGCATTTCAGCAAAACTTTCAATACTTACTCTCATAGTATCTTTCTGTACAAAATGTCTAGCATACAGATAGACAAAAACATAATGAAATTTGTGAACAATTGTCTGGCAGATCTGGCTCAAAGGGCTATAGTAAATGGGGTCACATCAGGCTAATGGTCAGTCATTGTTAGGGTTCCCCAGAGCTCCATTTTAGGACTAGTTCTCTTTAATGTTTTAATAAATTACTTGGATGCAGGACTTGAAGGTATACTAAGTAAGTTTGTAGATGACACTAAATTGCGAGGAGATATTGATTCTCTTGACGTTGGAGAGGGCTTGTGAAGAGATCTTGATAAATTAGAGGGCTGGGCAACCACCATTTAACAAGAGCAAGCGCTGGATTCTGCACCTTGGATGGGGCAACCCTGAGTGTACCTACAGACTGGGGAGTAAGAGGCTGTAGAACACCTAAACAAGAAAGAGATCTGGGTGTTCTCATTGACAGCAAACTAAATATAAATTAACAGTGTGCTGACTGTTAACCATGAGGGCCAGCCACATCCTGGGGTGCATCAGGCACAACATTTCTGACTGGTCAGTCGAGGAAAGTAACTGTCTCACTCTGCTCTGCACTGGTGCAACCTCACCTTGACTGGTGTATGCAGTTTTGGGTGCCACAATTTAAGAAAGACATCAAGTTATTAGAGAGTGTCCAAAGGTGCTCTACAAAGATGAAGTGCCTAGAGGAAAAGATGTATGAGCAGTGGCTGAAGTCATTTGGTTTGTTTGTCCTAGGGAAGAGGAGACTGAGGGGTGACCTCAGGGCAGGCCTCAGCTTCCTCAGGAATGTGACAGAGTTCCTCATGAGAGTGGAGGGGGTGATGTTGATTTCTTCTCTCTGGTCAGCAGCGATAGAATGTGAGGGAATGGCATGAAAGGGAGATTCAGGTTGGATATTAAGAAAAGGTTCTTCCCTGAGAGGTTGTTGGGGCTCTGGAACAGTCTCCCCAGGGAAGTGATCACGACGGCAAGCTGATGTTCAAGAAGCATTTGAACAATGCTCTCAGACATATAGTTTGACTTTAGGGTGGTCCTGTGTGGAGTCAGGACTTGGATTCAATGATCCTTGCAAGTCCCTTCCAACTCAATTTATTTTATGATTCATATTCATAATCTTATTTTATGATTAGACCATAAGTCTAATTTACAAAGCATTGCCCTATTTTCCAGATATACAGTGTGGAAATGATTTTTTTTAATTATTTTTTATTTTTTTTTTTCTGAAATACCTAGTTATAAAACAGCCCTTAAGTCTTCTTTATGCAGTTCCAGGGATGGAAAGAAAACCTTGAAATGTCTCTCATCTTTCATCTTTAATAGGAAGCCAGTTGTGAGCAACAATGAAGCAATGACAAAGGGGGAAGAAGTGAGAAAAGAAAAGAGATAAGAATGAAACAGAAAAAAAAAAAAGTGAAACACCTTCCCAAGATGTGACAGTTTTTGAAGAAATTCCTCTGAATGGCATCATTTTCTCATATGAAGATCAAGGATATTTGTTAAAGAAAATGCAATAATTGTGAAAAACTGTCCTCTATGCATTATCTAAACCATTAGATCAATGCATGATCAAGTATGGAAAAAAAATTCAGAATAATTAAACTTGACATTCATTCACTATCCTTTTTTTTTTTTTTTTTCCTTCCCTAGATAATTAGATAGATGTCAGATTTCAGATCTTCATATCCCTTTGTTTTTATTTTCTCCATAGGAAAATAAATTTTGACTTTCCTCTGTTCTTTCGAAGCATATTTAAGTTACTGTCTTTTCCCTTATTGATACACTGAATAAATAAATAAACAAATAAATAAAAATCAGAAAATAAAAAATCTGTGAGTATGAAAAGTTTATTTTTCTCCATTGTTTATAAAATAGACTAGGACTTCTGAATTCACTGGCAAGCTCTTACCCTTGGGGACTCACAGACTATGTCGTGAGTGGGAATCAGTTATCTGAAGGCAGAATTCAAAGATTTTCATGGGGACAAGAGAAGATATAGTCTGTATTTCTTGTTACATTGTGTATTTTACCTGTCATTCCAACAGCAAACACCAGACTTAACAATGCAGCAGTTTTTTGAGCTGATCCAAACTTCCAACTAGTAGATTTTCTTTCCAGTTGACTTCTGATTAAACCTAGGAGTTACTCTCATTAAGAGAGTTAATTGATTGAAAGTAGATAATCTTTGTCATAGTCTCACACAAAACCTTCTTCTTCTTCTTCTTCTTCTTCTTCTTCTTCTTCTTCTTCTTCTTCTTCTTCTTCTTCTTCTTCTTCTTCTTCTTCTTCTTCTTCTTCTTCTTCTTCTTCTTCTTCTTCTTCTTCTTCTTCTTCTTCTTCTTCTTCTTCTTCTTCTTCTTCTTCTTCTTCTTCTTCTTCTTCTTCTTCTTCTTCTTCTTCTTCTTCTTCTTCTTCTATGTCTGAATAAATTACATAGTAATGACAGAATCAAAGAAGGAGCTGATAAGTTAAGGAAAATACATATGTCAAACTGCAAATTGAGACCAAGCTAAGAAAGTAAAAGGTGCTCTCTGTTGCAGGTGGGAGAAGTACATCAGCAATGCACTTTCAAAAAACAGATGAGACTGGCACTTGTGCCAAAGTATTCCTTCTCTCATTACCTTAGATCTGGTTTCCAACACTGCTGGCTCTAAGAAAAAGAAAATATACAAAATTACCATGCACATGCTGTACAGAATGAAACATCAAACCTCTACCCAAACAGAAACCTCATAAAGCACATACTATAGAGATACAAATTAGAGACACAAAAGACACTTGGCTGGTAAAAATAAATAAATAAATTTGAAAAAAAAATTATCTTTGGGATTTTTAGCACTTGAGATTCCTATAGACTTTACTATTAAATGAGACTTTCCTATTTCACTTTTAATAAGCATTTCCATATTTACTGGAGGCAAAAAAATAGATGGTTAGTTAAACAAATAGCACAAAAATCTTCCTAAGTAAATAAGCTTTACTTTAGGACTGAAAGTTTAGATCAGATATTTTATTGTTGCTTAATTAAAAGCAGTGTCAGCTACAAAGCTGTAATGCAGGTATGGTCTGCAATTAAGCATTTTCAGAGTCCTTTGTGTGAAAGTAAACAGGAACTTGATAAAAAAGGATAATCAAGAATCTATGAGGCCTCATCATTATTTCCTTTTGCCTTTTTTTGACTTCTACAGTTGCTAGAAGTTTTGTTAAGGAAAAGCAGGTAATTTGAAGTAAAATAAATGTTACCTAAATGAGAAAAAAAGAAAAAAAGTATTTCTTAAACTTTCCCTTCACAGACTATTTAGTCACCCAATCTGGCAGTGTCGAGAGTAACCTACTTAATATTCTGCCAGTAGGCAGTGTATTTCAGCCTTGTTTACCAAACTTCATTATTGGAAGTCAGTGCTTAAAAAGGTGCAGCAATATGTACTCATCTACTTCTCATTTTGTAGTCATTGACCTTTTTATTGCCTTACTCAGTGCAGTAGAACCAATTGTTTGTTTTACATGGGTTTCCAAGTGTGCAAGATTTGCATTTTGCATTTCTCCTTGAATTGTGCATTTATACTCCCAGATTACTCTTCTTGATTGTGCAAAGAAAGATTAAAAATGATAATGCAAATGTCAACCTGTTTTATATGCCATTTGGGATTCCTATCACAACTGTATCTGTCTTTGTATATGTGTATGTGCATATGTGCGTATGTAAGTCCTGCCAACTAAGGTCAATTGATTAAATAAACAAATAACTGGACTTCCTGTTGCAGAAGGCAGCAGATGAACCTTGACTCTTTCTTTGCGTATTATTTACTATGCAAATAAAATAGCTACATCTGTCAACAATCTTCTCCTTCCATTCCTATCAAAAGAAAGTAAAATCCTAATGACAGAGCATGAAACATGAAATAGAACATATGCAGAACATCATATAAGCCACTCACTAGTTTTAAGTAAGATTCAAGTAAGATATAAGAAATATACTGTATAATGGACACTGGAGCGTGCAGGTGCTGAATTCATTTTAAGTATAATCTAATAATGATTAATTTATGATGACAACTTATCACCTGAGATTTGTTATGCCTTAAAACCTCCTCAGATATGCCTGCAACAATCTCTGTTTTTGAAGGAAACAGACAAACCAATATGTTCAATTTTTCTGACTGTTAATTATTCCAAAAGGAAAATATTGATAGTTTTAACAAAATTAACAGAAATAATTTAATCAATTGGAATTTGTCATATGTTTATTTTAATCCATCAGTGTTATGGATGGAAATGTCTTCTCAGGTTTTCAGAACTGATACACAACCTCCTCTTGTTGGGTAGGTTTAGGTCCAGTCTTCATCAGATCTGTGTCATATGAAAGGTAGACTTAAGACAGGGAGAATTTATTTACGGGTGTAAAAGAGCAGGGTGGGCGTACTCTACATCATTAATAAATTTGCTTGTTTATGGGTAGATAGATGAAGAATTGCTGCAGAACCTGGTGATTTGGAGAACCCATGTTACAGCATGAGATCTGGGGAAGGAATACTAACAGATGTCAACTGCATGAAGTTTAACAAGGCCAAGTGCCGGGTCCTGCACCTGGGGCGCAATAACCCCAAGCAGAGCTACAGGCTGGGAGATGAGTGGTTGGAGAGCTGCCAGGCAGAGAAGGACCTGGGAGTGATGGTTGATAGTCGGCTGAATATGAGTCAGCAGTGTGCTCAGGTGGCCAAGAAGGCCAATAGCATCCTGGCTTGCATAAGAAACAGTGTGACCAGCAGGGCTAGGGAGGTGATCATCCCCCTGTACTCGGCTCTGGTCATGCCACACCTCGAGTACTGTGTTCCGTTTTGGGCCCCTCGCTACAAGAAGGACATCGAGGTGCTTGAGAGAGTCCAGAGAAGGGTGACGAAGCTGGTGAGGGGCCTGAAGAACAAGTCCTATGAGGAGCAGCTGAGGGAGCTGGGCCTGTTCAGCCTGGAGAAAAGGAGGCTCAGGGGTAACCTTATCGCTCTCTACAGGTACCTCAAAAGAGGCTGTAGTTAGGTGGGGGTTGGTCTGTTCTCCCATGTGTCTGGTGACAGGACGAGGGTGAATGGGCTAAAGTTGTGCCAGGGGAGTTTTAGGTTAGATGTTAGGAAGAACTTCTTTACCGAAAGGGGTTGTTAGACACTGGAACAGGCTGCCCAGGGAAGTGGTGGAGTCACCATCCCTGGAGGTCTTTAAAAGACGTTTAGATGTAGAGCTTAGGGATATGGTTTAGTGGGGACTGTTAGCGTTAGGTCAGAGGTTGGACTCGATGATCTTGAGGTCTCTTCCAACCTAGAAATTCTGTGATTCTATGTCCCATTTTGAGAGATAATATCAGTATCAATGTTGTTTATGATTATGTAATTAAACTCCATATAATATAACCTTCAAGTAAAAGGGTTAAAGGGTTTAATCCCTGATTTTTTGCCCTCTTTCCATCTTCTTCTCTTCTTCCCTACACTGTTTTTTTTTTGTTGTTTGTTTGTTTGTTTTTGTTTTGTTTTGTTTTCTGTTTGTGCTTTGCTTGGTAAAAAAAGATTGCTGCACTGAGCTATCACAGGTTGTGTGGAGCCCCTATCAGGTTCCTCCAGTCACAGCTAATGATGTAAACTCTGTGATGTGAGCCCTACCCACCTCACACATAAATAGTGAACTTTAGGTTTAGAAGTGCTTTAAAATTACTCCAGAAATTTCCAGAAGAAAGAAACTCTAGAGATGTGAAATAACATCCATGTTATAACATAACAATTATTCAAGGTATAAATTGGTGTAAATATTACATTTTTTGTCATAAATCTATCCTAAATCTAGCAAATTATTTTACTTATTAAGGAGTGCTAAACTCATACATATTTTTTCCCATCTGGAAATTATCTGTTTCCTGAGATAGCCACAGAATTTTAGCTGAAAAAAATGTGTGCTTATGAACTTACTGAAGTTAGAGTACAACATGAAAGAAGTAGCAGTTCCTCTGTATTTGAAGTTTCTGAATAGAGGTCAAGCCACTACAATCTACACTTGGGCTTCTCTTAGTCTCTTCTCAGAAATGGAAAATAATGCTATTGTCTTTTTCTGAATATTCACTAGCAGAGGGACTGAAACCCTGTCATCACTGGAGTTAGTAACAACATCAGCAGACGGTGGTATTTCTATGTTTTTAGGTTCTCTCCTGGGAGAAGTGGGGAGCAGAGCATGTTATCTTACCAGGTATTAGATAATCTGAAATTATGTCCTTTTTGATTGTCTCCAAGAGCCGTTCCACTTTCTATAAAATTATTTAAGTGTTAATAGTGGCTTCTTGGGAAGTGCAGCATCTGGCTATAACATCTGTTCAGAAATGTAATTTATTGGTACAAGTGGAAATATGTCAAGAGAAAACACGGAATTAGCTTATCATTTAGTGATTATAGCTTGGTGAGTCCCTAGAAATTAAGAAATGGTGGTTTCAAATTTCCTCAGGGAGAGGAATAAATTGAATGTGCTCTTTCTATCCTGACAGGATGCCCAACCTCTCTGTTACTCAACCATAAATGCTACCACCTGCAGCAGTTTTGTGAAACCAGTCCTTCATTTTCTTCACCTTTTCTATCTACTCCAAAATGGAATATTTATTTTTGGCTGAGAAAAAAGCAATTTCATCCAAGTTCTCACTTTGGCAAGAAAAAAAGCAAAACATTTATGTGTTTATCCATTTATTTATTTATTTATTTTTCTAACTGAGGTTCAGTACTAGGGGAAGGGGCAGTGTCAGTTTGTATGTTCCCAGTCTAATTATCTTGAAGGGCATTTTTCTCACCTTACATAGCCAGGAAAATTATTTCTATTCTATTCTATTCTATTCTATTCTATTCTATTCTATTCTATTCTATTCTATTCTATTCTATTCTATTCTATTCTATTCTATTCTATTCTAAAGGATGAAACTGACACACTAAGTGCTTTTTGGGTAAGTAGAGTTCTATTACTTCCTTGCAAGCAGTACTATTTAAATCCTTTTATACAATATACCTGAAATCCTTACAGTGCTTTGCAGGGCGCTTTCACTAACTCATAAACACACAGGAAAAAAAGAAAAGCATCAGTAACAGACTAAGGCAGCAGTAATGAACTGTGGAGTCAAACTGCTGATAACAACAGGAACATAATATTAGCCATTAACCTCTACAACATACCTGCATTCAACTTGGAACCAGCTCTCAGAAAATGTTACCTTACCTATTGGTATGCAATCCATCAGAAATATTCATTTCTGAAGCTCTTGCAATTACAAATTCTATGCATGGCTATGATTGTAAAAAACAAAGAACTGAAGTAGTTGTGAAGCTTGAAATTTATGGATCCTCAAAAGTCTTCAAACTTTTTTTTTTTTTTTAATTTTTATTTTTATTTTTTAATTCTTTTTATTTTTTTATTTTTTCCTGGAATTGCTTGTGACTTCTGTGGAGATATGTGATTTCTCCTGCAGAGAATGCAGGTTATCTTCAATAAAAGATGGATTTCTAGACTGCAGGAGGCAGGGTAGTACATGGCTTCTCCAAGCAAATTCTTGCAGTTAACTGTAACTAAATTTAAACTGGTTATGTGCAAGTACAAACTCTCCACACTTTAAGGAAAACACATTCTGGGGGATAGTGGAAAAAAGAAAGGAAGAGTGACTAAAATTTTCTCTCAGTATCACCTTCTAAGCAAAGGGTCAAATTTTGAAAAGATCCTGTTTCCAGCTTCTATAATTGCTTGAGCTTCCATAACCAGAGGTGACAGGTTTGTCAGAAAGAGGTGATATATTTCATTAAATAGAGTTTGCCTTCTTCCATGTTTATCAGAGAAGATTCCGAGAACACAGAATGCAGTTTGTCTAATATAGCAACAATAAAAAGCAAAAATAATGTTGCTTCCTACCAAACATTGCCTTGAATTTGTCTTCAATTCTATGGATACAAATACCATTATCTCTATGAAAATAATGTCTAAGGGGATTTTTTTTTTCTTTCCTTCCAGTTTTGAAGTTTTTCATTGTTCTAATCCATTGCCATGAGCACATTTAACTCTTTGCTCTTTTCCTACCCTTATTGTTCAGTGTTTCCTCATTCCCTAATCTCAATTCTTCTGAAAATTTTTCTTGAATATATGCATGGAATTATCTGTTTTATCAAGTGCAATATTCAAAAGGTCCTTTCGTTCCTTCCATTCCTAAATTTTACATTTTACATGCAGAACTGGAGTATTTTATGGGATGATCTTCCATGAATTCTGTGAGTATCTGAAAACCTTTCTTCATTTCATTAATGATCTTTGAGAAGGTTTCACATTATTTTATAACACTTTCATAACTTTGCCATGTCTTATCACTGCTCTCAGTTCCACCCATGTGTCTTATTTTTTCTTTTGTCTAACAGTTTATTACACTGTGTTTCTCATTGGGTCTGAGACTTCTGGGATGTCTCTTTTCAGTGGAGATCTTTTTATGTTTATTGACTAAATCCTTAAGTTCACATGTTTGTTGTTTTCAGAGAAGTGGGATTCAGTACCAGCGCTACTGAAATGCAACTGTGGAAATAGGAGTAGAAGTATCGTATGATAAGGCAAAGATAATTTTTTACTACTATAAGTATGTTAATGTTACCATATGCTAACATACCAATATCACTATTTACTACCACAAAAGCATTTTTAATCATGAAATGCAAACAAACACCCTGAAACCCCAAAGCTATTCCCTTATTGTTTAATTCATATTTTTTCAGTGGTAATGTAAGCATGCTCCTAGCCTGTCACTTTAGGAAGGTCTTTCCAAAACAGATCACAATAAGGAAAATTAATGATAACCCTTCAACAAGACCAAATTTGTCTAGATTCTATTTGTTCTTCTCCAGTTAGCTTCTCTCCTTGAAGTGTGTGGTGGAGACAAAGGTTTTGCCTCAGGTGGTTTTAGTATACCAACATATATTTATTGAAAGTTGAAGAAGTAACACAAGACTAAAATTTATAGGACTTAGACACTGTTTCATGTTCTGATACACCTGACTCTGGAAAGTCACAATCTCTTTGAGACACATCCTTCAAATTGTGAGGTGTTATTGTCTTAAAAGGATATTCGATTTAATATTAATTTAATTTATTCCATTCAATACATGTATATTTACAAAATTGCTAACATCTAGTGCCTTCATTTCACAATTTCAATATATTAACAGAGAAAAAAAATACTGATACATTATTTCTGAATAATGATAAAGAGATATTTTCAAATCCAGAGTTTAATTCTAATCCAGTTCTACTTTAATTCAACTGTCCTAAAAATGGAAACAAGATTTAAACCAATAACATATTTTGGAATCTTTTTAATAGCATCATCTCACCTTCTTCATCCTTATAAATTATTGTATTTTTCACACTTCCCTTGAAAATAAATTGGGCATTATAAACTAAATTAAACACTAACATGTTAGGACTTCTAAAATACCAGGAACCAAAGAGCTGTAGCTTTTTTAAAATGTCCAATATTTAAAGTATTATGATAAACTAAAAGAACTTGTACCATTATGAAGGCGATGCATAACATGTTTTTAGCACAATTTTACTGTTGGGTATAAAGTTTGATGTAAAATGTTCAGTTTCTTTAAATACAGTGAAAAAGCAGTATAATTCTCATGAGTAAGAAGTAAACCAACATAAAACATGATTAAAAATAATGAAAATCTATTAGGTAGCATGTTTACAGTATGTTGAAATCAAAATGACAAACAAAAAAACACTTCAACTTCTACATGATAAATTTATGCTCTTTTGCCACGATAATACATATGTTTTCAGATCTCCAGAAAATGTTATAAAGATATAAAGTTAATGATAAAATCATACCACTTTCCATTTTGGCACCATAATCTGCACTAGAAGGTCTATTACTAGAACTTTTTAAAGAAATAAAATGTTGCATGCCATTTTGTTGGGATTTAAAAAGGGTAGTTAAATTCCTTACAACAATCATGCATCTTTTCATGCTCAGAAATATGTATTGTAAACACATTCATGCAGGAGGAAAACCTGCATAAAAAGATAATAAATAATAATAATAAAAACAGAGGAAATGTATGAAGTTTGCTTTCACGTCTCATAAATTCTCAAAGAAGGTAACAGGCAGAGGGTTTAGCAGCAGGTACACTCTTTTTTGCTGCTTTTTCATGGAGTCATGGTATCATTCAAGTTGGAGAAGATCTCTAACATCATCTAGTCCAATCTTTTATTTTCACTCAATTAGGTGAAAAATCTGTTTTTCACACAATACTACCTCTTCCATTTATGGATTTTTTTTCATTAACAATCCTTTCCAGAAGCTAATAATAATAATACAAAGTCATGATAGAAGCCAAGAAACTGCTTAGAATGTATAAGCAGTATTTTTTACACAGGCCAAAACTGCATCCCAATTAATTGTTATTATTTTCACTTGATTAAAAGACCTTTAGATGCAATTCTTTTGCAAGACTGATGATGAAGATTATTCACATGGACAGATCACTGCCATTGGGGTGAGGCACAGTGACAAGGGAGGTCACTTTAACGAATCTAAGCTGTCATGGTTTTCTAAACCCCAAATCAATACTGTTAAAAATAGAAACCTTGCTTGCTCTCTCTCTGTCTCCATACTTCCTACGTTTTCAAAAAATAATTTGTTTTGTTTTCACCCTCCTTTTACTGAAGACCCTTCTCTGTACCTCTGCATCTTTACCTCTTCAGGTTGCTTTTATTTTCTCCTTCCTTTTACCACTGTCTCTCTTTTTGATCTCTCTCTTTATGCTTCTATTTCATAAAGTACAATGACTGTAAACTCTTCCTGAAAGTCTCTACTACCATTCAGCAGATGGCACTGTTTCGTCTAACTAACTGGCAAGATAATTAACTTAAAAACCCTTCTTAAACAATAAAATATGGATTCCTTTTCAACTGCGTTTACATCTTATACACAAAAACAGACACAAAAAATACAGAAAAATATTAGAAAAATCTTTTAAAAATATGAATGTGATGAAAATATATCATTACATGCAAAGCTCATGTAAAAAGCCTCTGGAATCATTTAATGAGTTGCCACTCTTAGTTTCCTAACAAACTACCAAAATATTTTTGGGATGATTTTATAACATTGACATAGTAGCACTGCCCTGCCAGACATGCAGCTCGTTTTGATTTTGTTGGTATGGTCACTCATACACATCTGCAAAAGAACATCTGCAAAGGACTGCCGTCAGCAAGACTGCGCTCCTCCCCCACCATAGGTGTCATCTACCCCATCCAGCACGTGGAGGTGGAGCCTGCCAGGGTCTGCACTGCAGGTTCCTGCAGATGCGCAGGGAATCCAGTGGAGAACAAGCAATTGCTTTGCCAATGCTGTCGGAAAACAAACAAACAAACAAACAAACAAAACAAAACAAAAAAAACACATGCAACTCTGTCAGCTTCAATTACAAGCAGAAGATGAATCACATCTCTTAACTTTGTCCCCAGTAGCACTCCAGGTGCTGGAAGGCAGCCATGTGAGTAGGAATTCCTCCAGGCTGCTGCCAGCCCCACTGTTTTCTAATCAGATCCATTCTGAGGATCCTTGAGGTGGAAAACCATCTTCTATAAGTTTTCTCAAGCTGATCCATGTGCTTCCACTTGCAGGTTGCTCCCATGACTTTTCTGTTACGGCTATTTTAAATCTAGTGCATTCTATAGCCTTACAGCTTCATTTGCCTTTCAGCAGCTCTAAGGAGAAAGACCTGTAAATGTTGGTTGATGAAAATCTCAACATGAATTGGCAATGTGTGCTTGCAGCCCAGAAAGCCATCCGCATCCTGGGCTGCATCAAAAGAAGCATGGCCAGCAGGTCAAGGGAAGTGATTCTTCCCTCTATTCCACTCTTGTGAGAACCCACCAGGACTAACGTTTTCGGTTCTGGGTCCCCTAATATAAGAAGGACATGGACCTAATAGAAGGAGTCCAGAGGAGGGCCATGAATATGATCAGAGGGCTGGAGCACCTCTCCTATGAAGACAGACTGAGGGAGTTAGGGTTGATCAGGTTGATCAGGCTTATCTAGCCTGGCCTTGAACACTTCCAGGAATGGGGTATCCACAGCTTCTCTGGGCAACCTTTTTCAGTGCCTCACCATGCTCAGAGTAAATAATTTATTACAAATATCAAATCTAAACCCACCCTTTCTTAGTTTAAAGCCATTACTCCTTGTCCTATCATTACCTACCTGAGTAAATAGCCCTCCAATTTTTTTAGCCTAGATATAAGACCCCTTTAACTACTGAAATGCCATAATGAAGTCACCCAGGAGCCTTCTCTTCAGTAGGCTATAGAACCATTCACCACTGCTCTCTGGGTGCAGCCATCAAGACAATTCCTTATCCACCAGCTGGTCCACCCTTCAAAGGCATATCTTTCCAATTTAGAGATTAGGAACATACGGAACTGTGTCAAAGGCCTTGCAGAAGACCACGTCGATGACATTGGTCGGTCTTCCCTTGTTGACCGATGCAGTTACTCCATCACAGAAGGCCACCAGATGGGACAGGCATGATTTGCCCTTGTTGAAGCCACACTGGCTGATCTGGATCATCTCCTTGTCCTGCATGTGCCTTAACATTGTCTCCAGGAGGAACTGTTCCATGATCTTTCCAGGCACAGTGGTGAGGCTCACTGGTCTGTAGTTCCCTAGGTCTTCCTTTCTACCCTCTTTAAAAATGAAAGTGATGTTTCCCTTTTTCCAGTCACCAGGAACTTCGCTTGACTGCCATAATTTTTCAAGTATGGTGGAGGGAGCCTTGGCAACTGGATCAGCTAATTCCCTCAGGACCCTGGGATGCATGTCATCAGGGCCCATTGATGTCATCAGGGCCCACTACATTAGACATGTAGTTAAGTTGTGTCAGAAGGTACCAGACTTGCTCTTTACTTACAGTGGGAGGGACTCCACTCCCTTATCCCCTGTCTAGAGTTTTGGGGACTTGAGAGTTGTGTGAAGCCTGACCACTAATGAAGACCGAGGCAAAGAAGTTGTTAAGTGCCTGTGCCTTCTCCTCATCTGTCATTACCTGGAGTCAAGCAAAAGAAGCAGGGGGGCTGCACAGATGAACCAAAAGCCTCTGACTAGACTCAAATGTAAAAAAAAAAAAAAAAAAAGAATCATATAAGAAGTAGAAACAGGGTGTTATGACTTTCCTTTGCTCCAACCATCACATTCAAACTCATCACAGTTCCTGAAACATCATCCGTCTTTTCACACTTGCCATTTTATTTACCTTTTTTTTTTTTTTTTTTTTTTTTTCTTTTTATCTCTTCTCTGATTTTCCATTCATCTCAGTGTTGTCTTTTTCTTTTTCACTGGACTGTCAAACCATTTTCTCACTTATATAAGTCATAGTCCATCACTTCACAGACATTCACATAATTAAGCTCAATGAAGTTGTCAGTTTTTGTACACTATTTGTCTATGATTCATAGACAGAGAATGGAGGTACAGAAGCATACTCTTTTCTAATATTTCACTTTTATTTATGTAAAGCTTACTGTTATTTCCATGCTATTTCCTCCATCAACCTTACATAGACAGTCTCAGCTTATCATGCTTCCTGGTGCATGTCAATGTCCCAACCCCTGTCAATGTTATTCCATTACCTATTTACCATTCAGTGAACATGACTCAAAGTGTTTCATCTTTCTTTCACATTTCTTGAAGTTCCCCTAAAAAAATCTTATACTTCTTCACATTTTTGTCTGATTGCTTAATATTTAGATAATCTTTACAACTTCTTTAACATCAGATCTCAATTTCTGACTCATTCATTCATTCATTCATCCTAGATATGGTTCTACAAATATTGTTAGCATAAGTAGCTCATCATAAGATCCTTTTATCAAGACTTAATTCTAGTTTCTCCAAACATTATGTTTCAATTACTTTCCAGTCTTGCTAAAGGGAGAGAGTGAATGTTGAAGAGCTTCCAAGTGGATAAAACTGGGGAGAGGGTGCTAAATAGAAATGAATCAGGGAGCAGATGGTGTGGATGTATAAGTGTTATGGAAAATATTTAAATTTTGATAAATATACAAGTACTAGGAGATCAGAAATTATTTTAATTCTGTTAATATTTTTATTTAAACTTCAGATTTTTCCTGGTAACATGATAATATGAACATCATGTTTTCATAAAACTGTCATGTAATGACATTAACAAATAAGAGCACCATGTTACAGATGAAGCTGTTTTCCAAATAACAACAATCAGTGCCCACTAGAATAGTTTTATTGTATTTAAGCATTATCTAAGCATGAATTATGTTAGTCTCCAATTATCTCCATTGCTTAAGCAATTCTATGCTTCTTAGAAGAATTTTAGTTTTCTGGGTTAACATCAACAAAAACAATTTTGGCAGTGAAAGACAAACGAGATAACTACAAAATAAAGATAATCTAACTTGCTGGTTGAAAATAAATAAATAAATAAATCAGAACTGACTGTCCCCTTATTCAACCAGCCATGTAGACAAGGAACCTGTGAATGGAAAACCATTGGCTTGGGTTGGCAGGGACTTTAAAGATCATCTAACTCCAACCCCTCTGCCATGCCACCTACTAGATCTAATTGTTGCCCAGGGCCTTGTCTAACCTGGTCTTGAACACCTCCAGGGATGAGGCATCCACAGCCTCTCTGGGTAACCTGTTCCAGTGCCTCACCACCCTCTGAGTGAAGAATTTTCTCCTAACCGCTAATCTAAATCTCCCCTCTTTTAGTTTAAAACCATTTCTCCTTGTCATGTCATTATCTGATTGAGCAAAAAGTCGTTCTCTATCTTTTTTATAATCCTTTCAAGTACTGAAAAGCTACAATGAAGTCACCCCAGGATCCTTCTCTTCTGTAGGTTGAACAGCCCCAGCTCTCCCAACCTTTCTTCACAAGAGAGATGCTCCAGCCCTCTGATCATCTTTTTAGTTCTCCTCTGGACCCGCTTGAACAGGTCCACATCTTTCTTGTGCTGGGGGCCCCAGACCTGGACACAATACTTGAGTTGGGGCCTCAAAAAGATAGAGTAGAGGCGGACAATCACCTCTCTCGACCTGCTGGCCACTCCTCTGTTGATGCAGCCCAGGTTGCAGTTGACCTTCTTGGCTGCAAGCACACACTGCTGGCTCATGTTGAGCTTTTCATCCACCAGAACCCTTAAGTCCTTCTCTGCAGGGTGGCTCTCAATGAGTTCTTCTCCCAGTCTGTACACCTGTCTGCGGTTGCCCTGTCCCAGGTGCAGCACCTTGCACTTGGCTTTGTTGAACCTCATTAGGTTCACGTGGGCCCACTTCTCCATCTTGTCCAGGTCCCATTGGATGGCATCTGTTCCTTCTCTTGTATCAACTGCACCACTCAGGTTGGTGTCATCTGCAAACTTGCTGGGGGTTGACTCGATCCCACTGTCGATGTCATTGATAAAGATATTAAACAGTAGCAGTCACAGGACAGAATCCTGAGGGACACCACTTGTCACTACTATTGTACTACTAAAATGTGACTACTATTTTTTTGAAGCAGCCAGAAAAACATGCATCAATAACCCCAAGTACTGTTTCCTGCTACTGCTCCTTTGTGACATGAAATTTCACATAATTGTTAAATACTTAACATTCCAAATACATTTTAACAATAATGAGAAATATCTAGTACTGATGTCTATTCTGTGCTTAATCATCTACAATTGAACAAGGATGTTAGTTAATAAGTTTTTGACCAAATAATTAATTTAAACTCTATGATTTTCACATTTTTTTGTATTATCTTTTCTTTTTATTTTTTTCTGTAAAATACTCTTATGGTAAAACTATTTTTCTGAAAAAAATTGATTTTAACATTAAGAAAAAAGGGCTAAAAGCCCAATATTTTTGGAAGCATTCGTCTGTAAATCTGTATGTGAAAAATACATTTTGACTGACTATTTTACTCTTCCGGTTTTCTTTCCACCACTCAAAGCTGACCTTTTTTTTTTTTTTAATTACAAGTAAATTTCAAATTTAATGTTCTCCTTTGACTCAGACACTCCAGTATTCTATTCTGGACCAGACAAGAACAAAATCTGCTCCAGGAAGAGGTATTATTTTTACCCATTTTCTTACCCTTTCTCTTCATCTCATCATTCATGGGAAGAAAAATCCTCTTTACATTAGTAGAATTTAAAATTTGTATCACAAGTAACAAACCCTCCTTAAAATATAGAAAGTCCTCTGAAGTATCTGAATCTTTTTGGAATACCCTCAGAATTCTATATGTTCCTTCATTCTGCATTCTCTCTGCTATAATGGTGCAGAAACTGATACAGTTGTGAGACAGGTTGATATTTTAATAATTTTTGGTGGTTGCAAATAACAATTTAAAAATTTTCCTTTAACATATTCAGAGAGAAGTAATTGACACCCATCCTTGTCTGCTAAAATACTGCTATTGTTTACAAGGAAATTGAGCTATTTTTAAATAATGCTTTTTTTTTTTTTTTTTTTTTTTTTCATAGTATTAAATATTACATTCTGAAACATCTTTCTTCTCTTTTTGGATGGAGGATATTAAATGAAATTATGAATTAATGCCCAATGTTAAACTACATAACTAAACAAGTTGTGCCTGTTAAATCTTGACAGCAACACCTGGAATAAATATTTTCTAAAAGTGTTTTTTTTTTTTTTTTTTTCCCTTATCAAAGATGGAGCACTGGTTTTAGGCTAGCATACTTCTAGGAAAAGGAAGAACCTGTTTAAAGATTACAAAATTTTATTTTTCTTTAAAAGATTATAGGATTATAGTAAATTATCAGAGTTTCTTCTGTGAAAACATATGGCTAAAGCATACACTATGGAATGCTGTATTTCAGAAGCACTGAACACTATCAGCAGTTTTATGTTAATTCAACAAACTAATTCCAATATTACAGTGAATTTTTAATTAGATGCATGGATAGCAACTCATTTACTGTTGTTATAAAATTACTTTCTAGCTATAATAATGCATTTAGGAAAAGGTGCACTTTAATTAGTTCAGATATGCTAAAATGAAAGTAAGGGATGACACCGATTTGGACATAAGCAGTTAAGTGCACCTCAAATAGGAGGACTGCTATTTATCCAGATGATCAAATACAAAAATTAAAAGCTTTTCCAGGTCTATTTATAACTGACTTTGGAATCTAGTTCTAAAAATTCTGAAGGAAACATACTGTAAGGAATCTGTTACAGTAATTATAATGGTATCAGTTAAATCATTACAGCACTGAATAATAACTACACAGAGTTTTGTATCAAAGCAAAGTACATGCTTATAGCTATCAACTGTATTTTATAACGAGCTATCCTAACGGTAGCATGGGAAATTGAAATTGATCCAATTTTCTCTTTGGTTTAACTTTCTGCAGAGAGATTGTTAATTGCAATTTCAGATGAAAAAGTAAAGTGCCCTGGATGCCAGAGGAGATTTATGGCAGGTTGACCAGAACCTTCAGGGAGATTTGGAAGATTTTAGCGGTATTTTGTTATATTTACAGTGCCAATAGGATTTTATGCAATGCTGATGAATTGCTTTGGTGTGTTAGGAGTAGTAAGCTTGCAACATGCTCATACAATCTGCAGGAAAGAAGTACAGGAGCTTTTCTGAAGCTGATGTAAAACTGTGTGGTGACCCAACACAGTCAAGGACTTTGGATGTGTTCAGGACAAGTTGGTATTAGGAGTTCTTGGATAGCTCTCACAACAAAGTTTAAAGCTATAATTCAAATGGGTAATAGTTTACCAAGATGTGTTCTCTGTTTTTAAGCCTGGCAGTTATGCTGGACATTTTTAATCTCCCAAGGTAATCTAGCACTCTTGCCTTTTTATCTATTCCTGTTTTTCATTTATTTTTACTTTTTAACTTTCTAAAGAGCTGATTTCAAAGCACTGTTAGGCCTCTGCTGGTTTTCCAAGACTTTGAGTACTTACTTGATAAACACATCTCCAGAAACACGTAATAGTTGAGACACTTCTGCAGAGATTCATAACAGAACACAGGTGTGGTATTGTTTTGTTTTAAAAATTGGCAACAAGAAGCATGCAGCAGTTGATACAACAAAGGTATAGAACTGTTTCTATGCCTAAATTCTATATACTACAGAATTATATATACTCTCTTGCCTCGGGAATATTTAAATATTTCTTGATGTGGTCAAAGTTTTCTTCATGCCCATGATGGTTTGATGGTTTGCCCTAGTTTCTCTAGTCTCTAATGACATCAGTTAGCAATATCCCCTTTCTTTCTTTCTTTCTTTTTTTTTTTTTTTTTTTTCCTCTCTCATTTGTGTGTACATATAAATACATACATACAAAATGTTTTCATTTCAGGATATGCATTGGTCTGGAACAGGTCAATTTTAAAGACACATCAAAACAATGACATCGATTGAGGCAGAGAAAGCAGCTTGAAGATTGGGGATTCTCAGAATGTGTAAAAGCAGAATGATGAATAAATGAATTTTGTGTTATTCCTAAAAACTGTGAATGAATGCATCAACAAATAAAACTTCAACAGAGAAATATAATTTACCTTCCCAGTTCACAGTTGTATTAATTGAAAAATCATGTAAATAGTAACAGGAATAAGCAGTTTCAAATTACATTATTAACTTAGAGATAGAACCACGAGTACACATCTAACAGTTTTAATAGATGTCATTAAGATTACAGGAAAAACAAACAAACAAAAAACCTTGAAGTCCAAAACGCATGGTTGAATACATAAGTCATCACTTTAGTCTTAGACTAAATGCTGTCTGTCAGTTTGTAAAAACATTCACCTTCTATCTTTTTTACTTTCTCCTACTCAAAAAGATGTTGACTGTGAGAAATAAAAGCAAAATATTGTAACATTATTCAGTTTATAGAAGACCAGTTCTGTTGACTTTGGGACACTCCACTAGGTTTGTTTCTTCTCACAGGCTTTTCCTAAGGAAAAACATGAACTTTTGAGAGAAGTTTTATGCAGCTGGTAGCTATGTCAAGAAGAGTTCAAGCTTCAGGAAAAGCCAGCATGTTGGCTGCCAAAGCTAATTATTACTGCTTTATTGAATGTGCATATCTCTGGAACAGTGAATACATGTATTTTTTAATAAGTTTAAAAAATTGAAGTGGCAGAAAGATTATGATGTATCTCTTGATACGTATTTCAGTTTCAACTTTGCTTAATGACTATGCTTTATGCTTATAAAAATGAGATTTTATTTTATTTATTTTTTAATTATTAAACCATTTGGATTAGAGTTATACTCTTTAGAAATATAATGTTCACATTAATATAAAGTTATTAAAATATCAAGTGAATATCGGATTATTTCCTATCAGAATTTTAGTTACTATTTTTGTAACACCTTGAGATCATAACAAATTTAAAGTTAGTTTTTTTGTTATTGTTGTTGTTGTTGTTTTTCTTATATGCAGTATCATTTTGAACTTGTCCCACAAATAAGTTTTCATTACCGTAGTTCCTTCTAGCAGAAGCTTAATTTATTTATGTTGCAAGAAGGTCACTGCAATGTCAAAATCCCAAACAGAGTGAGTGAATGAGAGAGACACAGAGAGCAAGAGAGCACCCAGGAGGGAAGGGGGGGAGAGAAGAGTGAACCAGCCAGCCAGATTCAGAGAATTTTTCATAGTGACTTGATGAAAAGCAAATTGAAAGCAATAGGCATTTTAGCTTCACCAAACCTGAACTCTAATGTAAACTTAGTTACCAGTGACCTCATGATCTCATACACTGTTATGCTTTTTGATAAACATGTCTGACTGGCACACATTCCACTTGTAACATTATTCTCCACTGATCTATTTATTTATTTATTTATTTATTTTGTAGGTTTTGAGATTGTGAAAATCATTTGTTTGGATATCTTCTAATGTGAGAGCCTCACAGAGCTCAGGGCATGTTCTCGATGGAACTAAGCTTTTCCATTTGATTTTTTTTTTTTTTTTTTTGGCTAGATATAAGTATACTGGATTTAGAGCAGCAAGCTACCCCAGCTTTAGATGGTGAAAATAAGGTATATATTTAATCCACTGACAGGTCAAAGCTTTAATTCCAAAAATAAGATTTACATTTTGGTCTCACTCAGTCTGTATCTTTGCAGCAGGCATGCAATACATTTTTGTGAATAGAAAGGAAACTTTCAGACATTATTTTATTCAACTCCTGTACTCTTTCTAATAATGGTTCAGGTATAAGCTTAAAATTCATGGGTTAGAGCTTTCATTGAAGATTTATTACGATCACTATCCATAGTTGCTTCTGTGTTAGTATGGATGTTTTCCTCACACACTTTGTAAACTATACATTTTAGTTTGTTTCAGTAGAACTGGAAGGCAGTAGAGGGGTGGAAGGTTTGGGGATGGCTGAACTATTTTGTTGGAATGGAGGAACCCTAGTAACACAGAAAGTCAAACTCTTTATAAGGCATTTAAACAAACATTTCTGTTCCACTGCCTTTAAGCTACCACAGGAGTAGAAACATTACTAATTATACTGAGCCAATGAATTTCAGGGAAGGAAGCAAGAGAGTCTGTTTAAGAATTGTGTGAGGTGAAATTAAAATCATTAATCTATGGAAAAGCTTTATTTAAAGAATATAAAAACAAATATTAAGATTACAGTGAATTTTTATTTGTATTGTGCAACATGAGCTACCCCTTCTTTTTCTTTTCTTAAATGATCTTCTTGGAGGAACAATTTGGATTGTTTTGTACTCTAGATAAGAGAAAAGCTAATTTAAAAAACATTTCAGACCAACATAAATACAAAAGAAAAACATAGGCATTGCTCTGGAAATACAATCCAGGAAACTCTTAGTGCTATGGGAGTAGCTGAAGCACAACCTTCTCGAACAGTTTGGTCTTTCCCTCTTATCTCTGAATGCAGAAGGACCCCATCGCTTTGAGAAAAAATGCAGAAAAGGAAAAAAAATCTTAACTAAGTTTTACAAATCCCTTTACATAGTTCTTAAATTCATAGATATCATGAAAATATGAGTTGAAGATTACTACTACCAGTGACCTGAAACTACTGAAAAGTTAGGCTTCTATATTTTTATGTATGTACCTTTTCAGGATTAGTTTAAAATTATGTTGTATTATTATCATGCTGTCATGACAGACCCCACGAAATTCACACAGAACAAGCAGTCTCACGTTTTACCAGAGACAGAAATTATATGATGACACGTGTTTGGCTTTCGCAACATAAGTTTACATTCAAACCAGAAGGAGGGAGAGGAACATAAAACAAAACAAAACAACCAAAACCAACCAACCAACCAACCAACCAGAAACAAAACCAACCAACCAAACAAAAACAACAACAACAAAAAGTCAAAATAGCAAACAAAACTAGTTTCCTAGAGTCGGTGTTTGTATTCACCCTGTTTTTTCTTGGTACACTTGTAGCTGTTTCCTAGACCAAATGCTCTGTTACCAAGCAACTCATGTATGCTTACCTCTTTCACATCACTCACACACAGCAGACTTTCCAGTCATTAACCTGCAATCTTCCCTCTTTCTGCAAAACCTGCCTCACTTAGAGACATTACATGCTTACAGCAATCTTGTGCACTTTTAGTAGCACGTCTTTCAAAAAGTAATCCACTTAAGACTAGTTAGTTTTTTTAGCCTATACTTCTTTTAATTATGTTTTTCATCTACTACACCCAAGAACGCATTCCTGCCAGAGCTACTAGTCACAAGGTTATCTTAATTATGTTAATCACTCTCTCTAGATTAATACAATTAGCTATAATTAGCTGATCCCTTTTCTCCTATATTTTTTTCCCCCCGGGAGATTAGGAGTTATTAAACTATATGAATACCCAATCCCTCTTATGTGATTGTCTCCCAGGAAGAGCCCTAGGGCAGAAGATGCCTTGCCTGGGCTCTTGCCTGACCTAGCCTGAATGAGCAGTAAAAGTACCTCAAAGAGGCTTTGACTGAAAATTTGTGTTCCATTACAATCACCTTACTTGGTGGACAGATGTCATGGCATGGTGATCTGCTTAATCACTGAAAAATATTTTAAGTCTGCTATGGATTTTCCTGGAGTACTAAACTGGACTTTAACACTATTTCAATGGCATGTACTATAGGTACAAGTGCAAAGATGTTTCCTTTCCTGTTTTTTACCTGGGATGAAACTACCCATTACATACATGGAGCTGACTGTCTACCACCCAGTATGCAATATAGTGATGTTCAGTTAGATGAGTCACAATATTGCAATAATTTACAGTAAATTAGTTGTAAAGGAATCATATCCATCTGGTGTTATTATTCAGCCACCATTTTGCACTGCAGCTGCTGTTGACCACATTACTAAAACAATCTTCACAGATAGAGGTTCTAAATGTTTTGCACAGATTTTTTATTTTTATTTTTTAATACCGAATGTATGTGTAAGATCCACAGAGGATGAAAGTGTATTTATAAAATATATATTGAAAATGTAATTTGGCTACTCTGGATGATCTGGAAACCTACGATGCAACGGCACAGTAATGCTGTCTGAAAGCCTGTCAGAACAAAGAAAACAGGTGAGAGTTTCTCAAAAGCATGCTTATCACCACCAGAGATACCTGCAAGATACAGACAAAAAGAAGAAACTCAGTGAAAATACTATTAAAAAGGTAAATTTAAAACACAGAGTAGAAAATACATATGTCAGGAGCAACACTCAATTAGCAGGGATAACACTAGATGATAGAATAACCTGTTCACTAAGCTCCTAAGGCTGGTACCAATACCATTCTTAAATTCCTGTGACATTTTTAGACTCACTGCAAGTGCATTTAGACTCTGTGCATGTACAAATTATCAGAGTACATATAATGATAGAGTGTCAGATTTGAAAGTGTACATCTGCTTACCTCATCCTGAGTCATAGCATCTGCATACTTATCATTCCAAATTTTTTCACTGTTGCGACTGTAAGTTTAGGCTGCTGACAGTGAAAATTGTAAATGGTCATGCTCCAGGGACAGAAAACCTACTTATACAGCTCAGCCTCAGGGAGGAATTTCAAATTGAAATCAGAAACTGATTTGAATACCTACTGCCATAATTCATTTGTGTATTTAATGTCAAGAAAGCTGACTGTGCCCACTGGGAATGTGACTGCAGGGAAAAGTAATGGTTTCAGATCCATAGTATGCATGTTCCAAAGCATCTGTGTTCCAAATTTAAATGCTTTGCCTCATGGAAAGCTGCATTGTAGAGGGGAGGAGGAATGAGAACTCAGCAAAAGACAGAAAAGATGAACAGATCATACACCCCACTGTAGGGGTGAGTCAAGCAAGCAATCTCAAAACTTTTGAGATTGCCCATAGATGAACTAAAAATCTGGAACACATGCTAAATTCATGTATGTAATACATGCATGTTAGTGTTTGTGTGTTGTTATACTCAAAATGTTCTTTCTTGGCAAAGAGGAAACAAATGTTATATATAAAGCCAATAATTTGTTGTTAATATAAACAATGCCTTAGCAGTTTAATCGAAGTATAATTACTAGTCCAGATTTATTTCTTATAGAAAAAGAAATAATTGTTTTATGCAGAGAAAAATCTCAGTAGTAATACTGTTAAAATTGTTACACACACACAGTTTCTAATCTTTTCCTGGCATGATGCTCAGCCTTTCACTGTTCCTCTGTATCCTAAAGTTGGTGCTTTCACTCTGGTGGTGGTAGTAGGGTGTCATAGGGAATCGCTGGCACCTGTAGTCTTTTGGTAAGAAGAATTTGATATTCATCTTGATGGTTTCTTCTCACACTAAGGATCCATGTGGAGTCACATTTATATATTTGCTAATACACTTTTACACCTCTTTCTTTCTTCATTGTCTGTATTAACCATACTACATTCAGATTCATTATAATACAGTGCATTTTACGTATGTTGGATATTTCTTTATACTCTTTTTTGCCCTGAAAAATTTCATCCTGACCCTTTTGTCTTTTTTTTTTTTTTTGTCTTTTTTTTTGTCTTTTTTTTTTTTTTTCTTTTTTTTTCTTTCTGTCTTTGTTTCTTTAACTGACCGTTGGCAAGTTTACATCTGTAATCCTTCTATTGTCCCATGCTTGTACCCCTCTATGTCACATCCTGGGCCTCTGTTTCTTAAGACTCTGCAGTTTTACCTGGTCTTTATATAAACATATATATGTATATATACGTATATGTGTTTGTATATATATATATGTATATATTTAGTACATATTTTTGAAAAACTTGTTATACTACCTGTATAAACTTATAGCTGAGTTATAGCTGTACCGTAGAGTGCTAAGCAGAAGTATAACTAGCCATAGCCCCTTTTTGGAAGGAGACAGGGCTGGGGGCAGGTCAATAAAAGTTCATAGGTCTGACAAGCCTTAGCCCTGAGACCACACAAACTTGGTGCAAAGCCTGTGATCACTTACTAGCAAAGGTAATACCATATCACATGGTTAAAGTGTTACAGTGTGATACAAAGACGTCCATTGTTTCTTTTATACTATGTATGTAGATGTAGGTAGGCGTTTGTATACACTTTTGTGTATATTGACAAAATACACTTTTGTGTATATAAACAAATACACTTTTGTGTATATTGACACTATTTTCTATGTGTATGTAAAAATAATGTGTTTTTACAGGCTTGTGTGTGGATGCTTTTGGTGGGTTAGACACAAAGTTTTACATTTATGTGGTAAATTGTGACAAGCATATTCCAGAAAGTAGTTCCTCCCATGTTACATTATCCCTTGCCCCAAATCCTTGATGTGTAAGTTATACATGATGGGGTAGCATTATGTATTGGCTGAATTCTCACAAGCAGGTCTAATGGAGTCCACATTAACATTAATGTATTCTAGCTTGTAACACAATAGACCACTTCTGAATTTTTATCTAATCTGTAAATTTAATTTATCCTAAAAAGAAAAGTACATTAATCTTAACTTGCTGGGAAAACATACATACATACACAGATGAACTTTAAAAATAAATGCTTAATTCACATCTTAACTTTTTAATGTCTGTCTGAGAAATGAATGTGCAGTAAGGGACAATTTAGTTTCAGTATGACTTATTGTTTTCACTGCTAGCCAAAAATACTGTGACACAATGAAAACTGAGAATCTGGTATTAAAGCACAGTCTGGTTGTACAGCAAAGTGTTCTGGAAGTGTTGGAGCTTTTGAGTGTCACAATGATTAGTGATACAGAGCAGTAATGAGGAATCATAAATGGGACACCAGGGAGTGGATGGAAGTTACTCAGAGATTAGGGGCATAAGGGACATAGCAGGAAGAAAGAAATACTAGAATGGAGGAAAAGTGGAAAGAATTTAATTTAAAGAAGTAAATCTGGAAGCAGAGGGAGTCAGGATTTAACAGAATTCTAAAAGGTAGCCTGGGTGGGAGAAATTGCTTACAATTTGAACAGTGTCAGAACAGAAAAAGAATGTATAGGAATCAATTCTCTTTTAATACAAGGCTACAGACATGTATCTTTTGCCCCTCTATTTTTGCCCTCTGAAGAAGTTACTGCACTCTCAGGTTTGTTGGCAATTCTCCTTATTTTGGATAAAAGGAGCCAGGTTAGCAAAGAGTATTCATTAAAATGTCTTAAACTAATCTGTCTTCTTTTGACTGAAATACATCCATAAAAAATGGTTATATAGAAGTAGTGGAAATAGCTGATTGGAGATTTATAGAAGTAGTGGAGATAGTCGATTGGATGAGGTATTAGCAAGCATCTTGGAACATGTTGAGGAGCTGCCCAAAGACTATTCTGCTAGAGACAGAATAGGATGTGTTTGTGGTTGACAAATGTCTCACAGAAAGGCGTCTTGGTACCAAGGGTAGAGGAGACTCCTACTCAGCAGTATTCTCCTCCAGCTAACTGTGTACCTTCCCTGGAGGACAAAAGCTATATGAAAGTCAATATTGGATAAAGGTAAAGAACAGAAAGAAAGAACAAACAAAAACAAATGGAAAACAAAAAAATGCAACCATAGTGAGTGACAAAATGTATCAGCAATTCTACTTTGTATGGAAATCAGACAATTACTAGGTAGCCTGAAATATACTACTGCATATACAGAAGTGCATAACTTTACCAGTGGAAATGAATTATTCTATTAATAATGAAAATAGGAAAGTCTGTAATGGATTGTAATGTGGATTTCCTGATACAAAAAAAATAAAAATAAAAAAATAAAAAATAGGCTGAAACTTTTACATCCATAAGGATACTAACAAGATTCCACCTCTAGTTTTAACTTTATTTGCAATTGGATAGCTAAGGGGAAAAACTCAATAAAGAACACATAACTGTGATTCTGTGTAAATGCTTGTATTCACTGGAAAAATTAGACTATGATATCAATAAGAATGCTTCTAGGTGTAGTGCATGTGTTTAGATATACATATAGATACAGTTTAATATGTACATGTATATATATATTTTGTATGTTTCAAAATATCCATACAAAATATGCATAGGTATAACATTTCATGGTGTATAAACTAAATTTTAATATATTAGAGTTTTATTTAGTACCTTCAGGATCAAAAATCAATGTTTAAAAAATACTCTCAAATCATCAAATTATAACTGATAGAGCAGTGCCAAATATTATGGAGAAAAAGATATATATGTATAGTGTTTTTTTTTGTTTGTTTGTTTGTTTGTTTGTTTGTTTTTAAATAAAAACACTATAAGAAAAATATTTAACATTTTTATTCTATTTTATTATATAAGAAATGAATACAAGTGGTTGAAGGAACCCAAAGGAATTAATTATCATTCTTGCTCTTTTCCTTTTCATTGGGATTCTGGTGATATACTTTTCTGCTTAGCTCTGTTTGTGCTGCGTGGTCTATAAATAAGATTTATGGGAATCTCCAACTTGCAAAATTTCTTAAGGCAGAGGATGTCGTGAGCTTGTGTTTATACACTGAGCAAGTTTTCAACTGTAATCATAGCTGCAGGGAACAGGTAACCTGTTAAGAAATCTTCTGTATTAAGATCCTTGTTGGAAAAGGATCAGGTTAGGAATTGTTTAAACATACCAGACACACCTAAGTCTGTGGGTCTGGTGGGATGCAAGTGATGAGGGAGCTGGCCAACGTCATTGCAAAACCACTCCAGATTATCATTGTTTTCAGAAATCTGTAGTGTCTTCATTTTATTCCTCTGTTCAAAACTCCAGAATTCATGTGATAAGTCAAATGTGAATAACTGTGAATAACAATGAATTACCTAAGCTTAGGAGAAAAGTCATCACATAGGAATCTCACTATTGCAGTAAGAGGTAAAAGGGCAGAAAAGGAGAAAGTCTAAAACTAAGACAGTTTAGTTCTTGTAAACTGTCACTTCTGTCGTGGCTCCGCTCGAGTGGGCAGCCGAGCTCCACCACAGCTGTTCTCTCACTCCCCCTCCTCAAAGAGGAATGGGGAGAAAATATGTGAAAAGGGCTCAAGGGTTGAGATAAGGACGAGAAAATCACGCAATAATTATTGTAACGGGCAAAACAGACTCGGCATAGGAAGATAGTAAGATTTATTGCTCATTACTAACAAGCTAGAGAAGTGAGAAACAAAAGAAAGAAACCAAAAGCACCTTCCCCCCCATCCACCCTCTTCCACCTCCTCCCCCCGAGCGGTGCAGGGGAATGGGGGACTGGGGGTTATGGTCAGTCTACAGCACTTCTCTGCCACTCCTTCTCGGTCACTCTTGTCCCCTGTGCTGTGGGGTCCCACCCATGGGATACAGTCCTTGATGAACTGATCTGGCGTGGGCTTCCCACAGGCAGCAGCTCTTCCAGAACTGCTCCAGATATGGGTCCGTACCACGGGGTCCATCCCTCAGGAGAAAACTGCTCCAACCTGGGTCCCCTGCAGGCAGCAGCTCCTGACAGGTCACCTGCTCCTGCGTGGTCTCCTCTCCACGGGCTACAGGTCCGGCCCGGAATCTGCTCCGGCAGGGGTCTTCCACAGGTGGCAGCCTCCGTCGGTGCAGGTCCACCTGCTCCACAGTGGTCTCCTCCACGGGCTGCAGCGCGGAACCCTGCTCCACCGTGGTACTCCATGGGCTGCAGGGGGACATCCTGCTTCACCATGGTCCTCACCACAGGCCGCAGGGGACTTCTGCTCCGGCGCCTGGAGCACCTCTCCCCCTCCTTCTACACTGACCTTGGTGCCTGCAAGGCCATTCCTCACTCTCTTCACTCTCCCAGCTGCTGTGTGGCGCAGCATTTTTTTCCCTGTCTTAAATATGCTCTCACAGAGGTGCAAAACAACATCGCTTATTGGCTCAGCTCTGGAAAACAATGGGGCCCTTCCCAAACATGGGGCAGCTTCTAGATCTTTCTCACAGAAACCACCCCTATGGCCCCCTGCTACCAAAACCTTGCCACGTAAACCCACTACAACTTCTAAAACTATGTGTCTTCCATTAAAAATAAAAATGCATATTGCCTGTTGCCAAACATCATATTAAATTCTTGTTTTACTGCAGTACATATCTTTACACATCTTTCATGCTAAATTAGGACCTAACCTTGTCCCATTGATATCAACAGACTGACTCAGTTTTAGTCTCCAATATCAACGTATGTTTTCAACGTGGTTCTTAATTGCATAGTTATAATCTCATTTCATTGTATTAGACCAGTTTCATATTGCTCTTTGGAGAGAAAAAAAAAAAAAAAAAAAAAAAAGTCAGTGTGGTGACCTCAATTTATAGAAGCAGATTTTTTTCTCTAGCTTCTGGTGATCTAAGAAATTCTCTCCCCCTACACATTCTCAAGACAGTCGGCAAGAGCTGCATATAGCATTTTTGGAAATAGCTGCCAGGTAGAATGAAGTGTTTGTAAGTGGAGATGGGACACAGGCTACTTCTTAAAATAATCTCCCCATTTATTATACACACTTCAGACTTGTTGAGTTGTTTCTCCAGTTTTGTTTGAGCAGGGAATGATTTTAAAGCTTTTATCCTGTTCAGTTTGTCTTTGCTTTATCCACTAATGCTTTATCCACTAATAATCTTATTCCTCATCCTGTTCTGTTGTGACATCTAACTACAAACAAACATGGCATGTGTAAATTACATATAATAAAGACTTTAATACATAAATAACAATCTAAGTAGTAACAAGTTATTTAAAACCAATGATTTTACGTCCTAAATAACATGACAATTTCCTCATAGTGTTCCTCATGACGTTTCTTCAGCATATCAGTTTTCAAATTCCTCATCGTGCTCAATTTCAATGTGTAATTTGCTGAATCATAGCATTTAAACTTTTTTTTTTTTTTCTCACTCACACACATAGAAGTTCTCATCAAAGTAATAGAAGATCAATCCTTCTGTATGTCAAAGAAAACTTGCAGACAACTAATCTTAACAGAAGCAGCAAAGTTACTTCATGTTGAAATGTAAGCCATGCTATAGTTTTACACAGCAACTGCATAGTTGCTGCTACCTAATAATGTACTGTCTATTCTAATTTGTGGATTTTTGTCTCAAATATCAAAAAATTACTACTATTATTATAGTCACAAATAATAGTAGTGATAGAGGTAGTGATGGTCTCAAAAGATCCAGGCAGAACAGATAGGATATTTCTATGTGGGCTAGAAAACTTGTGCAACACACATAGTCCAGAAATTATTTACCAGACCCTCTATACAGGTAATTGAAGAATCAGAAACAATTAATCCTTTATAATCTTGTCGAGAAAAGATAGCAGTGCAGGATAAGTTTGCAGAAATAAGGTCATTTGCTGACTAGATGCTGACTCTGACCAAGAGAAGATGAAGATGGAGCTGCCACAAAGGCAGCCCAGTAAACATACTGACAGGGATAGGTACCTACTTCAATGGGGGCTTCTCAGCCTCAAGGCACCCCTGGTAAACTCACAGGGATGAGTGAATGAGTGAGTGCAATTGGCAGAACAAAGAAATTGTAGTTACAAACAAAGCTGGGAACTGGTTTCCTATGCACTTTTACATATTCCCCCACACCCTCCCTCACTCCCCCCCCCCCAAAAAAAAAAAAAAAAAAAAAAAAAGTAAGACATTATCTAAGCAAACAAGCAAAATAAGCTGTCCTGCATGAGACCTCCAGGATAGACCGGACCCTTACCAGGGATGCTTAGCCGACTGCACTCCTAGATGCAGATTATCTACGAAGAGAGACTTTTCTGTCATTGGTTAATCCCACTCCTGGGAGTACTTTGGTGAGAATTATATCAGTGACACTTCAAATAACATATACAGGCACACATATAGGTAAATGTTCATATTGTACATTTACTTTTCTGGTAACTTGTAATATATACTTGCTTTACCAGTGGTGATTTGCAGTAATTTGTGATGGAATCTTACAAACCTATGGTTGCAACCTTTACACACTCAAATTTTGGGTAACCCTCATAGGCTGTGACTGACACACCATCCAAATACTTAATTAAAGTTTATGCATTAATGAACTGCTTTACATACATGCTTGTGTACTTTATTGATTCAGTAAAAAGTGTCTGGAAAGCTTGGGACTGACTATCTGAATTCTTACTATAGACACTTAACAATATGTGAAAAGAATCAAATTGAGTCTCAGAATAACAACGGCACAAATGATCTGAATCAAGACAATTAAAAGAAATGTTAGGGGCTGGAGGAAGGGCTTTATGGATTTGTACAACACAAGCCACTTTGCTCTGAGCACTGATTTTGATAATCACAAAGGACATTTTTCTCACTGTGTTATCAAAAGCTTGTGTGAGCTAGTAGGCACCCAATATGGTGATCAGAACTTACCCTCAAGAGAATACAAAAATTGTGTATGGAACACCCTTATTCCCCAGCATAACTGTTAGACTTTTTTTTTTTTTTTTTTTTTAAATCTTTGCTAGACACTACAGAAACCAACAGAGGCTCTAGAGAGAGCTATATAAGGTGAAGAGCTGAAGTCTTGCACCAGAACAGCTTCTCAGCAGCCTGAAATTCAAACTTTCAAATAAATCTTTGCAGAAACCTCAAATTTGAAAAAACAAAACAAAACAAAAACAAAAACCAAAAACAAACACTTATTCTGAAATATTACATTAAAAAGTATATCCTATTTTCAAACAACTCTACTGATCAATGTCAAAAGCTGTATCTGGCAAAATTTTCCTTCAGCTCAGATATTAAAAAAGCCTCTTCAATTTAACTAATATCTGACTTGTCTATGTTCTTCTATTTGACTTACTAATATTAAAAAATACTACCTTATTTTGCAATCTGTGTCATGTTTACAGTTTCTGCAGATGCTGAAGAGATATTATATAAATTAATTCCATACAATTGCCTAGAAGTTAGATATTTGGAATATGTTAGAAAAACATAGAGAGATAAGAGGTCTCTACTGAAGATTACCAGTTAAAAACTCCCTGCCTTGAAGCTGTTTAAATATTTGCTTCTGACATTTCCTCTGCTTTGTAAGGGAAGAAAAAATATCTCAAATTTGCTTTTAAAATTTCCCTTGGAATTTCTGCCTTTCAATTTGGTGTCACAAGCCAACTTGATGAGCATTCTGTAATGAAGAGAGAGACTATTCATTAAACTAGTGCTTTCAACTGCGTAATTCTTTTCTCACTTTTTTATTATATTGGTGTTTGGAAAAGCAAATTATGTGCTATTATGATGAGCTTTTGATCTATAATTCTACAGCAAATATCTATATTTAAATAACTTATGTCAAAAGGGAGCAATAATCTTAATGGCCTTCATTCTGAAAAGTCTCCCTGAAAGGGCTGGATGTTGAATATGTTATGAGACTATTGAAGTGATTGATATTTCTAAATATTGTCAAAGTAGAAAATTAAAAGCCTAAGTTGTAGGGCATTCCTTAAATGTTATTTGTCAGCTGTAAAGAATAGGTTTCAAGATTTTATTAACAGATATCTCCATTGACCCATTTATCTGGGAAACTTTTTCCTTAGGGAGGGTAATTGGCAGAGGTGTGGAAAGAGAAAACTTAAAGAAATGCTGCCACAAAATGGTAAATGGAATTGCAGTTGGAAGAGAAACTGTGCATGTAATACTCTGGAAATATTTGTCAATATAAATAAAGTTTTACACAGAGTTTTCTAGAATTATGAAATCAAAAATTCACAGTGGAGAATTCTGCTAAAAGAATATTGAAGAAAGTACTTGGCAACTAATTTATGACTTAGAAGTTAGCTGGCTGTCTAAATATAAAAATCCTGTTATAGTTACAGTGAGGGTCCAGAAGACAGATGTTTTTCAACTTGAGCCTCAGAGGATTTAACATTTATATAACACACCTAGCATGTTCTCCCAACACCAGCTATGTTAGTCACCTCACAAGATTGAGTTGTTATTGTCTGCTATTGACAGTGGTGACAGAACTTATCAGGAGCATGCATCCTGATTTTCTTTCTGGCATATCCTGGTCAACATCCATAACAGTGGAGTGGGCTTCACCTCTCTTCCTGAAATTATGTCATTGTGATTCATTTGTCCAATGACAAGAAGCCCGCAGAGGGGGCATGTGTCCATGCCCTGGAAACACCAAGTTCAATATCAAGGAGTTTGAATACCTATAACAATTTTAAAATCCATTACAAGAGACAACTTAAACATTTCACAACAGAAATCCTGTGGTTGGAAGGAACCACCTCCAAAATCTGTTTCACAAAAGTTGTTACTGACAAAGAAACATTTTTAAGTTTGCTGAAGTAAATGTAAAATAAGAAATGTAAAGATTCGGTGTTCACAGCTTTCTTGTTTTCACCATTTTGTGGATCTTGCTATGCAGTAAAAAAAAAAAAGTCCACAGGACCCTACAAGTCACAATTAGATAAAAGTTAATCTTGAAAAATCTTCAAATAAACTTCTTCACCTTCTATGTGCATTTAAGTCATTTAAATGCTCTTCGCTGAGGTGTGATACTGCATGTAGTTAAACGCTGACAAAGCCTTTAAGAGCCACAATGCCACAGGCTTCTTTGCATGGCCAGGGGAACCGGGAGCTAAGGGTGACAGCAGAGTAGCCACAGGCAGGGAGCACAACAACAAGGACAACATCCTACAGGACTTAAGCAAGCTGGAGTCTACTGAAGGTTATCAGGTAAGCCAGAAATCCATCTGAGCCAAGTCCATACTGGTTTCACATGTCCAAGAACAAATCAAGAATTCATTTCAGCAAATTAAGATTCAGATCAGCAAGCACAAGCAAAGTTGCAAATTAACTCAGACACAGAGCAAGAAAAACTGGACCAAGGATCTTAAATGCAATTCTAAGAGAAGGGGGGACAAGTCCCTCAACAAACCCTTCTACAGACCTTTTCACAAACAGCAGTTCAAACCCAGGTCAAACAGCTGTACTGTATCGGAGCTGGTCTTAAAAACAAACAGCAAAGCTAATCCTCATTGCCTTGACACCTATCCACATATTGTCATCATCTTTGGCCTGTGCAGTGGTCTAAAATACCATTTTTGGGTTAACAAATATCAGACCCTGATTTCTTGTGGGCCTTGGACTTTACATACCTAGCTTATGTGAAAGGATGTTCTTACATTACCTCATCACATACAATTCAAAGCATTAGTTGGTCTGATAAAGATACTAGTTACTTTGTATACTCCACATTAGGACCTGTGTTCTATAAGTATAGAGTTGATCTGAACGCAGAGGTTTATAATTCATTTTGCCTCCCAGTATTTTCAGTGGGTTAGAGAAGTGACTGCCCACGTTTTTTACTGTGCCTCTGATTGAGGTCAGAGTAGTGGTCCTGATGATTTTGAATCAGCTTTTTCTGTGTAAAAAACAGCTACCATCCAGCAAACTATTCTCCCTCATCTGAAATACTTTTGAAGATAGCAAACTAGTATCACACTAGTACTTATGACTCAAATTCCCTGTATGTTTTCAGTTCTGGAGGGGGTTGAAATACAAAACAGTAAGATTAAACAACAGCAAAATATTAACCATTAATTTTGATACAAATTAATAAAAATATGATAGTTACTTATTATTAATAGTAATACAGACATATTAGAAATAAAATAATAGGGAACTAATAGGATTCCCCCAATTAGGAATTCCATATAATTTTCAAAGTAACTGTTGCCATAATAGCTTTATTGTCATTTTGAAAAACTGACCTCAAGTTTAGGTTACAGCCTTTATGTTCCTCAAGTGTAGATTTTTGTGGTGGTATTAATTATTCATAATCATGGGTCTTCACTTATGCAAACAAGTTTTTAAGCCTGTGTTTCCTTTGGGCACTTCTTGTAATGTCTTCTCTGAGAATTCATAATTTACTATCAGTGTTTAAGGGCTGGCATATTTTTATTTCTGTGGTCACACAATACAGTCTGATAACCTATTGGATAACTGAGATACAAGCAGAAAATTTAAGTAAAGTGCAGCCTATATGCAAATAGTCATGAAACATTTTTTTTTTTTTATGTTGATTAAGAAATTCTCCTTTACAAGATTATGTAAAAATAAGTATTTAGAGATAATCATAGAAAAAAATAATTGCCAAGGACTTTTGAAGAAAATGTGTTCTATGTGAATTGATGTTTTCAGTCCTTTTGTTTGGTCTTCCTCCTCTTTTCCACGCAAAGATAGAAATAGTTTAATCACATTATTCCTGTTATTGCAAAATGCTTTAATGTTAGCTGACAGTACGCTTTGCTGTGTGTCTGATATCTATGACCTGAAGTCTTTAGTACTTTAGCTACATTACAAAACTTCTGTCACCTAAGTGTTGACATTTATTCTTCTAATTGGTTTTCATATTTAGTTCCCCTTAAGTACTTAAAGGATGTAAATAGTCCTTCTCTAAGTAGTGAAGAAATAGTTCAGCTTTAAGCTTTACTAAATTTCTAGCTCCTTCCTTAGTATTTCCTCTTTACCACCTGCTTGGATTAGCATTCTGTTTGTTCTCTTTGCTTCTTAATTTCAGTTTGCTAATCATCTCTTAATGCAGTTTCAATGCAACAGCCCTTGCATGAAACCTCATCAGCTTCCTTATTACTAAAACTCATTCAAGTCACTCCACTTATTATTACCTGGCCAAATTTCCATTATGTTTTATCATTGAGAATATTGGCAAGGAGAGATTAAGTTATATGGATTAGAAAGGAAAGAGAAAATTAATTTAATTTACCTTGGTAAAATATCTTTTTCCACTTTAAAAAGTAGACTTCATCTTAAATTACACTAAACAAAGGTTTTTGTTTCCTTGACAGGGTACCAGAATATGACATTCAGCTACTTTTAATGCATGCAGCAGCAAAACCAAGTATGTGTAATGAATGAAAAACTATCCATTCAAAACAATTTCTGGTATTAGATGTTATAAGACAAATATTTAATTTAGTAATACATCTTTCAAAAGACATAAGTAGTATTAAGTGTATATATATACATATATTCAAAGACAGTACTGTAAGATTTCCACATTTTAACCACCACAGTAAACTCACTAGAGATATGATTGTAGTATAATGTTTGGATTTTTAAAGATCAGTACACACAAAAAAATGTAATTTTCCTCGAAATTTCCTTCTGCTAACAAATTTATGATTCTAGAGTGTAGCTCTAAAATGTGAAATGTGTCATCTAAATTCTTAAGAGCCTGAAAGTTCTTACAGTGATAATACAACTCTATTCTTCCCACATAGTTCAGAAAAATTTTAACGAGTCATAATGTTCACAGCTATCAGCATTTTATAACTTGTATTAATGATCATGTGATCCTCTCATCTTACACTGAGCCAGGCAATAAGTATTCTATACAGAAAAGGTGTGGGTCCTGTGGTCAGCATATGAAATTGTCAATTTTACAGAGTTCTATAATTCCCCCCACCCCTTTATTTTATTATTTTTTTTTTTCCTGTAGGTGTTGCTAAGTAAAGTCCTAAGAACAGCTGTGAGTATATTCACAGTTAAAGATAAAATTTCAACTGCAGATGTTAACTAAGTCATATGCAAGTCTCATAGGCTTTGTAGCATTTATAAAAGATGTATTTTCTCCTTCCTCAAGATTATTAATTAGAAGACATTATCATGCATCATACATTACTTTAATGGACATGTTCTCCAAGAAGTGCAACTGGAATATAAAGCAATAATGAAAGTGTTGTTACTATGAGAACTTCATCAGCTAATCCATGTCTTGTTTAAATTACAGTCAGTTTTAAACGGGCTGTATTTGATGTCCTTATAGAACCTTCTACTCAAGGTGCAGTTGGCTCTGAGGTCAGCCAGTGATCACGTTTATGATCTGAAAACTGACAGTCTGATAACCAAGCAATTCTCTACTTGTGACCTGATTAGTGTATATTCTGTCCTCACTGAAGAGAATTAAACTTTTAAAGCACAATTTTGACATATTCTAGATGTTTATCTTGGTATGAAATGGAATACAACCCATAAATTCCCAGGTCCAAACAACAGTAAAGGGATAGTAGAATGACTAGTTTGATAGGAATGTCCATGTCATTGACTGAATCTCAGTCAATGAATAGTCCCTTCATGGAAATGAAGGACAATGAATAGTTCCCTTCATGGAAATTTTTGTACATGCTGAGAAATGAACAGCAAACATGAATAATGACTAAAATGACCTTGTGATGTATTCATTCTATTTACTTTACTAATCTGTTCTTTCAAGGCTGTTTAACCCCAAAAGGCAGCTAAGTACCATACAACTTCTCACTCACTGTCCAGGTGGGATGGGGGAGAGAATCAGGAAGTTAAGGTGCAATAACTCATGGGTTGAAATAAAGATAGTTTACAGCAAATAAATTAAAATAAAATAGAAAAATTTATTTTCTATTTATTAGCAATTTTTTTTTTTTCATAAAAAATGAAATAAAGACAGTTAAAACAAAAGCCACATGTGCAAGCAAAGCAAAACAGAAAATTCATTCACTACTTCCCATCCACAAGCAGGTGCTCAGCTACTCCCAGGAAAGCAGGGCTCTTCCCAAGGAACTGCTACATGTGATGACAAATACCATCACTATGAACATCCTTCCCTTCCTCCTTCTTTACCACAGCTTTTATTGCTAAGCATATGGGATGGGATATCCTTTTGGCCAGTTTGGATCAGCTGTCTTGACTATGTCCCCTCCCATCTCCTTGTGTAACCCCAGCCTCCTCACTGGCAGGAAGCACAAGTAGCAGAAAAGTCTTTGGCTCTGTGTAAACAGTACTCTGCAACAACTAAACCATCAGTGTGTTATCACCACTGTTTTCATCAAAAATATAAGTCACAGCATTGTGTAAGCCTCTACAAAGAAAATTGACTCTGTCCCAGTCAAAGTCATGACAAAGACAAACAGAAGCGTGGAATATTGACAGGAAAAGCTCATGTCTAAATCTCTTAAACACAGAAAAGTACTGCAGTTAACACACAATGTGATCTCTAAACAATGTATTTCTCATGAGGATTGTCAATTGATTAACATGGTGAGTGGATCCCTTTGCTTACTCTGCAGAATCTGAGCAAGCTTCACATATTGCGCATTGGTGGTGTGTTTCTCTCTCCCAAAGCAGGAACTCCCAAAGGATCAGAAGGAAAGTACAACTTCCACAGCTGCAGCAGTTTTGGCCTCCCCTTTTATCATTCTGCTAAGTGTAAAATCTCTGCAAGGTTGTGATGTCAGAATTGAAACTCACTGAACTCCTACACATGCCAGTATAAGAACAGAATATTTATTTAAATATCTGCTGAGATGAGAAAATTTTTCTTACAGAAAGACCAGTATAGAAAAAAAAATAATCATAAATCTGAAGTCGTGAAATAGTTCATATTCTGAAATTTTGATATGTCTGAATAGTTTCTGGCTTCAGAATGGAACTTCAGCTTGCTTCTAATCTGATATTATATGCAATTCAGACTGTGGGATTTTATTTGCTTATACCTGTATGATATCCAACAATTTTTAAACCAAAAGCCTACATCCTCAGAATTTATATAAAATGTGTTTCTTTGAGCCCTATATGTCTCACGTGTAGACTTAATAAATTAATGCTAACACTCAATGAATCTCCTTAGATAGATCCAGTTTAATGATTTAATCCAGCTCAGCATTACTTTTTGCTGTCTTCCTGTTAGACAGTTCTTAATCCCTTTTTCAAGGCATTGAGAACAGTTAGGTGCTAGGTTTTTTTTTTTTTTTTTTTTTTTTTTTTTTTTTTTTAAGTCTGTGCTAGTTTTTTAAGTCTGTGCAAATTTAAGTCATGCCTTTCTAACATCTAAGTATATTACATCTGCAGTTACCTTTGTCACTCAAACTTGTAATCTCATCAAAAAATAGGATTGGTTTTGTCTGATAAGGCCTGTTCTCCATAACGTGATATTGACTGCATTTATATTCCTCTTAATTTAATTATGTATTGATTGAATCACATGCCAGCTTTCTACTCTTTTGTTCTAGGATAACATGGTAATCAATCTATACTTTAGCTGGGTCATCCTGCTCTCTCCTTTGGCTCACAATTAACTCACTTATCTTCAGAAATGACACCTCCATTCTATTATTGATTAAAATTAAATACCAGGAAGCTGGAAAGAACCCCAGCCAAATCTTGGATTTGTTTCGGTTATCCTGACCTGTTAATTTAAGAGAGATGAAACAATTGTGAAGAGTGCCTTTCACATATATTTTTTCCTTTGGGGAAAAAACAACAACAACAACAAAAAAAAAAAAAAAAAAAAAAAAAAGCAAACATATTTCAGCCTTAAGGGTACCCATACTTTTAAAGTTTCACCTTTGAATTAATTCAGTTTTCTCGTGTCTGTTTTAAAAAGCCATTCAGTGTGAGCACTTAATTTTACTAAGGCTTTCAAATCATTGGTTACCCTCCAAATCTTACATCGCTTTAGGGAGCAGCATGCATATTGTTTACCTGAGGAAAATTCTAAAATTGTAATGTGCTCCAGGCATATTGCTTAGTTTTCAGTCTTAATGAAATAAGAAATTGTTAGTCACTGAAATTAATTCTTCCATCAGGATTATTGTGTGGTTTACAGCTCTGAATACCAGTAGATGTGCGATCAATAAGCTTTTACCTTTTATAGCCCTTAAAATCTATATCAAAATCTCAGAAATTGGAGTGTAATACCACAGAATAAAACCACTCATTAAGAAAAATGCTGAGCTGGAGACAGTATCTGAAGAGCTGAGAAAGAAAGTCAGGCCAAATTTCTGATAACACAAGATTAATAAAAAATATATAATTTTTTAGCTCCCATAGTAAGGAATTACAATGAGCGAAATTCAGAGGCTTTCTGGTTAGTAAGGTGACATCTGTCAATGTTTTCCTTGCCTTGCAGAGTGACTTAGACTGAATGGATGTGATCCTGGTGTTTCAGCTAGCAAGCTGTCCTATCAGAGAAGCAATTGGTCCTGGTTGTCCCATTCCATTAAATTCATAATGCAGGGGGAGACCCTGTTTTTTACGTATCTTTGTGAGAGGAGTTCACATTAGACGGGAATTCAGTAGAAATTGGCAACCACCAGTCCACGAAGATGACCTTGGCCACATTCCTTGTATTTGGAACCACACCTTACAGATCCCTGTGCTTGAGAAATGAAAAATGTTAATTTACACAGTGAGTCATAGTAAAGAATATATTACATAAATTAAATTAGAATTGAACTAAAATGGAGTCTTAGAAAGAAAAGTGTTAAACAAAGAAAGAAAGAAACACTGCTTCAGGTGTAATCTAATGAAACTAAATGATTCACTGTCTCAGAAGTCTGAAGGAATGAGAAATGCAGGTGGATTTTATAATAGACTAAATGTCTTTTTGAGTATCAATTGCTTTTGTGAATTATGCAAGCAAAGGAAATTAATAATATCTCATATATGAGGAGAGAGAACTGATTAACTTACAAAAATAAAAACAATTTTTATTCCCTTTCCTTCCCTCTTTCTTCCCTTCCCCCTTCCCTCCCCTTTGGTCTGAATTACAGGATGCATTTCATATTGCAAGGGTATTATTTGTTTTCATTCTTATTAATCATTTTCTATACTCTTTGTAAGATAATTAAAGCTATATGTATTTCCTCTAATCTGTGAATACAAGCTAAATGTATTTATTTATTAATTGCTAGGCTGCATCCAATAATAAGGTAGCTCCATCTGTTTCAGGCTTAGGTAGACTTATGGTTGTTATCTCTGACAGCTCAATTCTGTGTGCTGATTGCTTTAGAGTTTTGCAGTGATGAAATTTCATTCTTCCATTTTCCCTAAGAAATTTGATAGAATTTGTTATTACTGATTGACTTTGTCTACTCTGCCTCCTATATAATGTATTGATCTAATACAAAGTCTAAATGTAAAGAAAACCATGAAACCATGTCTATAAACATTCTTCCCCTCTATAATGATTAGTGCATTTGCATCAACTTTCATTTATTTTATGTTCTTTATTTTTTTAAGGACCTTGTCTCTTCTACCAGTTAATGTTTTGAGAAGGATAATACATATGTGTGAGAACCACTCTTTAATCCAAGAGGAATAAAGCTGCTGTAGTTAAAGTCACTGGGGAAAAATGAAACTTTGAATGAAATTTTAATTTTTTGAAAACACAAAGTTTTGTGAGGCTATGTCCTGTAGAACCCCAATGGTTGCGACATAACATGATAAGTCACTTGTTGAAGAGACATCTTCAAAGGTAGCAGCAAATTCAGTTATGGAAGCAACATACAGACTACTCTAGAACAATAATAATAATAATAATAATAATAATAATATGTTAGATATAGGAATGAAATCAAAGGGCTGGTTCCAAAATGATTTTACATCTCAGCAACGTGGCCATAGAAGATTAAGCACCAAATCACAACACATAATTCTTTACCAGTGTCACCTTATCATTCTACTAATTCATGGTATAAGAGACAATTTTAAATGAATTTCTTTTTCAGCTTTTGTGCAAATGTCAGAGAAAATTAAAAGATGACCTTGAAAGTCATGGTTAGAAACTCAGGACAGGACATAAAAATAGTTTTCTCAACAGGTTTTACATGCAACTTAATGCACTGGAATTTACAGATTTTTTTTTCTAAAAAAAATATTTATGGTTTTATGCTATTAGGTTTTATACACACCTAATCACTGGACAGAAAATATCTAACATTCAGTTTCAAAAGAACCATGATTTAGACAGTTAAGGACCTCCACAGTAACTCTAAGTAAAAGAATATTTTGAATATTTGGCTTCTGTTCAGAATTCCTCCAGAATATAAAGCTCTCTTCATTGTTTTTTAGGGTGGTAAAAAGGGGAACTTTTTTGTTTGTTTGTTTGTTCATTTTATTAAATCCTACATTTCTTTGCCATATGAAGTTTCATAGTTTAGATAGAGACACACTTGATTTTATGAAATCATCTAGAATAAGAAAATATAAACTCTCTGATTTGAATAATTTCTTCAGGAAATATATGGTGAAAATTTTGATCAACACAAATTGTCAAACACAACCATAGCACGAATCTCTAACCTCACTTGGATTTCAGGAAAATTTCTCACAAAATCAAGAGTAAGCACATAGTATACCTTCATGCTCCATGCATGGTTCCATGCAGACTTATCCCCCTACTAGTCCATAGAGCCCATTGAACTGTAATAGCTTACTCTTTGCAAAGGTAGGTCTTGTACTCCCATTGTTGTTTTTTTTTTTTTTCACAGTGTTCTTCATCAAAATTCTGTTAATTTAGTTCCCTTTAAGGTTTATCATGTGATCTATCTTCACAGGAGTTTTTCCACTTTGCAGTAAAAAGCAAGCTTTTTCCTTTCAGCCTCAGGTGTTCTGTTAGCATTGTAGTAGCTCCTCATGGTAGCTTTTCTGCTGCCAGGTTTTCAGGAGGTGATGTTCTCTGAGACAAAGCTAAATGCAGCTGACATTTCATCACAGCTGAGAAAGTCACAGGGGAGGTTTGGCCAGAATGAGGATTTACTTTGGTTGAAGAATGACCTCTGTTGAAAGCTAAGTTCTGACTGCTCACAACTTAATGACCTGTGACTGTGTGATGGACATGAAACATTGGCATCTAAGTTTTGCATAACAGAAGAAAAAAATACAGAGCAACAGCATTAGCTCTTATATTATTTTCTAACAAAAAATACGTGTCCATTCCATTGGTTTCTCATTACACTTCTCTGTTTGTGAATGTTTATATCAATGAGCACAAAGATCTCTAAGATAGAGTAAGGCCAGGTGCTTAGAGGCCTAAAAACACTTCTCTGACTTCACAGTGGCAGAAGATGCCAGAGCTGTTCTCATAGCAGTAATTTCTGCTAACATAACAAAAAAGTTGCTTACTTCAATGCATGATGTCCTTTTCTTAAAAGGCCAATTAGGAGCTTTCTTTTATTGCAAATACTAGTTTAATTCTTACTCATCACCAGTAAACAACATGGAAACTGTTATTAATTTTCAGCACTGACAGGTAGAAGTACTTAAAATTAAAATCTCTTACAGCAAAACGTAGAATAGATAATTATGAAACCCTAAACATACTAAATGAGAAAGTCAGCTTAAGCTTAATTAAATAAGCTCTCAATTTAGTGTGTTCATCATGTATTTGTTTTTAAATCTGTATACTTGAGGACTTTATCTGAAAGACAGTATTACACTGGTGTTTTTTAAATTAAGTGAGATAATAGTAATTAGATCTATCTGAAAAACTCTGGTGGAAGGTTTATTAATGATTTGTGAGAATTTCATCTTGATTTTTTAAATGAAGAATCAGAAAAATAAATACATAAATAAATAAAATGGTAATATTACCATTTTATTTTACCATTACAACAGCTTTCAAGTGCTTCAGACCACTGGTTGTAGCTTAAAAAGCTCCTGGAATTTGGGCTTTTCTTTTCAGATACACCTTTGAGATTAACGTTGTCCTTAGACAGACACTGAACACAGAGCCAGGGCAAGAACACCTGTCAGCTAGTACTAGGAAATGGCAACTCTAAAGGAAATGTTACATTCTCATCCTATCAATACAATGGATTATTAATTAATAGGGGAGGATGCCTATAGCTGACAGAGCCATTTTTGGTGAACCACCTTTTCACTAAGACTATGAGATAAGGAGATAATTAGTGTGAGTTAAATTCTCCTTTCTGTTGGTACAGATATTTTATGATTGTGCATTTGAACTGTCACTTAAACCACATTTTAAAGCTACATTTACAGCCAGTATACTTATATTAGGCTAGATAATTCCACAAAAAGGGTAAGAGTAGGGATAATAACAAAATAAAATGCTTTTACTTCTGTATCTACACATGTCTACAAGAATGTGTGTACATTATATTTTGTAGATCCTTACGAATGCCATAACATAATATTTCCTATTTTTTTTATTTTATTTATTTATTTTTTTTCCCATAGAATTAATATATATATATATTCTCATAGCATATATGCTATAAGCATATAACATTTAAATTGAGGAAAGGGTACTAAGTGACAAATACAACTACGGTCCATGCCAATACTGCAAAATACATAGCTGTGCCAAAAAAATCTCAGCAATTGCTGAAGCCTTGTTGAAGACCCAGTCTTTTCTTTGAGAAGCTTACATGCAAAACCTTCTTCTACTACACTAATCCATAAAGGTGGATATTTAGGCCTGTATAAAGCATGTTGGAATGATTTTTTCTTTGCATGTGGTTAGATAGTACTGTAGTCAGAGTGATTGCAGCAGGAAGCATGGTATGATGGATTTTCCCAGTGTAAACAAAGGATGTTATTATAACTTGCTACTATTCTATCAAGTGAACACTTTAGAAACACAGCATCAACTTTATAAAAAGTGTGTTTTAAGTGCTAATATAAAAGTATTGTGATGGTAGTGCAATTTTTTCACCTTGAGAATTTTGCTTGTGGGTTATACCATAAGTACAACTCCCCCACAAGAGTCTCCCCTGCAGGAACATCATGTTTCTTAGCACTTTATGATGTCTTAATCTCCACTTCTAAATCCTCTGCTTTTCCCTTTCTTAATCACTTTGCATAATGAAAAGTCCATGCATTGAGAAAGCACACTGAGGTTTTCCAGCCAAGTCTCCACTCAAACTAACTAGTCTTTGAATCTTATTATGTAAAACAGAGAAAATTGAATTCATTCCTGTCAGTAAGATTTTATTATCCCACAAGAGGCTGAACCAGATTATATTATTGACAGCTGCACAAGAGCTGGAGAGGAGTTGTGCATAGTGGGAGATATAAGAAGCAGAATTAGAAATTTCTTTGCTTTATTTTGATTTCTGAAACTGTGCCAACATGTTATTTATCGGCAAGGTGATTTGTTAGGAACAATCAATTAATATTTACAAAAATCTCAATTATATTTAACTTAAAGAACAAATAAGAAACCTAAATATCTTGCAGATATCTGTTATATGCCCCTGTGGTTTTGTTCTTTCTATTACCTCATACACCTGATTACATACTGCATACCCCCAAAACACAAATCTTCATCCTGGTCCATAAGACTTTCTTGGTCAATAAGTGAAGTTCCTTCACCAAGGAAATTATCTTTCTGCTGGACTCAAAACTACTGGAGAGATTTTCTTTTCTTTCATCCATCTATGAATATTTATTACTCTAAAAGGTGAGTTTAAAGGAGTCTGATTTAAAACACACTGAACTCAAAAGGAGTCTTTTGGATTATTTTTAATGGGATTTGATGCTGACCCTAAGACTTTATGTCAGTAGACATTACTGAGAGCTGTAAGCATTTTGAAAAGATAGGGAAGGAATGCAAAGAAGCAGAGCCTGGTTTGATTATCTAAAGAAACCAAATGTCTCAGGTTTCACTAAGAGGTTTTCATTTAGCTGCTACATCAACTATTTGACAAACAAAAATGGTTTTAGTGTCTTACCCACAGAGTGTCACAACTCTGCTCATTTCTGTATCTTTCACTAGCCTACATTCCATTTCATACCCACGAGGAAAGTCAGATAGTACTGTGGGGAGATATTTGCAGGTCCAGCTGTCTAAATGGTGTTTTGAAGACTGTTGCACAAAATAATGGAAGAAAATACTAAGCAGAGATTTATAAAGATTAAAAAAAAAATACGAAAAGGAAATGACACTTGAATTAAGGTGTATATATCTTTTTTATATGTATGTACACATAAATGTATATATATATATTTATATATATGTTTTAGCTGACAAGCTAAACATCAATTACATATTAGCTGACAGGGACCCAAAGTTTATTATTTACACACATGTATATATAATACGTATCTCTTGTTCTACATGTACATATATATATGTTTGAATTTAGTTTCAAGTAAGAATATAAAACATATAATTCCAATGGAAACTGCTTTACTTGCAGTATGCATATATGTGTGTGCATAATTTATATCATAGATATATGATATGAACAGCACACTTCAGGTGTTTATTAGGTCCTTTCTAAATTTGCACACTCAGATTTGGTCATATTTTATTATGAGTGAAACTAATTCTGAAGTGATGGACAGTGGAAGGATTGGTGCAGTCACTGGTGAAAAGGGGGTACCAGATACATATCTGCATGAAACTGTGTAGCATATACCTCTCACCTGTTAGTTTATAAGCAGGTAAGTGCAATAACAGCCCCTGCAAAGAGGTATTTTATTTTTCACTGTCCCTCGAGCTGAGATCCTTCCCATTTCAGTAGAAAAGTAGTGAAGGAAACCGAACACCTTGTTGAAAAGTAAGAATGAGTCTTACTTTTCAAGGCAGAGTTCAATGTAAAAAAATAAGTACATTCTTTAAATACACCAAGATGATTTAAATCCTAATAAGATTGTTTCAACAGGCATCAAATTCTTCACCTAGAAATGTGAAGTTCTGCAGAATATAACAAATTACATTTAAAAGATATTTTTGTTCACATACTTACATATAGGATGTTTATATTTCTTAAAATGGGGAGTATCAATATTTTGTATATTAATATAAATGATTAATATGATCTGAATGGATCACTTTTCAAAATTCTAATTATATATGTATATATATGTGAAAGTGTGTTTGTGTCTTTATGTGAATGTGTGTTTGTGTTTTTATGTATTTATATTTCAGAATTTGATTCTCTTTCACCCTTTCATTGCAAAAATGGTCATTATTTTGCTTCATTGTGCTGATACTTTGCTTATATCTTTGGAAAGGTACAAATTTTGTTCTATTTCTAGACCTTTAATAGTCCACTATTCTTAATTAACTATTCTGATGTCTTTTGTTAACTGCATAATGACAGTGGCATTGCCTTTCACTATTGCTAAGATCCTTGGTATTTCTAAAGAATTAAATATGGTGAGTGTGTTTGATGTACATGTATGTCTTTTTTTTGTGGTGGAGTTTCATTAATATATAAAAAAATACACACTCAAGTCATTATTTAAATTACATGTTTTTTTTTTTTTTTTTTTTTTTCCATCCTGTATTTGTTTCTTTCAATTCACTGAAAGAAATGGAACGTATTATTGAATAACACTGCAAGTCACTTTGTACACAATTAGAAATGTATAATTTCTGAACAGATTTCCCTCCTTCACCAAAGGTATACATTAGGACTTCAACGATGCATGAAGATGAATCCCAGTTGTAAATGCACAAGCCTTTGTAATATTTTAGGGAACAAACATTTAGCATTTTGGAAATGTGTGTGCATCTCAGAGAAGCAATCTGGTTCTCCTCCTCCTTCCTGTTTTGAAGTCAATAGCCTGTGTTACATCAGCCATCTGCAGTTCCATAGACAGGTGCAGGGTCAGCATCACAGCTCCAAGCCTGTAGCTGTAAGCTGAAAAAAAAAAAAAAATTTGCTAAGCAACTAAGAAGAATTTCCAGCATCATTAAAAAAATAAAAATAAAAAAAATCCAGCATTCATTTCTAAAAATATGAATGTTTTTATTTTATTTCATTTTATTTTAATAAATTTCTCTGGGCATGGCTTGTCCAGATGATGACAGCATGGCAACTTGCTTGCATCTTTAAGCAGTGCAGGAATAAGGAGAAATATATATGGTTAGCCTTAAAGCAGGGAAAAAAATCCAGTCATTTTTTTGAGGACTTAGTATACCTTATAGCTAGCACATTACTCCATAATACGAATTATATTAGAACCATGATGCTACTTTCTAATAGCTGCACAAGCTAACCAAAATGGTGGTGCAGTGTTCCAAATAAGTATGGAGCAAGAGATCAGGCCAGAAAAATTATCAAACCTTATGCATTGTTACATCTGCTCAAATATCTTTTTTGTTGTTGTTGTTGTTGTTGTTGTTTTTTGTTGTTGTTGTTGTTTTTTGTTGTTGTTGTTGCTTGAGTGGGCTGAACTGTTTCCACATACATTCCTTTCTCTATTCTCTATTCTCTATTCTCTATTCTCTATTCTCTATTCTCTATTCTCTATTCTCTATTCTCTATTCTCTATTCTCTATTCTCTATTCTCTATTCTCTATTCTCTATTCTCTATTCTCTATTCTCTTTAATTCTGACCTGTTCTTGGGGTTTTAAGCAACGAGAGTTAAAGTAACATCATCCTCTAGATAAAATAGTTTTATACATATAATCAGTGCACATTGCCAGAAGTAAATTCTGGGCCTGGGTATGTCATCACACAAGCATGGGGTTCAATGCACTAGAGCTTTCATTTTTATTGGAAAGCACTGTCATAAAGACCATCATGTCCAGCCAGATATTTTTCATCCAACATTATCTTCTCAAAGCATAGCTATTTGGTAAAGTATAGCTATTAGGCAATAATTAGAAGAGGGCAAAAAATATTTTGCTATTCCTAAATATATTATTCTCAGGATAGATAAGGCTAACCACACTTTATTTTTGAAATTTCCATATGTAAAATATATTCCAGTTGTTATTAGTTACGTACCTAACAATGAAAACTTCTGTTTTCATTGCCTAGTGATCTGCAGAATAACTTTTCTTTGGCCTTAGTGCCACATAAGTGCTTTTGTGAGACTAAATTATCTTTTTTTTTCTTTTTCTTTTTTTTTTTTTTTTTTTTCCCACCCTATAAAAACAACATATTTGATCTTTTTGAAGATAGTAGCTTAAATATGGATGATACTATTAATAAAGACAAAGATCAATAAAACTGAGAAGGGTGTAATTTTCTTTAAAATATAATGATTTAGATTAAATGAATATCCTATTGTTTTTGTCGTTGTTTCCTTTTTGTTTTCTTTAACTAAAATGAAAATGCTTTAAACAGCACCAAATTTATGTACACACATAGTTTAATCATAGATACCGTTTTAAGCAATAAGAAAGGCTATCCAAGGTGTGGTTACCTTTTCATTGAAAATATTTACTAGGTTACACTGTCAGCAGAAAAAGACATGATCTTTAACTGAATTCCAAAATTATCCTGACCTCATAATGTGAATTGTGTAATGGGACAGTGACTCTATAATGTGGGTTGTTTATTTGGGAGAAAACAAAGGTGGAGAAAGGGAGGGGGCAAGGTGGATGAAGGAGTGTGGAAAATGGAGAAAAGCTCTGACAAAAGATGCTGCTTTAGTGTAGTGTCGTGGTTTAACCCGACCGGCAGCTAAACACCACGCAGCCGTTCGCTCACCCTCCCCCCTCCCTCTCTGGGACGGGGGAGAGAAATGGAAAGTGAAGCCCGTGAGTTGAGATAAAGACAGTTTAATAAGACAGGAAAAAAAAAAAAAATAACAAAAATAATAATAACAATAATAATAATGATGATACAATGGGGATAATACGAAAGTAATAATAGTATGTACAAACAAGTGATGCACAATGCAATTGCTCACCACCCGCTGACCGATGCCCAGCCTAACCCCGAGCAGTCCGGCCCCCTCCCCCCGGCTAGCCACCCCTATATATTGTTTAGCATGACGTCAGATGGTATGGAATACCCCTTTGGCTAGTTTGGGTCACCTGTCCTGGGTCTGTCCCCTCCCAGCTCTTACTGCACCCCCCAGCCTGCCCGTTGGCAGGACAGAGCAAAGGCTGAGATGTCCTTGGCTTAGTATAAGCACTGCTCTGCAACAATTAAAGCATCGGGGTGTTATCAGCACTCTTCTCATTCTAAGCCAAAACACAGCATTCCACCAGCTACTAGGAAGAAAATTAATTCTGTTCTAACTGAAACCAGGACATCTATCCACCCCTTATTCCATACCATTTATGTCATGCTCAGGTTACACTCTTTTCCATACATTCTAATTAGTCACCTATAGTAATCATGGTAGTGATAACATACAGTATAATATACTATTTAACATGGTGCAATTCAGTTCATGGGCTATTCTCACCCAGTATTAAATCTCCTTGAGGTACACACCGGACCTCTCCGTTCTTTTGCATCACCCACCAAGTATATCCAGGTCCCTGAGCGAAAACAATTCCACGAATAGGTTTGCCTTTTCCTGAGGCAGGAGTAGCCCAGACTGTTTTACCCAGCATATTTTTTACATGCACTACAGGAACTTTATCCCCATCTACAGTACGTAACAGGTTTGATTGGGCAGGTCCAGCTCGGTTGGTAGATCCCCTAGTATTGACTAACCAGGTGGCCTTTGCCAAATGCGTATCCCAGTTTTTGAACGTCCCAGCGCCCATTGCTTTCAAGGTAGTCTTTAACAGGCCATTGTATCGTTCAACTTTCCCGGAGGCTGGTGCATGATAGGGGATGTGATACACCCATTCAATACCATGTTCTTTGGCCCAAGTGTCTATAAGGTTGTTTCGGAAGTGAGTCCCATTATCTGATTCTATTCTTTCTGGGGTGCCATGTCGCCATAGGACTTGCTTTTCAAGGCCCAGGATGGTGTTCCGGGCGGTAGCATGAGGCACAGGATATGTTTCCAGCCATCCGGTGGTTGCTTCCACCATTGTAAGTACGTGGCGCTTGCCATTGCGAGTTTGAGGGAGTGTGATGTAATCAATCTGCCAGGCCTCTCCATATTTATATTTCAGCCATCGTCCTCCATACCAAAGAGGCTTTGACCGTTTGGCTTGCTTGATTGCAGCACATGTTTCACAGTCATGAATAACCTGTGCTATAGCGTCCATGGTCAAGTCCACCCCTCGATCACGAGCCCATCTGTATGTTGCATCTCTACCTTGATGGCCTGAGGTGTCATGGGCCCATCGGGCTATAAATAATTCACCTTTATGCTGCCAATCCAGGTCCACCTGAGCTACTTCAATCTTAGCAGCCTGATCCACCTGCTGGTTGTTTTGATGTTCTTCAGTAGCCCGATTCTTGGGCACATGAGCATCTACGTGGCGTACTTTCACAGCCAGGTTCTCTACCCGAGCAGCAATATCTTGCCACAATGCAGCAGCCCAGATAGGTTTGCCCCTACGCTGCCAGTTGTTTTGCTTCCATTGCTGTAACCATCCCCACAGGGCATTTGCTACCATCCATGAATCGGTGTAGAGATAGAGAACTGGCCATTTTTCTCGTTCAGCAATGTCTAAAGCCAGCTGAATGGCTTTCACTTCGGCAAACTGACTCGATTCACCTTCTCCCTCAGCAGCTTCTGCAACTCGTCGCGTAGGACTCCATACAGCAGCCTTCCATCTCCGATGCTTCCCCACAATACGACAGGACCCATCAGTGAACAGGGCATATTTCTTTTCATTCTCTGGCAACTGGTTGTACAGTGGGGCTTCTTCAGCACGACCCACCTCCTCCTCTGATGATATCCCAAAGTATTTGCCTTCTGGCCAGTCCATGATCACTTCCAATATTCCTGGGCGACTGGGGTTTCCTATTCGAGCCCGCTGAGTAATCAGTGCAACCCACTTGCTCCATGTAGCATCAGTTGCATGATGCGTAGAGGGGACCCTTCCCTTGAACATCCAGCCTAGTACCGGTAATCGGGGTGCTAGGAGGAGCTGCGCTTCAGTACCGACCACCTCCGAAGCAGATCGAACTCCTTCATATGCTGCCAATATCTCCTTTTCAGTTGGAGTATAGCGGGCCTCAGATCCTCTGTATCCCCGACTCCAAAACCCCAGAGGCCGACCTCGAGTTTCCCCAGGTTCTTTCTGCCAGAGGCTCCAGGTGGGGCCGTTCTCCCCGGCTGCAGTGTAGAGCACATTCTTTACATCTGGTCCTGTTCGAACTGGCCCAAGGGCTACTGCATGGACTATTTCCTGCTTGATTTGTTCAAAGGCTTGTCGTTGTTCAGGGCCCCATTCAAACTCATTCTTCTTGCGAGTTACTTGGTAGAGTGGGTTTACAATCAGACTGTAATTTGGGATGTGCATTCTCCAAAACCCCACAACACCTAGGAAAGTCTGTGTTTCTTTTTTGTTAGTTGGTGGAGACATAGCTGTTATTTTGTTGATCACATCCATTGGGATTTGACGACGTCCATCTTGCCATTTTATTCCTAAAAACTGGATCTCCCGTGCAGGTCCTTTGACTTTATTTTGTTTTATGGCAAAACCGGCTTTCAGAAGGATTTGGACTATTTTCTTCCCTTTCTCGAAAACTTCCTCTGCTGTGTCACCCCACACAATAATGTCATCGATGTACTGCAGGTGTTCAGGAGCTTCCCCCTGCTCTAGTGCAGACTGGATCAGCCCATGGCAAATGGTAGGGCTGTGTTTCCACCCCTGGGGCAGCCTATTCCAAGTATATTGGACTCCCCTCCAAGTGAAGGCAAATTGTGGCCTGCACTCTGCTGCTAGAGGGATGGAGAAAAATGCATTAGCGATATCAATTGTGGCGTACCACTTGGCTGCCTTCGATTCAAGTTCATACTGAAGTTCCAGCATGTCCGGCACTGCAGCACTCAGTGGTGGCGTGACTTCGTTCAAGCCGCGATAGTCCACTGTTAGTCTCCACTCGCCATTAGACTTTCGCACTGGCCATATGGGACTATTGAAAGGTGAATGAGTCTTGCTGATCACTCCTTGGCTCTCCAATTGACGAATTAGCTTATGGATGGGAATCAGGGAGTCTCGGTTGGTGCGATATTGCCGCCGGTGCACAGTTGTGGTAGCAATTGGCACTTGCTGTTCTTCGACCCTCAGCAACCCCACAACAGAGGGGTCCTCTGAGAGACCAGGCAAGGTAGATAATTGTTTAATGCCCTCTGTCTCTAAGGCAGCAATACCAAAAGCCCACCGGAACCCTTTTGGGTCCTTGCAGTATCCTCTTCTAAGATAGTCTATGCCAAGGATACATGGAGCATCCGGACCAGTCACAATGCGGTGCTTTTCCCACTCATTCCCAGTCAGACTCACTTCAGCCTCCAATACAGTCAACTGCTGAGATCCCCCTGTCACTCCACAAATATAGATGGGCTCTGGTCCTTTATAGCTCGATGGCATTATAGTACATTGTGCACCGGTGTCTACTAAAGCCTTATACTTCTGTGCGCGTGATGTGCCAGGCCATCGAATCCACACAGTCCAATAAACTCGATTGTCCCTTTCCTCCCCCTGGCTGGAGGCAGGGCCCCCCTAATCCTGGTCAGAATCTTCCTCGTTTCTGTGTTTGAAGGACTGTCTGCTGGAAGTTGGAGCAGCAAACTTTTCGGAGAATCCCTTTTTCCTGATTGTTTTCTTTTGCAACTCACGTACCCGTGCCTCTAGGGTCGCGGTAGATTTTCCATCCCACTTTCTCATGTCCTCTCCATGGTCTCGTAAGTAAAACCACAGGGTGGCACGGGGTGAGTACCCACCATATCGTCTTCCTTGTGTGGATGAACGCCTACCCCTGACAGCTGAGACACTGCTTTGTACAGGTGCGAAGGAGAATAATCTCTCTTCAAGTTGGTGAACCTTTTCAGAAAGTTTCTCCCAAGTGTTCTCCTTTGGTCGGTGGGCACTGGTTGGTTCAGGTGGGGAGGACAATAGATTCTCTTCAAGTTGGTGAACCTTTTCAGAAAGTTTCTCCACAGCTGAGACGCAGGCCTGTAAGGAAGAGGAGAGACTTTCTTCGTACTGCCGGAGTTGTTTAGCCGCTTCACCCACTGTGGGTTCCTCATCCTCTTTCCAGGCCATTATTGCCAATGAGCTGGCATATGATGATGGTGCACTCCGTACAAACTTCCGCCACATGGGTCGTGTACACTTGACTTCATCTGGATCTGTGGATGTTTGATTGAGGTCTGGATCCTCATAAATCACTTCCCGTACGGCTAATTCCCTCAGGTACTGGATTCCCTTCTCCATAGTGGTCCACTTGCCTGGTAGACATAAAATATCTTCCTTGAAGGGATACCTTTCCCTCACAGCTGAGAGGAGACGCCTCCAGAGGCTGGTGGGTCGTGCTCCATCTGCAATTGCTTTGTCAATGCCGGCGTCTCGAGCAAGGGATCCCAGCCGCTTGGCTTCCCTGCCGTCTAATTCCACACAATTGGCTCCAGAGTCCCAGCACCGGAGCAGCCAGGTGACAAGCTGCTCACCTATACAGCGACCAAAATCTTTTCGCACATCTCGTAGCTCGCGCTCGTTTAGGCTTCGGGTAGTTACTGTTGCTCTTTCGGCATCCTCATCTTCCTCCTCCTGAATCCTTGACGGCCCAGCGTCGTCATCATCTTCGTCATCTCTATACTTAGTTTTGGCAGAAGCCTTACCTGGATTGGCAGAAGACTCTCTGCGTTCTAAACGACTTGAATTTCTGTACCATATTTTCACCTTCTCTACAGGGGCAGCTTGCACTGCTACTGCTCGTTTCTCTGACTTTGTTACAGGGTCTGCCACAGGGGTTGGAATGCCCTCTGCAGGGTCAACTTGCACTGCTACAGCTCGTTTCTCTGACACGGCCACAGGAGCTGGAGCGGCTACAGGAGCTGGAGCAGTTGCAGGAACCGGAGCTGTAGCGGCTACAGGAGCTGGAGCTGGAGCTGGAGCAGTTGCAGGAGCTGGGACTGGAGCAGCAGTAGGAGCTGGAGCTGGAGCGGCTTCAGGAGCTGGAGCTGGAGGGGCTTCAGAAGCTGGGACTGGAGCAGTTGCAGGAACTGGGACTGGAGTAGCGGCCGGAGCTGGAACTGGAGCGACTGCAGGAGCTGGGACTGGAGCAGCTGCAGGAGCTGGGACTGGAGCGGCTGCAGGAGCTGGGACTGGAGCGGCTGCAGGAGCTGGAGCTGGAGCGGCTGCAGGAGCTGGGACTGGAGCGGCTGCAGGAGCTGGGACTGGAGCGGCTGCAGGAGCTGGGACTGGAGCGGCTGCAGGAGCTGGGACTGGAGCGGCTGCAGGAGCTGGGACTGGAGCGGCTGCAGGAGCTGGGACTGGAGCGGCTGCAGGAGCTGGGACTGGAGCGGCTGCAGAATCCACCGTAGGGGTCACAGTGGCCGTTGGATCTGTCACAGGGTTTGGAGTGGCCGCAGGGTCTGTCACTAAGTTGACAGCAGTATCAATGGCAGCTCGATAGGCATGAGCCAGGCCCCAGCACGTTACAATGATTTGTGTTACTTTGGAACTGCCAGAATCATTACACCTTTTTTTCAAGCATTCTGCCAGTTTTTGAGGATTTTGCCATTGTTCAGGGGTGAATTTCCAACACACTGGGGGTGCCAACTGCTCTAGATGCCTGCCCATATCCACCCATACTCCCTGCCACCCACAACTATACTGCCTCCGGGCAGATCTCCGGATGAGCTTCATAAGTAGTTGTTTAACTTTAAGCAGAATCTGAAGTGCATTCATGAGGCAGAACAACAAGACTATGGTATTCTGAGTATTCCAGAAATATTCAATATCTTGGAGAGCTATTGTGACAAGCTCAGGGGATAAGAGGGTGGTGAAGGGGGAAGGCAGAGTGACCCAGGAGGATACAGGGGTGGTGAAGGAGAAAGGGAGAGTAAGCAAGTAAGGAAAAATATCCTCCCCTTTCCCCTCCACAGATTGACTCTCTAATGGAGAAAAACAATAGGTATAATTGCTAATAGTTCCCAAGATGCTGTTTCCAAAGTACAGAGTCCACGATGTTACTGAGTATAAATACCAAGTTAGAGTCATGACCAGATATCTTATCGTCTCATAAGCCATTGCTATAACACTTAGTACCATAATGGTCTGAAACCAGGGCCCGGAGAGGAGAAACAACACTACAGAGAGCAAATACGGAAAATAATGTACTATAATACTCAATTTGGAAAACAGGCGCAGCAGAGTTGTGATTAAAGCAATCAGCATCATGACAAGTGACTATTAAGCAGGTCTAATCCTTACACCAATTTTAGTTTAACACACTCTGATCAGATCTGCCGTTATCTCAACCTTTCGGGCCCCACGTTGGGCGCCAAAAAGACTGTCGTGGTTTAACCCGACCGGCAGCTAAACACCACGCAGCCGTTCGCTCACCCTCCCCCCTCCCTCTCTGGGACGGGGGAGAGAAATGGAAAGTGAAGCCCGTGAGTTGAGATAAAGACAGTTTAATAAGACAGGAAAAAAAAAAAAAATAACAAAAATAATAATAACAATAATAATAATGATGATACAATGGGGATAATACGAAAGTAATAATAGTATGTACAAACAAGTGATGCACAATGCAATTGCTCACCACCCGCTGACCGATGCCCAGCCTAACCCCGAGCAGTCCGGCCCCCTCCCCCCGGCTAGCCACCCCTATATATTGTTTAGCATGACGTCAGATGGTATGGAATACCCCTTTGGCTAGTTTGGGTCACCTGTCCTGGGTCTGTCCCCTCCCAGCTCTTACTGCACCCCCCAGCCTGCCCGTTGGCAGGACAGAGCAAAGGCTGAGATGTCCTTGGCTTAGTATAAGCACTGCTCTGCAACAATTAAAGCATCGGGGTGTTATCAGCACTCTTCTCATTCTAAGCCAAAACACAGCATTCCACCAGCTACTAGGAAGAAAATTAATTCTGTTCTAACTGAAACCAGGACATGTAGGTAAGCTGCTGGCTGGCATCCTTATTTGGTCTAATCTGGTCTTCTTACTAAATTCTATTCCGAACTACTTTATGTAAGAGTGTAGTACATTCTGGATATGGTTGTGTGAACCACTAGTGACCTTCAAAAAGGGTTAACCGGTAAGATGAGAGAACTGAGTGACAGCCATTGGAGAGAGAAACCATGGATCTGAAGAGTCCAAGGGTCTAGGTGCTGTCTACTGACGGGAACTGTATTGTTTGGGGCTGAACCGACAAGATGAACTAGCGTAGTAGGAGACCAGCAACAGAAAAGAACCATGGTCTGAAACAGTGACTGGTTGAGGGGCCTGGGATCTGGGAAATGATATTAGATGGACTTAGAGTCTGTGATAATATTCAAGGAATCCAAGCCAAGTGTATGCCTGTAAATCCAGAGTGTGAGGGAGGGTATGTGTAAATACCACTAGTGAGCTTCACTCCTGGTCTCTTGGTCTCTTGTGTCTATGTACGTTTGTGTGAGTGTTCTAAGAACACATGCTCCACATCACTGCTGTCTGGACCCTGGCCACTGCATTCATGGGCCCCAGACAGCAAAAACCCTGAGGTCTGAGAGGACCTGTAGAGGACCAAGAAGAACAAAGAAGTGAGTCCAAAAGATTTGGCTACATTTTGCAACAGATCTAACATGAGCCCCAAAAATATAATCTATCACGAGCTTTTATACCACCCTTCAAAGGACCTTCAGTAGAATAGTACAATACAAGAGTACTATGGTGTTTTATTTTATTTATTTATTTTTTTCCCTTTCCTGGAGAAACAAAATGCAAGTTTGACTGCATGATTTTTACAATCTTGTGTTAAGGCTTATAAAATGATAACAATTTACCCAGGAACAAAGAATACAGAATACATCCATCTTATTATTTAATGTATGCACATCCAAAAGCCAAAGCCTTACTGTAAAAGCAGTTGGATTATATAATTTAATATTATATATTATGTATATAATATATATGTATAAATAATATATGTAATATATTATATATGTTATAATATATAATATAAAATATAATTATATTAATTACATTATTTTCTAAACCTCACTATAATTTGATATTTGCTATTTTGCTGTTTATTTCCACTGCAAGACAGGAATTTACTATATGATTTGTTTGAAGAGGCTGCAAAGTCCAAGAGTTGAGCACAAGGAAATCTTTGAACTGTATTTTTTGTTTGTTTGTTTTGTTTGTTTGTTTGTTTTAATGTTGTTTCTTTTTTTTTTCTTTTCTTTTCTTTCCTTTTTTTTTTTTTTAAATAAGTATTTTAACAAATGCTTTTGAAACAATACAACATATGATTGATATATTGATATGTATTTACCATTCCTTAAAGGACATTTTTTTTTTTAATTTCACTAGAAAATATCAACACTGGTTTAGTCTCCATGATCTATTTAGACTAGTATAAAAGTACATAGATGAACTTACTCTCTTCTACCCAATTGGCAATCAGAGAAATGATTAATTAGAAATGATTATTTTTTTTTTTTATTTTTTTTTTGTGTGTTTAGTGTAATAACATTATAGATGAGTGAACAAACTGAGAAATCATATGGCCATAATATATCATTCCCATAGGATCTCTATTATAATTTACTAATTTCAACCATGATACAATTTTACAAACTAAAACTAAAATTACATTTTGGTACTTCAATAATGCTTTAATTCCAAAGTAGCAGCAGCAACACCTGACCATGAACATGCCTACTGCTTCAACATAGTCTAAAGATTTATAGTGCCATGTAAGAAAAAAAAATAGGTTGTGGAAATGGTGAAAGTACTAGTAACTTTGGCATGTCTCATTTCTTGAAGAGCTATTATTATTATTATTTCTCATAGCTATCAATTTACCAGGGAAAAGGAAATGTTCTTGTTATTATTGTTGGTTGATATACAATAATTATAAAGCTGAATAAAAATTAGGCATAATAAAGCAAATGAGTCATCACAATCTATGCCACCTTAATCATCTGAATTACTGAAACTTTTACATCTAGTTTTCACTTCTCATTCATCTATAAGGATACGGTCATATATATTAACACTTTGAAGAAAGGTGACAAATTGGGCAGCCCAGTGTTGTAGAATGAGTGCAATGAGATGTGTACTTAGGTATGTACTCATCAAAATCATGAATCTGTTATGTCACCCAGAGCAAATATATTTTTTGTCATAATTTATTGTAGGGTAATAACACATCCTACAACAGGGGTTTACAGATCCTTACATAACACATACATTAAATATATCATCTCGTGATCACAAAAAAGCACATTGTTTATACCTTTTCAGTGGAATAACTTTAGTATTTTTAGGGAAGACCTTTAACAGAATGAGGTCACAGTCCTTTTTGTACAAATGTATTTATTTATGTTGAACACAGCAAGCTGTACTGACTGTTGTAAGAATTTTATTGCAATCACTTGTTTGAACAAATACAGCTTTTTGATCTATCTATCTATATATGCCATCTTTTTTTCTAATCCATTAGCTCACCTGAAGTCATTTTTTGATACCTAGTATCAATCCACATTCACAGAGCCTATTTTGGGAAACTTTGGGTTTGAAAATTTTCTGTGCAGTTCTGTTTTCAATTCATAAGAATTTTACCTTGTATTTCTTATGGGATGACCATTATGCTTCATTTTTCAACTATAAAAAATACAATATCTAGTTTAAAAAACTTCCTTAAAAATAGACTAAAAATAAAAGATCTTATTAAGAAGACTCTCAGAATGAATGTTTTGCCCAGTTACATGATATACTAGCTTCTTCCATATCCTAATAGATTTTTTTGATTTAATATTTATATTTACTCTACTGTTTTTCAGTGTTTTATTCCATAAATATTAGTTTATCTTTCTCTATATTTTGTTAATGAAAATATGTGTTTTTATTATAATTTTTTAAAAATAGATATTTAATATAGATGTATATAAATTAATATATTAGTGTTTCAAAGAACTGCAGTGTGGAAAAAAATTAAATGTGTAATCTTTTAAGACAGAAGCTTGTATGCAAAAAACATATTGAGTAAAATTTCATCTGAGTACCTGACTTAATTGTGGGCTGTTAAGAATTAGTTTTATACAGCATCTGCAACAACTGTAGTGTCTCTAGCATGTCCTGGGTCATTGAACGGGAAGACATTTGGACAAGACAGATTTATTTACAGGGTTACCCTTAGTCACTTCGTGACTAAGATCAGCAACACTATTGTCAATTAGTATGTTAACATCCGACCACTAGCTCTCTGAGGGCTTTCTTCCTGTTAGTTTGAAATTAAGATTAAAATTCAAAATATATCATATAGCTTCCTGAGGCTTTGATTAAGTATAAGAGATTAATATAAAACAAAATTTCCTACCACTTCTAGTGATTTTTGTGCCACTGGAAAATGTTATATTTCTGTTTTATTTTGTTTTTGTGTTACCAATTTATTTATTTTTTTCTCAGAAGGAGACACATCACTTAAAAATAAATAAATAAATAAATATCGAAGCTTGTGGATTCATGAAGCAAAGACTGATGATGAACACTTACAGCAACACTGAAGCAGGAATTTTCTGAGGACTGCCTTGCTATTGTATTTTTGTATTTAGCCTAGCAGAAATTGGAGGGGTCAAACTGAATAAAACTATGGACATAAGGATAGAAAGTAGGGCAACAGTCAAAATCATTGAATTTAGAGTAATGGAAGAGGTGCATTGACAACAATTTGTCAGCTGCAGTCCAGCTGGAGGGTTGGTAAATGGTGCCAGTAACACAGTGTGGAGTTAGAGACTGGATATTTGATGGTAAACATGAGGGGTAAATCCAGGCAGGAGATGGACATATTTTGCTTCTTCAAACACAGAAGCCTTTGGAGCCTCAATCCCCAGAGCAGTGTGAGGGAGTCAGATGCACACCCTCAGCAAACACAACAACCCAGTGTGGTCAGGATGTGCTCACTAAAGATTAATATTTTTATGAAATCCCCTCTTGCAACCTGGTTACCTGTATTTTAACCTACAGAAAGGGAAGAAGTTGATAATCATTTAGAGGCAAATTAAAAGCTATGCTTTCTAATTCCAAAAATACTCTTTGTTTTGTATGTATGATTTTCTTAATAGTAAGGCTTACTTCTCCATAGTCCTTTGAAAATGGTTATAGGTGCATTACAGAGGTATTCTATTTAGAGGTAAATTTGCTAATTTCCCAATTACTGTTTTAGAGTTTAGAGAAAAAAAAATCTGAAAAAGGAAGAAGATTTAACATCCATATTTTAATTGAACAAATGAATCAAAGTTTTGAGGTATATTCATTAATGAAGAATAACAAATATTTATTAAAATAGATTAAATAAACTAATATTATGAAAAAATATTCTGATAACTCAGAATGTTTTTCCTAGGGAAAAACATGATGCATCTTGCCAGGCCCCTGAGGGCCCTGCCTGTCCCTACCCTATCCCTAAGGCTCCCCCACTTGCAAAGGCTCAGGCCCCCATGCCAGACCTGGGTCTGTCATCCCCTGCCCCATTGAGGCTGCAGCAGTTCCAGCTCCAGTTTCACAGAGCCCTGCTCTGCTCATGGGCCTCATCCAGCTGGGCCCACCCACAGGCCATGTCCTGGCCCAGTCTTAGCCCATCAGTGTCCCCAGAGAGGTTCCTAGGGTGAGGGCTGCCCTGGCATTGCCAGCTGCCCTGCTGCTTGTGGGGATGATGGGATAGTTTGATGGTCCCAGCTTGAGGAAGCTGCTGTCTTCACAGTGCCCTGACACAGCATTTGTGTGCCAGGACATTTGAGACAGATCTTTGGGAGACCCTTGCTTCCACTCACTGCTTGTGCTTTAAGTGTGATGCTTGGTAGGAGAGAAAAAAAAAAAGGCACAAAAACAACAACAAAACCAAACTCAAACACTATAGTCCATGGATTTCCTGATAACAAAACTAAAAACAATGAACAAACAATAAGAAAAATTTTTGCTACCTCAGCTCTTACTCTAGAGAATCTTTTCTCCTTGGACCACCTTCAGGGTCACATGTCTGCTGACTGGCCACATGTCTGGTCAGGAAGACATCAACACTACAGATCCTTACTAAGACATATTCTGATGGTGAAGATGGTAGTGTTTTCTTCTCTCTTTACTTTCACCTGGGGACATTTTGTCATGTTTCCTATAAACAACAGTTTTCTTACTCCTTCATTGGCCCACAAAGCAATGCTATAATCAATTGTCACTATAGTCTGAGAAAAGCTTGCTATAAGTAGGATGTTTCCTTTTCTACCAACAATTGTTTAACATTAAATGTTAAAGTAGACAATTTACAATAAGTTATGAGTGGAGATTCAGTTATATGTTTTTATGTCTACTCAGACGTTTCATATCACCTTATCACAGAATCACAGAATTGCAGGGGTTGGAAGGGACCTCCAGAGATCATCGGGTCCAACCCCCCCACAAAGCAGATTCCCTGGAGCAGGTTGCCCAGGTAGGCATCCAGATGGGTCTTAAATATCTACAGAGAAGGAGACTTCACAGCCTACCTGGGCAGCCTATTCCACTGCTCCATCATCCTCACTGTGAAGAAGTTATCTATGTAGGCTAAATAGCTGTGTACGAAAGCAAAGATAGTTTATTTGGATAACTATAGCACTGTAACAATGTTTTGGCCAAAGACAAATTGAAGTTAAAAGGGGATTATTCGGGCAATTAATCATGGCCTATATCACCCCATTGCTGTCTTCTTTAATATGGGCTTAATATAAAGACCAAAGTAATATGTGGTGTTCTTCCCATTATCCTGAGTGGAAATGAGACTGAGGACTTTGTTTTTCTTTCCGAAAATTGATAGAGTTGAAAGATTACTCAAAGCTTGTTGAAGTTTATGAGATCCCTTACAAACTGAGTTACTGTTGCATAAGTGTGTAACTGTCAAAGCCACAGAACTTCATTTTCTGACTGACAGAAAAGAGCAGTTGAATAGTAAATCCATTTATTCTGGTCTTGTATACAAGAATTCCAGAGGTCCCCTGAGTATTTTGGTCTTATATACAAGAATTCCAGAGGCCTCCAGAGTACTATTCCCTCCTGAGTGAAGCTTGCTTTCCTTTGGCAAGGGGGAAAAACAAGTGAAAGCAAGAACCTATTTTCTTGCAGGCAATTCGCAAACTGACCTTTAAGCCTCAAATCTTTGCTTGATAGTGCATTTCAGCCAGCATGTTTATGCAAGGCAGTCATAATTTGGAATAGCAAAGCAGAATTTAGTATCTGGCTGACAGCCAGGAATAAGAAATGAATCTTTGGGCTTCTTCATAGTCTCTCTGTTTAGAAAATCTTAGGCACTACTCTTTGTTCTTAGCTGTTCTTGAAGTTACTAAGAAGTCATAATAATTTAGTTGCATTTTAAACATGATAAATCTCATGATAGCAATATTGTAACTGTGATGACCCAAAGTTTGTAGGAGGATGTTATCTAGAAAAAGGATAGTTGGAAAAAAGAAAAAAGACTTCAGTCAATTCCTTTTTCTGAGTCTGTTCTTTGAAGACTGCAGATTCTTTTTCAGAGTTAAAATCAGTAAGTATGCTTACAAAATTTTCTGTCTCTCTCTCTCTCTTTTTTTTTTTTTTTTTTTCTTTTTCCCCCAGAGGTATTACATAAAAAATAGATCATATCTCTTCCAGCCAATCTAAAACTCTTAATTATGCTATGACAGGGGATAAAAAGGGGATAATACTTTTGTAGTATATACCTTTGTAGCAGTATAAAGTTTATGGCAGAATAGTCCCATACTTAATGTAACAAAAGAAATAATTCAAGCACTTTAAAACTGGTAAATGTAACCCTGACACACACACACATAAGCTATGGGAAACTAACTGAAAGGCATCTTCTCAATTTTTTAGATGTATCAAAGAAAAATAAACATATATAACAGAAATGGTAAGTGAGTTTATTTGTACCAGGTAGAAAAGGAATATCTAAAAGTGGTTTCTATTATCTATCCCATCTGTTATTTTTCATTGAAGAATACACAAAAAAGTGGTGAGGGACAGGCTGGGAGGATGTTCGGCTATTATCAAAGGTTAGATCAGGTGTCTGACATTCGTTCTTGCTTTAAAGACAGCAGCATTTGTACATATTTAATATCATCATTTGTATGATGATATCATCAATTGCATGGTACTTTTCATGTTGATACTTTACTGTAACATGGGTGACTGAGGGGTAAAAAAAAACAACTGTGTGTAACATTTTCCAGATAAGTAACACCTTGTACAATATTTTCTCAATAACATGCATACAGTGTGGGTAAATCTGTAGATATACATAGATAGTTTATTTTATATAGAATGTATTTAGGTTGCCCATCCCCCCACTTTTTTTTTTCCAGTCCATAAGAGTATTAGTGAAAATTTTGGTGAAATATCAATGATAGCAGCTAGGAAATTTAAGAATATTTTTCCAGGGTCCTCCAGTAGAAGTATTCAATAACCAAAAGCACAAAGCTCTGAACTATCAGGTAAAGGATCCCATCTGACCTCAGTTCTTTGAGTACACCAGAAAAAGGGAAACTGCCACTTAGGATACCAGGATGCAAATTTTAATGTCAAAAGTTAATGATGAGTTATACATGCCCAAAAGAATAATAATTTGAGGATTAGATCAGGAATATCTCCTGATAAATATCATACAACTTGTACATTAGTAATCTCCATAAATAATCATAATCATAATCATAATCATAATCATAATCATAATCATTGTCTACTAAATAATTTTATATCCTCCCTGAAAGCAATAACTGAGTAGTTTTACTCTGGAAAAAAAAAAAAAAAGGGGTGGGGGAGGGTAGGGGGGACACCTAATTAGCTAAAAATATATTTGCCTATATGCAGAAGATAAGAAGAAGATAATCTAATAAAATAAACTGGATAAAACCTATCATTATCAGAATGTGCATTTGATGCACAACAACAGCACTTCTAACAAGCAGTGAGCTGTCTCACTGCCATGTAAAATTATTTTCAGATGCTCAGTTTGAAGTGTGACAAAACAATTTTTTTTATTTTTTTTTCTGTCCAGACAACCACAAACTACAGCTTTGATGAACACACATATGGAGAAGTATCACTATTATTTGACATAAAAAACTTCATCTAAGTCATGACATTTATCAGTATCCATAAACCTTCCTACACATCTGATGCACCGTAACTTTGTTCCCATCATCAGTATGATTCCAGTTCCTTTCTTCAATGCTGAAGAGCAGATGAGTCGCTAAGTGCACATTTAAAAGCTTATATTACCATGTGCTCAGAGCTTTTTAACTTGGTTTTCCGTATTGGATGTTCTCACAGAGTGAGAAAGCAAAAGGCAGGATACTGATCCAAGAACAAGAGACAAATTTTGAAAAGGTGTCAGAGATTAATTTCTTCTTAAACATTCAAAACAATTCCTCTGTTCTGTGCACAAAATGCATCTCTTCAAGTAAAAGGATACTATCTTTTCCGGTTAAATATAAAGATGAGATTCCTACACCTCTCACAAAAAGTACGTATGAAAGAGGGATCTTAGTGGGTTTATGTGGCAGGGTTTTGGTAGAGAGAGGATGGAGAGGTGGCTTCTGTGAGAAGAATCCAGAAGCTGCCCCATGTTAGATAAGGCCAGTTTCAGCTGGCTCCAAAGGGACTCACTGCTGCCTAGCACTGAGCCAGTAAGTGACATTGTGTGTGCCTCTGTGAGAGAATATTTAAGAAAGAGAAATAAAACTGCCATACAACGTCATCTGGGAGAGCCAGGAATGAGAATCAGCCCTGCAGTCCCCTAGGTCAGTGCAGAAGGAGGGCAGGAGGTGCTGAAGTTTTCCTGCGGGCTGTGGAGAGGCCCCTGGTGGAGCAGGCTGTCCCCTTGCAGCCCATGGGTCCCACATGGAGCAGATCTCCACACTGCAGCCCGTGGAGGAGCCCCCGGTGGAGCAGGTGGATGTGGCCTGGAGGAGGCTGAGGACCATGGAAAGCCCCTGCAGGAGCAGTCCCCGGGCTGCAGCTGTAGCCCATGAAGAGGAGCCCACACAGGAGCAGGGGGTCTGGGGGGAGGTGCTGCTCATGGGGGATCCGTGCTGGAGCAGTTTGCTCCTGACAGATGGACCCGGAGGTATGGACCCAAAAAGGGAGCAGTTCTTGAAGAGCTGCTGACTGTGGGCAGCTCCCGCCGTCTGAGTTCGGGAAGGATGGCATCCCATGCAAGGGACCCCATGTGGAGCAGGGGCAGAGGGTGACCAAGGAGTGGTGGTGGAGAAGTGCTATAGACTGACCACAACCCCCATTCTCCCATTCCCCTGTGCCACTTTGGGGGGAGAAGGTGGAAGAGGGTGGATGGGGGGAGGGTGTATTTAGTTCATTTTAATTGTTTCTCAATTCTCCGGTTTGTCAGTAATAGGCAATACATTTTATTAATCTCCTTATGCTGAGTCTGTTTTTGCCTGGGATGATAATTGAGTGATCTCCCTGTCCTTACCTCAACTCCGGAGCCCTTTAAATTGTATTTTCTCCCCATTTCCCTTTGAGGAGGGGGAATGAGAGACTGGTTGTGGTGGAGCTTGGCTGCCCACCTGAGTAAAACCACCGCATCTCTCCACTGTCCAAGGAGAATATTAGTATAGTGAAACTTTAAGTTCAATTGGAGAAAATAAAAATTCAAAGATTTCTTTTTTATAAGTAAGAATTCCCAGAAAAGTCTTCTCTTAGGTGAAAAACTTTAACAAAAATTTCCTGCAATATATATATATATATATTTCCAGATATAGTCTGATCATGGGAGATTTCCAGCATTTTCTTGCTAGGAATATTTCAGAAGATTTCAGTTTGATGAATTCATGAAAAACTGAAAGCTCTGATCATCTCATCAAAGAGTTTATGTTTCTTTAGTCATGTTATTTAAAAGAGGAATCATAAACATATATATATAAAGCAAAAACAAAAACACATAGTGAATTGAATATCTTAAAAATTTTGACAGCGCTATAACAAAGACTTAATTAAGTTTTGGATGAGATATTTGCCTCATCCATCTCCAAATCTGTGGTGAAAAGGTTGCTATGAAAATGTTGTTTGGGACAGACAATTCTATCATAGGTGTTAATTAAAATATAAAGATTTGTATTTTTGCTAGTAGAATTTTGTGTCACCTTCTTAAAGACTGTACTATTCCTTAAGGAGTGAAATGGACTTCGCTACTTTTAATATCTCTTAACCAGTATCTTTTTTGTAGCAATAAAATTCTTAGCTTTCATAACTGTTCATCATGATGGTATTTGCTGCATCTAAATTGTTAGTTAACTGCTCCTAATATGAAAAGTTAGAGGGGATATAATCTAAGCTAGTATTCATATGATTGTTCTTAATGATCGATATAGCGTCAGAAATAAATATGTATGTACCCCTAAGAAATGATGATTTCCATGTTGTTATAAAACCACTAAGATCCATTCCTTTGGTATTTTTGTTAACTTTGCCAACCACATATGTACTTTTCATTATAACTAGATACATGTTGTAACCTATAAAACTCTTTCCCTATTCATTATGTTAATGCATTCACTTCCCAGACCAATTAATTTGTGTCAACCTACTCATCATGCATACAGCAGATCTGAATTGTCCCAGTGTAGAAATTAGAATTATTTATTTATTGTTTTTTTTTTTTTTTACAAAAATAATGAATTTTGTGGTTTGAAATGTGAATAGTAACCTTGCCTTCAGGTGAGAGCAACACAACACAGCTTTTATTCATTTATTCATTTATTCTTAATATGTTAAGATCAAATGATTTTGTGATAAAAAATGAAGCTTGTCTCAGACAAGAATTAAGATCTTTTATTCTTAGTAAAACAGTTGCTACTTACATCAGTGCAGTGCCAGTTAAATTAAGTCTACTATATTGTACTATTCAGAAGCACTTTACTGACAATAACCCCAAATTTTCAGCTGTACCTGAAAACAGAAGGGTGCATAAAATAAATAAATAAATAAACTATTATCATATATCTCCATAATCTACAGAGTCTAACTGAAACTTCTCAGGTGGAGTTTGAAGAGTTGACTGAAAGAGCTCACCAAAGCTTTCCCGTCTGAAAATCTTTCTGCCTCTTTTGGAGGTTAGCAGGATTTCTCCATCTAGAATTTTCATTCTGTTAGAAAGAAACATTTCCAGTCACTGCCCTTCTGGAGAGATCTTTGGCTTTCATGATCCTAACTGTCTGACATCAGAATATTCTGTGGATTTCTTTCTGTAGTTATGCATTCAGTTGAAAATTTATTTTTCTATCAAATAACAATTTAATGGCTGTAATTGCTGAAGGATGTAGACATTTTAACTGGTAAAACCTTTCACATCCTTCTAACTTGTTTTTGAGGATGACTGAAAAAGGAACTTCTAGAAGATTATTATTTCAAACTTACTAACCTCAAAATTAAAAATCTTAATAAAGGTGGAGAAGAATCTATTTAGCCCTGTGAAGTTGTCTAGTAGAAATCTTAGAATTATAGAATCATGAAGGTTAAAAAATGTGCAACTCTTTTTTCCATTTCCAGTAAACTTGCACTAGTTGGTTCATAGAATCATAGAATCGTTAAAGCTGGAAAAGACCTTCAAGGTCATCTGGTCCAACCATCACCGTACTACCAATGTCACTCACTAAACCACATCCCTAAGCACCAGGTCCAACATTTCCTTGAAAACCCTCAGGGAAAGTGACTCCACCACTTCTCTGGGCAACCCGTTCCAATGCTTGACTGCTCTTATCTTATTGCAGGATAGTTGTATTGCTGGATATGCAACCTGTTCTTTATTTTAATACGAAACTTTTATTTTGAAATTAAAGAAGAACGGAAAAAAATATCCAACTTTCAACCGAAGACTGCACAAGAAGAATAAAAACAAGGCAGATTTTGAGTTCCTGTGACCTGCTACATGGTTGTGCTTTACAAATTCCAATGACTGTTTTCACTTCACTTTCACAAGAACACTATGCCCTTAGTTTTGATATACTATCATGACGCACATCAACTATAAAAGAAAGATTTGTATGAAATTCTTGTTTATACTTAAATGAAAACTAAAATCTTTCAGAAAGAGCTTCCACTCTTTTTAGTGATACTTCCTGTATGCTTAGACTTATGTTTAGTGAGGCCTACGTAATGAGAGTGATACTTTCATTGAGGATTTTGAAACTAGTTTCATTCATAAGTACAGCTAAAATCATTACAGAACCACAGAACTGTAGGGGTTGGAAGGGACCTCCAGAGATCATTACCCCACTATCAAAGCAGGTTCCCTAGAGCAGGTTGCCCACGTAGGTGTGCAGACAGGCCTTCAATATCTCCGGAGAAGGAGACTCCACAACCTCCCTGAGCAGCCTGTTCCAGTGCTCTGTCACCTTTACCAGGAAGAAGTTCTTTTGCATGTAAAGAAGTTCTTTCACATGTAATCAATGTAATTTCAAATGATTTCACAATCATTATTCGATTAACACAATACTGGTTAAATCAGCAGATTTATTCTTAGTTTGCATCCAAAATGTGTTGGGAAGGTGTCAAGACAAGACTGACTTTGTAGAGTAAAATCCAAGCCAGCAAGGACATGAAATTAATTTTGAGACTTTTGCATATATCTTGCATTGTTTAGCTTACTTACAGAGCTATCACTCCTATATGTTAAAATAAAAGTAATGCATTTCATAACCTCAGTGTCATCCTGGAAAGGAAAAAAAGGTTATATTTTAATGCGTCTGTGAACTTTTCACATATACCTCTATCTTTTCATTTACATATACCATTGTTGGGCTAATTTGTCATATAAAAATGAATTCAAGAACATTGGAAATAGATGACAGTCTGAAGTTAAACAGCAGGCAATAACCTCTCAAGTCGTAAACACACTTTTCTTAATCTAAGAGAATGAAGAAAAATGAATATGGTGTTGCAAGCTATCTCTTCTCTCAGTAATTTTGAAGGTTTAATTACATTTGAAGATGGAAGAAAATTCATCAGAGATACCTTACACCAAAAAACCTGACTGGCCCTTGCACCCAATTTACAGCTGACTACATTAAGAGCCAAGAATAATTTGAATTTTATAAATTTGGCTCTAACAGTGTACAACTGTGGCATGCAAATATTCATGATAGTTTCTCCATCTAGAATTTTATTTCCCAGGAATAAAATGTTTAAATATATCTTCAGGTCTCAGAGGTTATGAAATTTTAGTGTTTGTGAAACATACATTTTGCATACTTTCCTTTAGAGGTGGAAAGCACTGGAACACAACTTTCATATCTGCATAGTATGTCACAGCTTAAGAGAAGAAAAAAATGTCTATTGCCACCTCCATGATAACACCTCATGTATGTTTAGTAATCATCTCCATTAGCCATTATTAACAATAACACACTTTCTCTGAAACCTAGAATGCTGTGTTTAATATTTTTACATGAGCAAAAATTTATCAGCTAAATGTGTCTAATTTTAGAGGAGGAATACCATCATAAGGGAAAAAACAAAACAAAACATATAGTTACCAAGAATAACAACATTGTCTGTCATTTTGTGTGTGCATGGGAAAGAAGAGCAAGATGTAATCAAATAATCCAAGGATTGCTAGAACTGATTTATCTCTTATGCTTTTAATCCTTTGAGAAAAACATAGCAGTTAGCCTGTCCAGTGTCCACTAATTCAAGACACCAGGAAGAGGGATCAATGTTATGTTAAACAACCTAAACTTGGTTTACTTGGCCATGCCCAGTGGAGCAAGATGCACAAGTCTTCTGCTAGACAAACCCAATAGTCAAAAGACACACGAAGCTGTATCTTCTGCATGAGCAAATTAAATTAAGAGAATCCTTACCTACATATTCCTCTGATATTTCATATTTCATGAAACCTAAAATTGTAGGCAACAATGGTAAAACACAGCCAACAAGAAACTTTTAAGTCAGCAAAATAGGATAAATTCAAATTATTAAATAATTGAAATTTTGAAGATACTTATTAAGACAGAATGTGCTTATTTGTTTTCTTTGAATAAGAAAACACCAGTGTAATGTAAAAGCTTTTGTAGAGAGTTGATATAATTAAAAATGAAATTATATTGCCATCAACCACAGAGTCACACAGAGTTTGAGGTTGGAAGGAATCTCTGGAGGTCATCTGGTCTAACCCCTCTGCTCAAGCAGGGACATGTACAACAGCTTAACAAGACTATGTCCAGATTGTTTTTGAGTGTCTCCACAGAGGGAGACTCTACAGCCTCTCTGGGCAACCTGAACCAATGCTCAGTCATCCTCACAGTAAAAAAGGATTTCCTGATATTCAGAGAAAACCTCCTGTGTTTCATTTTGTGCCCATTAATGCTTGTCCTGTCAGTTAAAGAAGACATAATAGTTTGCAGTGAACCAAGGAGATAGAAGCTGATTTATGGAATGAGGATTTTTAATAACAACAAGTTGTGCGGTGTAGTCAACATGGTGTAGGAATGGGATGTCATCCAGAGGGACTTCACAGGCTTGAGGGGTAGGCCTTTGTGAACCTCACTAAGTTCAACAAGGCCCTGCATCTGGATTGGGGAAATCACAGACATACAGGCTGGGTGGAGAATTGAGTTGAGAGCAGCTCTGAAAAAAAGGACTTGGGGGTATCAGTTGACAGGAAATTCAACACAAATTGAGCCCACAACATGTACTTGGAGATCCAAAGGGGAGACCTGCATTTTCTTGAATAATTGCAGCCCAGAAGGGGAGACCTTGTAGTGGCCTTACAGTACCTAAAGGGGGCCTATGAGAAAGCAGGAGAAGGACTCTTTATCAGGAAGTGTAGTGATAGGACAAAGAGTAATGGCTTTAAATTGGTTGGAAAGCTGCCTGGCGGAGAAGGACCTGGGAGTATTGGTTGATAGTCATCTGAATATGAGCCAGCAGTGTGCTCAGGTGGCCAAGAAGGCCAACAGCATCCTGGCTTGTATAAGAAACAGTGTGGCCAGCAGGTCTAGGGAGGTGATTGTCCCCCTGTACTCGGCTCTGGTGAGGCCACACATTGAGTACCGTGTTCAGTTTTGGGCCTCTCCTTACAACAAGGACATTGAGGTGCTCGAGCGAGTCCAGAGAAGGGCGATGAAGCTGGTGAGGGGCCTGGAGAACAAGTCCTACAAGGAGCAGCTGAGGGAGCTGGGCTTGTTCAGCCTGGAGAAAAGGAGGCTCAGGGGCGACCTTATCACTTTATATAAGTACATTAAAGGAGGCTGTAGAGAGGTGGGGGTTGGTCTATTCTCCCATGTGTCTGGTGACAGGACAAGGGGGAATGGGCTAAAGTTGCACCAGGAATGTTTTAGGTTGGATCTTAGGAAGAACTTCTTTACTGAGAGGGTTGTTAGGCGTTGGAATGGGCTGCCCAAGGAAGTGGTTGAGTCACCATCCCTGGAGGTCTTTAAAAAACATTTAGATGATGAACTTAGTGATAAGGTTTAGTGGAGGCCTCTTTCGTGTTAGGTCAGAGGTTGGACTCGATGATCTTGAGGTCTCTTCCAACCTTGACAATTCTGTGTGATTCTGTGTAAATTAATAGAGGTAGGTTTAGATTAGATATTTAGAAGAAATTCTTTACTCTGAGGGTGGCGAGGCACTGGAACAGGTTGCCCGGAGAAACTGTGGATGCACCTTCCCTCGAAGTGTTCAAGGCCAGGTTGCATGGGACTTTGAGCACTGTGGTCTAGTGGAAGGTGGCCCTGCCCATGATAAGGGTGTTGGAACTGGATGATCCTTAAGGTCTCTTCCAACCCAAACCATTCTTTGATTTTGTGACTTTGACTAACATAAACAGTGTCTCAGGTTTCTTCTTTGATTCAAAATTATATTACTTCTATAACAGTTGTTTTCACACAGTTCTTTGCATAAGTCTGTATCTTTATGAAAATGTAATGTACTGTTGTATAACTCTGCAGCAGCATCTATTTTACTTTGCTATCTTATAGCAACGTAAAACCTGAAGATTTTTCAGTTGCCATAGTTTAAATCAAGAAAGTGATGGCCCAGAGCAAGCAACTGATACACAATGGACCACATACTAATGGCTTAATAAATTCTATTTATTTAAATATATATATACTATAAAAACTTAAATACTTTCATTGAAGTCTGGGTCTGAATGTTAATGATTATATTACTTAAAACAAAATATCCAAGAAAATAATGATTTAGTCTGATGAAACATAAATATGGATAGTTCTGCTGCTGGGTGTCATTATATCTCTGGAATTAACTAAGGTCATAACTCACATTCTTTATTCAAAAACAAAACAAAACAAACAAAGAAAAACCCTTAGGGATGTAATAATTTTAAACTGTGTCCAAAAACCCCATTGATTTCAGTGGTATTTATGGATATGTGTAATGTTAAACACACATTGATCTGCTTTCCTGAAAATGACTGTTCTCTAATACTGAAGTCTAAGATTTTAAGAACTTTGGGTTTATTGATTTAATGGAAAACATGTATAATTTTATTTAGCTATAAATAGTATCCGAATAAGTAAATCCATAAATCACAGAATGGTAGAATGGTTTGGGTTGGAAGGGACTTTAAGAATCATCCAGTTCCAAAACTCCTGCCATGGACAAGGACACCTTCAACTAGACCAGGAAGCCCAAAGCCCCATGCAACCTGGCCTTGAATAATTGCCAGAGATGCCAGGGATGGGGCATTCACAACTTCTCTGGGCAATCTGTTGCGCTGGGTCTGTCTGGGATGGAGTTAACAGCTCACACAGCAGCTCACACAGTGCTGTGCTCTGCCCTTGTAGCTAGAACAGCACTGGTATCACTCCAGTGTTGTGTCTATTGCTGCATAATACTGGCACTGCATCAGGGCTCCCTCCAAGCCCCCAGGAGCCAGCAAGCTGAGGGTGGGTAAATGATGAGGAGGGGACATCACCAGGGCACCTGACCTAAATAGACCAAAGGGATATTCCATACCAGATGATGTCACACTCAACAATAAAAGGGGGGCTCTGGTGGGGGAGGGGGCTGTCCTCCCAAACAACTGTTACATGTTTTGAATATCGCTCATTGGTGGGAAGTAGAGAATAACCTTTTTTTTTTTTCTTTTTTCTTTTTTTTTTTTTCCCTTTCTCTCTGTGCTTCCACATGGCCTTTTTTGTTTGTTTATTTGTTTGTTTGTTTTCCCCTCTCCCTTTTCCCTTTAATTAAATCATCCTTATCTCAAACCTTGAGCTCTTTGTGTTGTATTTTCTCCCTCTTCCTCTTTGAGGAGGGGGCAGTGAGAGAGCAGCTGTGGTGAAACTCGTCTGTCCACCCGAGTAAAATCACCATACCTGTTCCAGTGCCTCACCACCCTCAGAATAAGGAACTTCTTCCAAGTACCAAATCTAAATCTACCCTGTATTAGTTTAAAGCCATTACTCCTTGTCCTATCACTACAATCCCTGGCAAAGAGTCCCTCCCCAGCTTTCCTGTAGGCCTCCTTTAGGTATTAGAAGGCTGCTAAAAGGTCTCCCCAGAACCTTTTCTTCTCCAGGATGAACAACCCCAACTCTCTCAGCCTTTCTTCATAGAAGTGCTCCAGCCTTTTCACGACCCTTCTCTGGACTCATTCCAAGAGGTCCATGTCCTTCTTATATTGGGGATCCCAGGGGTGAATGCAGCATTCTGTGTGTACTCTCATGAGAGTGGAGTAGAGGGCGATTATCACTTCCCTTGACCTACTGGCCACGCTTCTTTTGATGTAGCTTAGGATACAGAGGGCTTTCTGGGATGCAAGCACATGTTGCCGGCTCATGTTGAGCTTCTCATCCACCAACATCCCCATGTCCTTCTCCTCAGGGCTGCTCTCAATCCATTCTCTACCCAGACTGTATTTGTGCTTGGATTTACCCCAACCCAGATGTGGGACCTTGCGCATGACTTCGTTGAACTTCATGAATTGCACAGGCCCACCTTTCAAACCTGTCCAGGTCCCTCTGGATGGCATCCCTTCCCACCTTTGGGAAAACAAACAAACAAACAAACAACAGGTGAAAAAGTAAAATAAAAAAAATAAGAATAATGAAAAAAACTTTTTAAAACTGACTTGTACCCAGAATAAAAATAAAAATCTTTCTATTGTTTATCATGAGAAGTGGTTTGAATTTTATTGAATAATTAGAAGTAAAATTAACTATTTAAAATTATTTAAAAAGAAAATAACAGAAGAATTTCTAATCCTTATAAAGAAAATGGAAATTCAAGCAAAATCAAGAGGAAAAGTAAAGTATTTGTTTCTCAAAAACAGCTCTTTCAAAACAAAACAAAATCCATCAATTATGGTAAAAAAGAACAGCATTATTTATGTATATGTATGTTTTCATATTGTCTCTTTCCCTCAGAATCAATTTGTGGGTGTATTCATTGCTTTTTATAGGGATCTACAGAAACCGTAATTGCATTTTATACTACATAAAAATGGCTTTCAGCCAGAGAATTTTGAGCACTGCGCTTTGTGCTCACATCCCTCTCATGCTCATTTTTATGCAGAATTTTATTTTATTGGCTACATATCAAAACAGCTATTCATATAAGCTAGCGCAGATATGTATTTGAACAGTACTCAATATTCTGTATTTAACCATGAAATATGCCACCTCTCATTTTAATCCTCTAGATGGAGTTTATAAACCATCACCATGATTTAAGTAATCCGTGCCATACACAAAATAAAAAAGTATCATAGACTCAGAGGTAAGAGTTGTGAGGATATTTCAAGAACAGTGCATTATAGGAAGCATATTTGCAAAACATTACCAACTAGTGAAAATAATGAATTCATAAAAGCAAATCTTCCTGATAGATGATCTTAATAGAAATAAAATATTTATAAGATATTTTTAATCTGTACCACTTCATTGTTTTGATGTACAGTCTTGCTTACCTATATCAACAGGGTAGGATAGGTAATAAATGACATTAATGGAATAGCAATTAGATGCCAATGATGATTACCTCATCAATCAATTTTTCACTGAGAGAAAGATGAACAGCAATATATCCTGAAGAAACATTTAATTCAAATACTAGTTAACTTAAAGTTTTTACTTATTCAACTAAAATGTGTTTTATTTTCCAAGAATAGCTGAGAATGTTACAGTTCTATACATAGTTCTTCTGGGTTAGATAGAGAAATCTGGACATGAAATCACAATATTCTTTTAATAGTTTTTATTACTTAATTATTTTTATTTAATTATTACCAGTATAAAAAGACCAACTTAATTTCAGGGTTTTTAGGTGTTCTGTGGAGGTGTTGCCAATACAAAATAAGGACTGAGAACAGGCTCTGTGCATGGTAACAGGACAAAAACAAAGTCACAGAATCACAGAATCATCTAGGTTGGAAAAGACCTTCAAGATCACCTAGTCCAAACACGTTCCCTCTGAATATCTGGAATCCCGTTACTGTGTGGGTGATGGAGCATTGGCTCAGGTTGCCCAGAGATGCTGCAGAGTCTCCCTCTGTGGAGATACTCAAAAGCCATCTGGAACAGTCTTGGGTGAGCTGTTCTAGGTGGCTCTGCTTGGGCTTGGAAGCCCCACAGGGGCTTCTAGCCCTCTGTAAGATATATCTTATCCGTCCTGTAAAGCACTGACTGTTCTCTGAAGGAAAAGGACAGGAGTGCGCTGCAACCTGGTTGCATTCCTGTCCCAGTGTCCAGCACAAGAGATGCAATAGAGCAGCAGCTACATTGCTCTGCCCTGTCCTCCTCCTGCCCCTGCCAACCCTCTCTTTCCCCATGCCATTGTTCACCTGGATTCTCCAGAAGGAACAAGTGATAAACATAAAGACAGCGATAAAGATATAGAGAATAAGGTAAATGTAAGGATATACATGTAGGTAAGATAAAGATATAGATAAGATGAAGATGATGAAGATGAAGATAAATAAAGATAAATCATAGAATCGTAGAATGTCTCATGTTGGAAGTGACCTTAAAGATCACCTAACTCCACCCCCCCGCCTTAGACAGGGATGCCATTCACTAGATCAGGTTTGCCAAGGCCCCACCCAGCTTGGAATTAACTCCCTTAATTACTAGAAGAAAGAAGGAATCACAGTGATATATTCACAGTGATATATTTGAAAGCTTCTGGTTCCTTTTTTTTTTTTTTTTTTTTTTGTAGGTGTTTTTTTTTATGCTTCATGGCAACTAGTCAGAACCATTTAAAAACATATAAACTATGGTAACTGAAAAATCTTCAGGTTTTATATTGCTATAATATACCAAAGTGAAATAGATGCTACTGCAGAGGTATACAACAGTACATTACATTTTCATAATGATACAGGCTTATGCAAAGAACTGTGTGAAAACAACTGTTATAGAAGTAATGTAATTTTGAATCAAAGAAGAAACCTGAGACTTTGTTTATGTTGGTCAACAAGTGGAAGCTTGCAGAGACAGTCATATTTCATTGAAATCAAGAGGAAGTTTTCTATCTACCTTATTTACACCAGTGTTGCGGTTTAACCCGGATGGCAGCTAAACACCACACAGCTGTTTGCTCACCCACCCCTGCTGTGGGATGGGGGAGAGAATCAGAAAAAAAAGTAAAAGATTCTGGGTTGAGATAAAGGCAGTTTATTAGGACAGAAAATAAATAATAATAATAATAATAAAACTACTACTACTAATGTGTACAAAAAAATGATGCACAATGCAATTGCTCACTACCTACTGACCAATGCCCATCCTGTTCCCAAGCAGAGCAACCTCCCTCCCTCCCCCTGCCAGCCACTCCATATTAATTGCTCAGCATGATGCCATATGGTATGGAATATCTCTTTATATCTCTTTGGCCAGTTCAGGTTAGCTGTCCTGGTTCTCTCCCCTCCCAGCTCCTTGTGCACCCCCAGCCTCCTTGCTGGCAGGGTGGTGTGAGAGGCTGCTAAAGTCCTTGGCTTATTGTAAGCACTGCTTTGCTCAATTAAAACATCACTGTGTTATCAACAATATTCTCACCCTAAAATCAAAACACAGCACCATACCAGCTACTAGGAGGAAAATTAACTCTATCATAGCCAAAACTAGAACAACCAGAATTAGGCCTCAGAGTGTCCTGCACATATACTGAGCAAACTTGTGAAACTTCCTCAGAACCAGACTCATGCTTTCAGCTTTGTGCTACACTTGAACAACTTCTATTTGATAGAGACTGAAAGAACTGAAAGAAGTTGTTTCTGAATGCTAGCATGGAAGCTCAAATCTCATTATTCTGACAAATATAAGGAGAATTCTGAAAAGAAAGAAAATGAGTTGTTGTTTTAATTTGCTGATATCACAACCTGAATTTTATTAATTCAGAAACATCTGAGATAACTGTGTTCCAGAACTGAAAAAGTAAACATTTCATGCTCCTGCTTTCCGTATATATGCTGTGGTATTTACAGTCATTCAAAGTGATATTCAATACTACTAGTTCCGAAAGTGCTATTTAGTGTATTAACTTCAACATTTTCCTTTTTTTGGTCTTAACTTGTTGCAGGAAGCACAGCCAAAAGCACGACAGACACCAGTATGGTCAGATCATGCTTCATTTTATTGCCCGAATAGCCTAGCTTTTATAGTGAACTTAACAGGGGCAGATAGTGTTTCACACAAGATTATTGGTCAAAAGCACTCAGACAAACAACTACAAGAAAACAACCCCCTTGTGATTAGCAGTCACATAGACCTTGTCCTTGAAGCCAGCTACTGGTAACAATATTTTTCTAAATTCCTCAATTGGGCGATGTGGGAACTTCTCATAGTTGCCCTGGTAGCTTGGTTTGCTCAGCTGCAGCAAGCCATGGGATTTTGCTGTTTCAAAAAATCCATCAACATCAACTCAGAAAGCAGAAAATATTGCTTACTTATTCTCATTCAAAGTTAAATTTAGCATTTTGCTTTCCTGCCTGAAATTGCAACAAATTGCAATGCCCCATAAAATTTGTTTCATTCCCCAAATTCCAAACTGAAGGGTAATTTGTTTTATTTGTTTGTATTTAATTTTTAATTTAATTTTAGTTCTTTCCTGAGCTCAAGGAATATCACCCAAGTCTGGTGTTATTTTGGTCTGAATCTTTAACCATGAATATATAAAAATGTGCTAAATTGCTAGCTGATAGGAAGCTTGACCAGAAAATACTTAGCCAGTATAAAGCTCAGGTCTGGATTAATATTTTAGTCTCTAATATCAGAATACTATAACTTCTTGGTTAGCACAAAATATTGAAAATATACATTAGCTGACAATGCTCCAACCCATGTTCTTTCCCATTGAGATTTATTGTTTTTTCTATAATTCTTCCATAACAAATTTTGTTTGGATCAAATGTTATAGAGATAAGGAAACAAAAGCAATAGAGAAGTGTTCCTCCAGTTTATTCAAATGCCAGCCTCTTCAGTGTTTTGCTAGAAAGTTATATAGCCTCCATGTAGGAATGTATTTCCTGGATTTTTTTAGCTTACAGCAAACAGTGGCTGCTATACATTTACTACAGTAAATTTTCCAGATACTACGCTAAGACTCAATATTTATGTGTAATCTCAGGGACTTGTTAAAGCAATCTGTACTTCTTTACATTTTATATATTATATATATATATATATTATATATATATATATTTTAGCACGGGCTCTCCTAAATTCTATTTACCTCTCTGCCTCTCATAGCTTAATTTGTAATGATTTATGGTAATAGGTTTTAGCCAGATGACTAAAAGAGATAGTAAGTGATATAGGAAATAAAATTAATTTACTGCATCTTCTCACTTGGATTGCAGACAAACAGCTCTTGCTTTCCAAATATGTTCCAGACATAAAAGAACTAAATGTATTAAAGATTCTACTGGAAGCCTGTTTTCAAAATTGTTGCAGTCTATGTAGTTTAGTGAAAATGTAAAATAGTCAAAGACCATATAGTATGGCATTCTTTTGTTCCTTCAGTAGGTCAGTTTGCAAATATTAGCTCTCATCAAATATCAGCTGACTAAGTTAGGAGACATTACAACTAAGTTGTCATTCTGACTTATCTGTGGGCTTAAAGAAGAATGGCAGCACATTTTTGTTGCTTGGGGCTTGCTGCAGTAGAGTGCTATATATGAATACACTGAAAAAACAGCTGTGCAAACACATCATGCAAAAGTGTTGTTTACATAGTCTTCCACATATGGGTGATTTTCTACAGCTGTCCATGATCACAGTATCTGAGATTTTTTTTTTTTATTTTTATTTTTTTACTGAATGTCTGATATTGTTTTTAACAGTTTGGCAATGAAAAGTAATAAAAATGACGACTTTTAAAATACTTATTTCAGTGGCTTGACTGTGCATTGTTTTCAGGTGCTTCTATCTTTACCTTAACTAGTTGTGCTGAATTTTTTTTGTTTATTTTGTTGGAAGAACAGCAACAACAGAAATAATAATAATAATAATAATCAGAGAAAACAACCTTTTATAAGAAAAAAAAAAAAGGAAATATGCTGTTTTGGCACTTAGAAATATTCTAACAGCATTATTATTATTAATTATTATTTAATTAATTTGAGAAAGGACAGAAGAATTAATAAGGGAAATTTTGAGGTGGTTCACAAATAATGCTCAGCCATGCCTCTCCCAGGCCCAACCCAGGAGCATTGAAGGTACGCTGGCAGGCAAGGGAGAACCCAAATTGATAGACTCAGAGGGAGGGATGCTCTGTCTGGGTCCTTTATAGCAGAGCTGGAAGCTGTCTCAGCAGAGTCTCAGCCCCAACTTCCTGGTATGACACCCATGACGATGAGTCAACAGTGGAGCACCTTTCAAATAGGAGGGCTGCTGCCCAGGAGTATGCCCCAGGCACATTATGGGATGCAGGGTAAGAACGTTTTGGGTTTTCACAAGACTGATTATGGGAAGTTCCAGAGGGAAGAACGAAAAGTAGAGAAATTAAGAAAATTAGGTGATTTGGGAAGGAAGAAATATAAGAAAATAGAAGGAAAAAAAAAGACCAAAGTAAGTCCTGTTGTGTGTAAGTAAGGGCTAATCACTACACTTTTCTGAGGGGGTTCTTCACAGAGAGGGTGGTTGCACACTGGAACAGGCTCCCCAGGGAAGTGGTCACTGTACCGAGCCTGTCTGAATTTAAGAAGAGATTGGACTGTGCACTTAGTCATATGGTCTGAACTTTTGGGTAGACCTGTGCGGTGTCAAGAGTTGGACTTGATGATCCTTAAGGGTCCCTTCCAACTCAGGATATTCTATGATTCTATGATTTTCTGATGACTGGTGCTGTTTTTATTCATCTATGTGCTGAATATGTCAGACCATTCTTGTTGGTCTGTATGTCCAGTCTTTTAAATATGTATATATATTGTGTATAATGTGAGATGCCTATTGGGAGCATGCACATATCCTAACCTATTGCAGCGGGACCACTGCAGCAGCTGTGACTGTTGGCTGGGCCAGCCTGAGAGGAACTTGTGCCCTAGAGATCACTGCACAAAGCCTACTTTGTGCAGTGATCAAAGTGGAGGAAGGAACATCTGAGCTCCAAAGCCCACTGGATTTTGGTACCATCTAGCACATCCCGGAGTTATTTTAAACAACCAACCAACCAAACAAACCACAAGTGTGTATCTTCCTGATACACTGGGGCGTCACTTCTCAGCACGAGACAATACAAACACTGAAAAACAAACCAAAAGAAATCCAGGTATCAGGACAGACCTGATTTCATTCCAATTATACTTTCTTGGCTACTGGAGAAGACAGTGACTTTGAACATATCACAGAGACCAGTAGTAATAAGAACCATGTTTGTATTATTGTCAGTCTGCTGCATATTGCAACATCTATACTCTAAGTGTTCTGCTTGTATCATGATTTAAATATATTGCTGTATGACTCTGCTAAATCAAATCCCATGCAATTTCAAATTACTTCAGATATATAAATTTGGTATTAAACCTTAAACCCTCAAAGTGTGGAACATCTAGGAAGTCTGGTCAGAGGGCATTGGACTCTGGTGCCTCTGTATCGAGTAGTACAGCTGTTCTCATCCTTTTTCATTTTTTCTGAACATAACTGAAGTTCTGAGAAGTGAAAAATGCATGTAATTCTTGTCTAAGTTTGCTATAGGCTGGCTAGGTTTCTTGAGCTTGTTTCTTGAAAACTTCCTTGTGGGTGATCCAGATGGGCTGAGTATGATGAGATTAAGTTCTCCATTATGATACAGTTGTGGCCAAGGAATTGGCAGGATTGAGTCTGTACGTATGTCTGTCATGGAAAGAAGATGCTTTCTTCTGCAGAGTAGACTGGAAAGGCTCATTTGAGATGACTCCAGAATTTGGACCCTGCACATACACTTTCTTTCCACATCCTTCCTGCTTGGTTCATGGCTATAGTAAATCAAATGAAACTGTTATTTGAACATCTTCACTGACTTATAATTTACACTTTTCTCTGGGGACACAGCATGCACAGCCATGACAAGCACACAGTCTTGGGTAGCTGAATTACCAGAGAACAGGTAATTAATATACGTGTATATCACTCCACTGTAGTTGGTGTGTGGTCAGAAATACAAGGGCCTCTAGGACAAACTGAAAGATTCTGTAGGTCACAGTACATTGTGTGGTCTAAAAGTGAATGAAAAATGCAGCTTTCTTTTTGGTAGTACCTATTAGCTTCAGAGATCACTTTTCTTCATTTAGGGAGAGAAAGGGAGGGAGGTGATAATATTTTAGAGCCTTGTAAGTGAAGATATTTTTCCTAATTAATTAGGAATGTGCATCTGAGGAGTATGTATTTTCTTAGTCTTAAAATGATTGGTATTCTGGTGTTCTGTGAGATTTTTTGTTGTTAGCTATTCTAATTATGGTAAATTGATTCTGTGTAGCATCAGAGGTTCATTTTATAATTTCCTGCTAGAAAATTTAAAAGATTAGTTAAGTAACATTTCCCCCCCCCCCCAGATGATTGGAACCAACCAAGAAAAAAATAAGATGTGTGTTTGTGGAAAAAATATATTATTAAGCTGTACTTTTTCAAATGTTTAAAGGGCTAGGAAAAAAAAAAAATCACAAAATCACCGAATGGTTAAGATTGAAAAGGACCTTTGGAGGTCATCTTGTCCAATACCTCTGCTCAAGCAGGAACACCTAGAGCATATTGCCCATAACTATGTCCAGACAGCTTTTGAAGATATACAAGAAAGATGAAATCTCCAAGGAAGGAAAATGTGCAATTTGTTACATTTACCTGTGATACTTATTATTTCAGGAGTTATTAAAATATCCTGTAAAGGTTTTGAAGCCATATAACAATTCAAATAATCCAAATTTAGGGAAAAAAAAATACTGCTGGGGAGCAGTACTCAATTTACACTCTGAAAGAAAAAAAAAAGTCCTAAAGCTACCAGAACAGGAGAGGAAATTAAAAATAAAGAGGATCATTCTACAAGTTAATCTTATCCCCACCAACAATCTGTAGAAAGTAAACATTTCCTGAAGATTATTTTATTAACATGTGTTCAGAGTTTCAGCGTGTTTAGGACTAATTAAATAAATACATAAATAAGTAAATTCTCAAAATTTTAATTCAATAAAGAAGGAAGAAAAAAGCCTTCTAATCCATATGTAAATATGGAGTAGATAATATATATATATGCATATATTTATATTTATGTTTATATTTACATTTATAAAGCACCTATCACCATGTTGATAAACAATCTTTGGAACCACTCTGATGACAGGGCTAAGAATGTGAGTTGGAGTTCTTTTACTGGTTTTCAGTATCCCAGGTATTCTATCTCAACTGAAATGTATAAAGTCTAAACTTTATTAAACCTTCACTATATTTTAAGAGTAACCATGAATTTTGGAAATTATCTATTTTTTTTATTATTATTATTATTTTTTCTTTATTACTTTTAAAGTAACCATTAAAAAATAAAGCCTTTTTCCTATAAAGGGACAAATCCAAAGTGGTTCAACTCTTCTTAAATGTACCCTGTGTGTTTCTGTGAGAGAGAATGCACCTATGAAAATTTATATATAAATGTTCATTCAATACTCAAAACAGTAAAAATTACCAGATTTTTCTTGTTGATATTAGCAGTTTGTGAGCAGGCCAGATGTTCCCAGGACCAGACCAGCTTAGAAACCCCTGCCTGTCACAGATGCTGATGAGTTCACTGGAAATATTTTGCAGCCATGAGAAACAGTGATAGCTGAACTTAGCTCTTCTTGAATTTCTGAGTTTAGGAAGAACTGTAAGATGCTGTTTTTCAAATATTTTGGAGATATAAGGTATCAGATCTTATATCTCTTCTTGGGAGGTGAGGTTGTACATTTTACCTCCCCCCCTGGGAAATTACATCTCTCTGTTCTCAACGTAGCCCTCTGATAAGAGGGCCATTTGAGAAGGTTTGCCTGGCACAGGACATCTCTGAGGAAAATCAGAAAGAACATTCAGCAGGGGCTCCCTCTCTTCTCTTGGGAGCTAAAGTTTCAGCCCTTGCCTTTAGTCCCTGCCTGAATTGTGTTGCTTCTGTGTTCTGCCTGGTCTCACAACCCCCTGTTGACTTTACCGTTTTAACCTTATCTTGGACCTGCCCATCATGGCAGAATTTCAGGGTGACCACAGCCTCTTGGCACTGGCTTAGCTCTCCTGGTCATCTTGGGGCCTGAGGTCTTTGCACCCAACCCTTGGCCCTGGCTACTCCCCTCATTGGCCTCATCAGGCAGCCCCTGCCTGCTTCACACTGACAGAAGACTCATCAGCACACATTTACCCCAGAATAATGAATAAGTAGAATAATTCTTCTACTCAGGAAAGAAAGATTTTTTTTAATTTTTTTTTTAATTTTTTTTTTTTTTCCCTGAAGCTATTTGATAGCTACGGCCAGAAGCGTATGCTGATCTCAGGGATATCCTGATAAACTTCTGGGTGGCAAAAAATTCTGACCTATCCTGGAGCACTGACACCCCATGAAAAGCAGAATTCCCCAGCTTCTGTACAGCTCAGACGTGAGTGAGAAGAAAGGGTGTGCTGAACTGCCACTCCTTCCAACATTGAAAAGAACCTTCTTGGGTAGAAAAGCATCTGCTGCTGGCTCACGCTGGTTGCTAAATTCACCAATAGTCTGATATTTCCAGAGCTGTAAATAATCTTTAGCCTGTATAAAAATAATTATTACTGTTCTTCATAATAATAAAATTTTATTCAGGAAATAAGATCATAAAGACAAAAGAGTCATACATACAGCTAGAAAAAAAAAGGGGGGGGGGGAGGGGATGGGATGCCTGGAGAGGTGGGAGTACTGTTGTATTTATAAAGATGATATTATACACTGCAAAGGCTTTTTCCAGCTGTGTCATTTGGTCTAAAGAAAGATATTTTTACTGAAACTCTTCCCTCTGCACGTCTTCAGACCATCCTACGGCTGTTGTTTTTTGATAATATATGTGTGCATATATATATACATACAGACTCTATCTATATGGTATATCTATATCTAGTGGTCCCTCACTACAAGAAGGACATCAAGGCCCCGATGCATGTCCAGAGGTCTACGAAGCTGGTGAAGGGTCTGGAACACAAGTCATGTGAGAGCAACTGAGAGTTGGGGTTGTTTAGTCTGGAGAAGAGGAGGCTTATGGGAGACCTCATTGCTCTATACAGCTACCTGAAAGGAAGTTGTGGGGAGCTGGGGTTCGGCCTCTTCTCACAGGTAACTAGCAATAGGAGTAGAGGCCTCAAGTTGTGCCAGGCCTCAAGTTGTGCCAGGGCAGGTTCAGGTTGGAAATTAGAAGAAATTTCTTCTCAGAAAGAGAAGAAGAGTAGTCAGGCATTGGAATGTGTTGTCCAGGAAAGTGGTGGAGTCCCTGTCCCTGGGGAAATGTAAGGAAATGCTGGACCTGGCACTTAGGGACATGGTTTATTGGGAGATATTGGTGGAAGGGTGATGGTTGGACCAGATAATCTTAGAGCTCTTTTCCAACCTTAATGATTATATTTTTCTATGATCTCTACCCTTATTTATAATAATGATAGAAAAATCTGTCAGTGGGGATCTTTTCTTACCGTGCACAGGACCAAGTAGTACAGGGAGTTGAACAGGAAGTGGTGCTTAGGTGAGTGGCCATAGTTACACTGTGGGGCCCAGAGTTATCCTGGGGCATACTGAAGGCAACTGCAACCCTTCAGCTCTCTAAGAAATGTGCACAGCTTAAAAGAACCAAGAGATACTGTGTGCTGCCACGAAGAAGGTGGTAACAAGAATCATTGCAGTCTGCGAATATGAAATCTGATATTTATCCTACAAGGTACATCTAGCAGGCCACGAGCAGAAGGGAAGACATTTGGCTCTTTCCTCACCATTCAGGAGCCTCACAAGCCAAGAGTCACTTTGTCCCAAATAGTAGAGGTTATGAGAAGCAGTTATACATCAAAACTGCTCAGTGCTACCTACTTTAATGTATAAATAGGCAAGCTGAGTTTGTTACTTTTTTTTTTTTTTTTTTTTTGTTACTCAGGGGAATTTAATTTACAGTAGCATAGTTATAGCACAAGAATGGCTTCTTGCAAATGCGAATCTTGACCCAGATTTATGCTGAATTTAAGACTAGTCAAACAAACTGGGGAGTCAGAAACAGCCACCACACAATTCCATTTAGTATCCCAACCACAGAAATTAACACAGTTTGTTTAGATTTACTTGATGGGCTACCTAGGCTCCTTTTAAGTGGAAAATAAAATCTAAAATTAGAGTATTTCTTTCTTTCTCTCTCTCTTTTTTTTTTTTTTTTCCCTATAATTATAGCATTTGCTTAACCTTTAAACTCTGTTCTCCACTGGACAAAAATGAAGAGTTTGTTATTTTCAGAGCCTTGAAATAAAAGAAAGGGGAAAAAGTCGGAGAGAAGAATGGGAATGAAATTATATACCAAAAATATTCTATTTAATATTTTTAAATAATGAAAGATGTTTAAAATGTTAAGGAATTATAATTCTTACAGAAATCACAATGAAATTTTAAGCTTCTTCAGTATAAATCACCTCTTTTGCTTTCACACCACTGATACTTGATTAGTTTTTTTTTTTTTTTTTTTGTAACTATGACAGAGAAAACCATGTACAACAGACTGGTAAGTCGGGTCCATACGTTCATAACAAGAACTTTATGCATACCTTATGGCTTTTATAATTAATCATTATTCAGAATAAATATCACACTAACTATACTGTGGGGGGAATAAGATCTACTGGCTTTAACTTTGTTGGATTTTCTCTGTAAATATTAGATTAAAACTCTATAATCTCCCTGTTTTTATTGTTGTTTTTTGTTTTCATTTACTACTCTGGTAGTTGAATTTGCTATTCCTCTAGTACTGATGTTTTTAAGGGAACTGTTATCCTTAGATTTCCTTCAGTGCTGATAGCATCTTTTAAGGATGTATTGCTTTCCATGGATGCACAGACAATTTATCATATATATGTATATATATATTTATTACTGAAGATGTACATTCTAAGTTTTATTTGTTCAGAACAGACATACTTGCTTGTAGATGAGTAAATATGTCATTACAAAGTGACACCAAACATTGCCATGAGACACACTAGGTGGAAGGGATATGAGTTGAAATAATGTAGATGTCTAAAATCACAAGTAAGTTCTTAAGATTTTTACCACTTTTACTAATGAAAAAAAGAAGCAAAGTTACAAATTATGTTTAAAAGTCATGATCAGTCCAAGGAAAGCTCAGATGGTGGTTAGGCACTGGAACAGGCTCCCCAGGGTTATGGCACTGAGCCTGCTGGAGTTCAGGAAGTGTTCAGACAATACTTTCAGACACATGATAATTTATTTATTTATTTTCTTTTTTTTAGGTGGAACCAGGAGTTTGACTCAATGATCCTTGTGGGTTCCCTCCAATTCAGGATATTCTGTGAATCTATGATTCTGTGATTCTAAATGAATAACAAACTATCTTCTCTTATTACATAACGAGAAATAATAGCTATAAGGAGACCTGAAGCCTTTTTTTCTTCTCCGTAAGTACTCCGTTTTTCCCTATCCATTTCACCTGCATTCTCATAAGATCATAATCATTTTGTTTAGCATAACCTTCTAGAAATGCAATCTTTTATTCTTTTATTTTTCTTCTTGAAAATTACGTACTGTTCTCTGATTATTTTCTATTTAAGACAAAGAATGTGTTCATATATAATAATAAAAGCATTAATATACTCTTCCAAAAATTCTTCATTCTCTGGGAGTTCTGTCTCTATGAATGAATGAGAAAATTATATTTCATTTAAACTGCCACAGGGCGCTACATTTGTGTTGATGCAACCAGAAAGCTAAGTCTGTTGGCAAAATGAGAATGTTTCTTTCAAAGTATACAACAAGTGGCAACTATATGAGCCTGAGAAAGACATATACAAGTACCAAATCCAAGCATCTGTGATCCCTTGAAAGATTGTAGCCCATATACAAAACTGGGTCTTGTACAGAAAATAAAAGTTTAATGAAAAACAGCTCTATGGAGTCATATAGAAAAAATAAAGAAATGTAAATTGAAGGTTCTCATTTTTATTTACTTGAATGTATTACATTCATTTTGATAGGACTTCCCCAAACTGTATAACAATACAGATATACTATTTTTTTTAATTGATTTAGTTCTTTCAAATAAATATGGAGATGCATCTGATGCAGGAAGACAATCAGCACACGTTACTTTTATAACTGAAGTAATAACTCCCTAAAAGATTAAAAAACCTAACTTTGCCTCTTGTTATTTTATTTATGTGCATGGTCTGTTCATACAAAGGAAGACTAAAATGTTTTGAAGTATTGGAGAAGAGAATATCAGTTATTTCAGGCCATTTCTTCCAGAGTCATATTAGTTGTGACCAGTCTGTCCTCAGATGACCATAGTTTTGCCTAATATAGGGTAAGGCAGACACTGAGCTGTCAGAACTATGAAAAACAGACCTACTGAATGAATTCTTAGTAATAGAAGATTTGGGGAAAACAAAACAATAACACCACCACCAACCACCACCCTCATTTGTGCCCTCATCTGTTATCCTGGAACTATTTTCACATGACACTTGTTAAATAATTAAACTCAATAAAAAGATTTTACAGAATTTTCTACTTAGGAAATAACTTAAATTGCTGTAGAGAAGAAAGTTATATCTATTTTTTATCCAAAGGATGATGCTTTAATGGGCATGGGTGTCAGGTTTCATTCTCTAATTTACCTGATGGAATCTGACTTCACTTTACCCACCTGATGTTTTCAGCCATTGCAGCACTCAGAGGTCTTTTGGTTCTGGCTTCTGATTGTAAACAATTTAAGAAGATCTATCCCTACCCTATCTAATTTCTCTAATCAAATTATAATGTGAAATCACTCATAATTATGAAAAAATAATAGTGTAAATGTCCAGTGTGAGAAAAGCATAGAAAGAGAAACCTGGCATATAAAATATTTCCTGAACATCGAAATTTCTCATAGAAGTTTGCAGGACTCGGAGATAAATGTGCCTTTGATAATCAGACCACAAAACTGCAGGCAGAAGACATCTAAATTGCTATGTGCAGCTGTGTACTGCATTTATTATCTATTCTAGATCTGAGAGGGAGGTGAGAATCCCCAAAATACCAAGGACTGTAATCATCATGATCATCATTAATCACTATTCACCAGCTGCGTGTACACCCATACACACACACAAACACATTTCTTCCCTTTTGACATCTGATAAAGCCCTAATATATATGAAATTTTGATTTGGGAATTAGAGAGAAGACTTATAGGGAAAAATATAATTATTCCAGTCTTCCTAAATATGGATCATGTTGATTTTTCTTAGGAGAAAAAACAGACATAAAAGATGAGTTTATTTCTATGTGGTGGAAAAATTACTGAGTTCTGTATTGTTCATGATTTATGATGGAAATTACATAGTGATTTTATGTATTTTAAAATACGTATGCTTTATGACCAAATGTCAATGTTTACATTACAATGTTTTTTAGAACACTGTGAGGTTACTCCAAAGAGTGATGTTTTGGGGCCTTCATACAATAGCTAGAAGATAAAGATGGTAGACAGTTACTGAGAATTTGTTGCAAAGTAGAAAAAAAAGAATCTTGGTTTGCAAGAGAAATTAAATATAACAATTCCAAAATGATTTATAACAGATTTCACAGAATCACAGAATTGTCTGGGTTGGAAGAGACCTCAAGATCATTGAGTCCAACCTCTGACCTAACACTAACAAGTCCTCCACTAAACCATATCACTACGTTCAACATCTAAACGTTTTTTTAAAGACCTCCAGGGATGGTGACTCCACCACTTCCCTGGGCAGCCCATTCCAATGCCTAACAACCCTCTCAGTAAAGAAATTCTTCCTAATATCCAACCTAAAACACCCCTGGCGCAACTCTAGCCTGTTCCTCTCATCCTGTCACCAGGCACATGGGAGAATAGACCAACCCCCACCTCACTACAGCCTCCTTTAATGTACTTGTAGAGAGCAATAAGGTCACCCCTGAGCCTTCTCTTCTCCAGGCTGAGCTCCAGGCCCAGCTCCCTCAGCTGCTCCTCATAGGATTTGTTCTCCAGGCCCCTCACCAGATTCGTCATCCTTCTCTGCTCAAGCACCTCGATGTCCTTCTTGTAGCAAGAGGCCCAAAACTGAACACAGTACTCGAGGTGCGGCCTCACCAGAGCTGAGTACAGGGAGACAATCACTTCCCTAGCCCTGCTGGCCACACTGCTTCTTATGCAAGCCAGGATGCTGTTGGCCTGCTTGACCACCTGAGCACACTGCTGGCTCATATTCAGCCAACTATCAACCATCATTCCCAGGTCCTTCTCTGCCTGGCAGCTTTCCAACCACTCATCTCCCAGCCTGTAGCTCTGCTTGGGGTTATTGCGCCCCAGGTGCAGGACCCGGCACTTGGCCTTGTTGAACATCAAACAGTTGTCCTCAGCCCATTGGTCCAGCCTATCCAGATCCTCCTGCAGAGCCTTTCTACCCTCAAGCAGATCGAAACACGCACCTAACTTGGTGTCATCTGCAAACTTACTGAGGGTACACTCGATCCCCTCATCCAAATCACCGATAAAGATATTAAAGAGGACTGGCGCTAGTACTGAGCCTTGGGGAATGCCACTAGTAACCGGCCTCCAGCTGGATTTGGCTCCATTCATCACAACTCTTTGGGCTTGGCTATGCAGCCAATTTTTAACCCAACGAACCATACGCCAGTCCAAGCTGTGAGCAGACAGTTTCTTGAGGAGAATATTGTGGGGAACAGCGTCAAAAGCCTTACTGAAGTCAAGGTAGACCACATCCACAGCCTTTCCCTCATCCACCAGGTGCGTCACTTTGTCATACAAAGAGATCAGGTTCATCAAGCAGGACCTGCCCTTCATAAACCCATGCTGACTGGGCCTGATCAACTGGTTGCCCAGCAAGTGCCGTGTGATGACACTCAAGATAATCTGCTCCATGAGCTTCCCTGGCACTGAGGTCAAACTGACAGGCCTATAGGTCCCTGGGTCTACCCTCCGGCCCTTCCTGTAGATGGGCATCACATTTGCTAGCTGCTAGGTGACCTCCCCTGATAGCCAGGACTGTTGATAAATGATGGTAAGCGGCTTGGCCAGCTCCTCCGCCAGTTCTCTCAGTACACTTGGGTGGATCCCATCCAGCCCCGTCGACTTGTGTACATCCAAGTTCCGTAGAAGGTCACCAAACATTTCCTCATGGATAGTGAGGGCCACATTCTGCTCCCCATCCCCTTCCACCAGTTCAGGGTATTGGGTTTCCAGAAAGCAACTGGTTTTGCGGCTAAAGACTGAGGCAAAGAAGGCATTAAGCACCTCTGCCTTTTCCTCATCTTTCATAACTAAGTTCCCGCCCGCATCCAGTAAAGGATGGAGATTCTCTTTAGTCCTCTGTTTTGCATTAATGTATTTGTAAAACCATTTTTTGTTGTCTTTGATGGCAGTAGCCAGATTGAGCTCCAGATGAGCTTTGGCCTTTCTAATTTTGTCCCTGCACTGCCTTGCAACATCCTTATAGTCCTTCCGAATGGCCCGCCCTCTTTTCCAAAGATTGTAAACCCTCTTTTTCCTGCTAAGCACAAGCCACAATTCTTTGTTCAGCCAGGCTGGTCTTCTTCCCCGCCAGCTCGTCTTTGGGTTAGTGGGGACAGACCACTCCTGCACCGTTAAGATTTCCTTCCTGAAGAGCATCCAGCCTTCCTGGACTCCTCTGCCCTTCAGAACCGACTCCCAAGAGACAGTTCAAAGTTGGCCCTCCGGAAGTCCAATACAGCAGTTTTACTGGTCCCCTTCCCAGCTTCTCCAAGAATGGAGAACTCCACCATTTCATGGTCACTCTGCCCAAGACAGTTTCCAACCACCACACCTCCCACCAGTCCTTCTCTGTTTGTGAATAGAAGGTCTAGCAGGACACCTCCCCTGGTAGGCTCACTAACCAGCTGCGTCATTCTAATATAACTCAACAGGAAAGAAAGAGTCTTCTCAATCACAAATACTCATGCTGTTCTGTGTTAAAAAGTGAGCTACTAGAAGATTGAAAAGTTAATCCTGCCTTGGAAAAATGAGATTGAGAAAGAAGGTTTAACTGTCCATAGTCTTCTTGATACACATAGATACATAATCTGCATTTGTCTGGAGAATTGAACAAACCAACAACCAAACATAATTAGCACATAAAAAAAAATTCAAATCCTGCTTTTTTTTTTTTTTTTTTTTCTCTTCAAATCAAATAAAATAGCAAACAGTTATTTTAGAATCCTTGTTATTGCTTTTCATTAAGGACTCCTACTGATCTGTGGAAAGAAGATGCTCTTTAATGCTCTTTCTCTCCGTGACAGCAGGTCCTTCCAAGGACACCAGGTATGGCTGAACTTAACCATCTGAACTTAGTGTATACTTAGTGAAAAGGATGTCTAAAGCAAAATTATCCCTGAAGACCCATATAAAAACTGTAGAAATATGGTCTTTAGAAACAGACAAATGTTTAACAGCTGCTCAAATTATGCTCAGCAGTCATGCATTTTAGGAAATTGAGTATAAATCTATGAATCTACACTGACAAATAAAAGTCTGTTGATTTAAACTATCCAAACACCTCATTATAATATTTGTGGAAATAATAGGATCCTGCCTTCTAGAATCATAGATTCATTAACGTTGGAAAAGAGCTCCAACATCCAACTATCACTACTACCAATGTCACCTACCAAACCATGTTCCTAAGCACAATGTCCAAGCTTTCCTTACGTACCCTCAGGGATGGGGACTCCATCACTTCCGTGGGCAACCTGTTCCAATGTCTGACTACTCTTTCTGAGAAGAAATGTCTCCTAATTTCTAACCTAAACTTCCCCTGGCACAACTTAAGATTATTCTCTCTAATCCTATTAGTCCTCTAGTTACCAGTGAGAAAAGGCTGACCCCAGCTCCCCACACCTTCCTTTCAGGTAGCTGTAGAGAGCAATAAGGTCTCCCCTGAATCTCCTTCTCTCCAGATTAAACAACCCTAGTTCCCTGAGCCACTCCTCACAGGACTTGTGTTCCAGGCCCTTCACCAGCTTTGTAGCTCTTCTCTGGACGCATTCCAGGGCCTCAATGTCCTTCCTGAAGTGGGGAGCCCAAAGCTGAACGCAGTACTGAAGTTGCGGCCTCACCAGAGCAGAGTACATGGGGACAAGGAAGATAACCTTATTATTGCTATAATTTCATTCTATCAGAGTGGAAAATGTGGGTGCTAACAACATACTTTCTTCCAAAGAGTGGTTTAGACAGTGAGAGAAAAGGAGTCTAGTAGCCTCCATGAGAAGTAATCAGATATTTTCAGTATGGCTTTTTTTGTTTGTTTGTTTATGTTGTTGCTGTACAACATTTTACAGCAAGAAAGATAAAAAATCTTTCTTACCTGGAGTCACTCTTTCATATGTTTGCAAAAATATATCAGCTCTGCTAACCATTATGGAATTTCCAGGTCAAAATGAGAGAAAGCATCCCGTAACTTAAAACACGGGATAACCAATAGCCTAATGGTGGTGGTGGTGGTCTCCTAAAATTCAAGCGACAAATTCTTCCTGAACTGGATTAGGGACTTGAAAATAAACCTCATACACATTAATGAGTGTCCTGTTGGATGATCAGTTGTTCTGCAGAAGATTCATTACAATTCCTTTCATAAAGGCTGTTTGATTTTTGTGTAATTAATTAACAATTTAGAGAGGGGCTTTTACTTATAATCGTATGGACAGGTAATAATTTATAATGATCAGTATCATTCTCTCTTTGTCTAAGTCACCTTTACTGAGCCATTCCACTTTGTTTGCAAACTTTCTTATTCTCTTTTGGAGCATTATTTGCATAACATTAAGAAACAGATCTTAATCACTGAAATGAGGTGAAAACAGAATACATTGTTCACTGAAAGACATTTAAAAAATCTGCAAGAATTTCAGTCCTACACTGTAACTGTTAAAATCTGCTTTTGTTTTGTCCTAAGATCACATGTAGCAACATAACAGATCTTTCTACATTGAGCTTTGATCTTATGCATACATAAGAGAGCAAAGAAGTCTCAATCTTATGGGAGCTCAGGGACATACACTTTTAGTGCTGAGTCTCAGCTACTTCTTGCATACTACCTTGCTTCTTGCCAAAGAAACTTGGCAACTTCCTTGACAAGAAAGTTGTCTTCCCATAACTTCATAATTTGTGACTCAATTTACAATGACATTTTTAGAATATAGTGGTAGATATTTCTATACATTCTTGGATACAGAGCAACCTTTAGGGTGATAGACATTAAAGGAATTTGCCATTGAAAAAATGTATTTGCAGTGCCCATATAATGTGTCTGAGAGCTATATACCGGAGTATTTTAAATTAGATTTATCTCTTTAAAAATGTAAGGGAAAAATATTGAATGTGTAAGTGTATATTAAATGAAAATATTTTTGAAATATATTCCTCTACCCTTCCACTCCTATACTAAGATTAAACTTTGTAATAACAATCCTCCTTCGTTGCCCCAGCAGTCTGCTGGGTCATTATATGTTTTGACATGTCATTACAGAATCACAGAATAACAGAATTTCTACGTTGGAAGAGACCTCAAGATCATCGAGTCCAACCTCTGACTTAACACTAACAGTCCCCACTAAACCATATCCCTAAGCTCTACATCTAAACGTCTTTTAAAGACTTCCAGGGATGGTGACTCCACCACTTCCCTGGGGAGCCTGTTCCAATGTCTAACAACCCTCTCAGTAAAGAAATTCTTCCTAACATCCAACCTAAAACTCCCCTGGCTCAACTTAAGCCCATTCACCCTCGTCCTGTCACCAGGCACGTGGGAGAACAGACCAACCCCCACCTCACTACAGCCTCCTTTAAGGTACCTGTAGAGAGTGATAAGGTTGCCCCTGAGCCTCCTTTTCTCCAGGCTGAACAAGCCCAGCTCCCTCAGCCACTCCTCGTAGGATTTGTTCTCCAGGCCCCTCACCAGATTCGTCGTCCTTCTCTGCTTAAGCACCTCGATGTCCTTCTTGTAGCGAGGGGCCCAAAACGGAACACAGTACTCGAGGTGCGGCCTCACCAGAGCTGAGTACAGGGGGACGATCACTTCCCTAGCCCTGCTGGTCACACTGTTTCTTATGCAAGCCAGGATGCTGTTGGCCTTCTTGGCCACCTGAGCACACTGCTGGCTCATATTCAGCCGACTATCAACCATCACTCCCAGGTCCTTCTCTGCCTGGCAGCTCTCCAACCACTCCTTCTCCCAGCCTGTAGCTCTGCTTGGGGTTATTGCACCCCAGGTTAGAGCTACAACTTTCCAATTTCTATCATTAGATTATTGTACTGCTCTTTTCCATCTAAAGGCTGAATAAACATAATATTTTTGCTTTATAGAAGACATTATATGGTTGCTTGGTTTTGGACTCTGGGATATCACACAGCACTATGGTATTCAAGTAATTTTCTCCCTCCCCTTCCTTAAAGTGTCTTGAATCATATTTTTATTTCATACTCCAATTATCAAATTCCTTGCTTAAGACATTTACTTGTTTTGTCTGTTATAAAAGAATTAATTTGAAAAAGACTTTTTAGTGAGTCTACCATGAATTCTCAATTCTCCAGAAAACTTCTGTGAGAATAGGGGTGTTAAGTCTTCTCAAAAAACTGTTTTATTAGAATTTAGAGAAATAACCAAAATGCTTTTCTTTCTTTCAGATCTTCATTATCCATCTGATATCTTTTTGAGCTATTGAGTTTTATTGTCAGCAGTTTTTTTGTTTGTTTGTTTGTTTGTTTGTTAAGCATCACACACATCAATTCTGGATTAAAGACTCCCACTCCAAATTTAACAAAATATTTCAGAGATGGTTCAGTATTTTGCCACGACAGTGTAGGGCAGGCCATTTCCACCATTTGTCACTACTAAAAGCAGACACCTCAGCAGCCAAATTGACACCATTCTCATTTGTAGTAGTAGGTATCACCTTTGACTGCAGAGTGAATTTCAATCTATCATTAAAAAATCATTAGAATCTCAGATGGGACATTGTGAATCTATGCTTCATTCAGAGTAGTTTTCCTGAGTCCTTACAAAGATGAGAGATGTGGAGTAACAGTGGTGATGTGTAGTTCATTTGATATAAAGCATTTAATTTTGAAATGTCTTGAAGCTTGATACTTCCTTTGAGGACCCTAATACCTGCAAAATCCATAAGACTATCTTTCCCCATTTGAAACAGTCAAAGAGTTTTGTTATGAAATCTGCACAGTTAATTATACAGCAGATTTCTGTGCAATAGTCAGTATTATATAACAGTCTTCAATTACATGCAATGCATTTAACAAAAAAAAAACTGTTTAAAAAAAAAAAACACATTTAAAACATTAAAAAAAAATTAAAAAACATTTAAAAAAAAAACAGTCTATGCCATTGGATAGCCAGTAAGATAAGTTATTGACATCACAAACAGTTCTGAGGCATGTGTTTAATATTTTACAGGAAAGAAATACTATCTTTCTCATGCCACCTGATATCTTTCATTTCCTGACCAGACCAAGTTCTTAGTTTCTTTTGCAGTGACCTTCCTCTGAATGACTCAATATCCACTAGAGTAAAAAAAAAATAGTGGTCTTCCTATATAGAAAACCTGAGGAGAGTTATGTACATCAGGTATACCAAGCAGGTAAAGCTAGTAAATGAGATGACATGTTTCTTAAAGTGCAGGGAACAGCATCACCCCAAAAAGCCATTTCAGCGTGAATGTTTAGCATATGCTAACAACTTCCATATGAAAAAATATCAATATGATTGCAGCAAGGAACCTAACATTTGTGTTATATTTAAAACCAGTTAAAGACACTTAAAAAAGAACCATAGAATCATTAAGGTTGGAAAAGACTTCCAAGATTATCTGGTCCAACCATCACCCTACCACCAATGTCACCCACTAAACCATGTCCCTAAACACTATGTCCAATATTTCCTTAAACATCCCCAGGGACAGGGACTCCACCACTTTCCTGGACCACCTGTTACAATGTCTGACTACCCTTTCTGAGAAGAAATTTCTCCTAATTTCCAACCTGATCCACCCCTGGTGCAGCTTGAGATCATTCCCTCTAGTCCTATCACTAGCTATCTGTGAGAAGAAGCTGATCCCCAGCTCCCCAGAACTTCCTTTCAGGTAGCTGTAGAGAGCAATGAGGTCTCCCCTAAGCCTCCTCTTCCCCAGACCAAACAACCCCAGTTCCCTCAGCTGCTCTTCATATGACTTGTTTTCCAGATCCTTCATTATCTTAAGGAACTAATGCAATTTTTCTGGTAGTCAGCCTACTTGCTTGAGAAAAGTGAATGTACTGCAGTCTTCCTATAAACTAGTTGTTTTATTTTTCTTTGAAAAATAAAATATCTAAAGACAGACTACGAAAGACAGATTTCTATAGGGAATATCTGTCTGCATGGCAAATACAGCCATAACATAGCTCATGAAATGTTATGTTCAAATACAAAATCAAGATCTTTTAAGAACTTCTGCTGGGGAGCACCTATTTATTTACCTCCATGTGGTCAGGGAGACACAACCATTATCATGGTATATACCGGTGCTTCCCAGCATTATATATGATAACAAGGCAGACGTATATGATAAAATGAGGCCACACCTCCATATGACTGATCCTTATAGACGATAAACAAATTTAGACCTCTTGTTGACACACAGCCTGACTCCTCCCATAGTTTGCATAATCCTGTGGTGTGGGCAAAGCAGGTTATAATGAAAGGCAAGTTTCCTATTCCTTCCTCAGGCCAGATCATGAAGAGGGCAAACTTGCAGTTTCCTACATAAGCTGTACTTCAAAGGGCCTGTAAGGTATATACCTCCCATTCATCTTTGGTCCCTCTGAAGGGCTCTGGAGACTCTGCTATGTGCCCAGGACAGGAAAAGACAGACAAACAACAAGGGCTTAGAAGCAAAAATAAAGAAAATATTATTTCGTCCCAGTAAAAGGGATATTATACAAAACACAGAGGAAACAAATTTACTTATCTGGAAGTTTGAATAAACTTTGTTTGTTTGTTTTGTTTAGGAAGAAAAAATTGTTTTCTTTCTGCTGTTTTATTGTAATGTCAAATGCCAGGAGAGAACTAAAAGGTGAGAGAAGGTATTTACAATTCCGATGAAGGGTAGGTGTTTTAAAATGTTATGTATGATTTGGTCTAGTCAGCTTATGAGTTCTGTCTAGTATACTGAGAATGGAAATGGTAGCACACAGACTAGTAAGGGCTGCAAGGCTTGGCTCTGCTCCTGACTAGTGCCGATTAACTTCTGTTATGTGCTGTGGCCTGTGTGCTCTGACTCACAACAGCTCAGTTATGCTACCTGAAGAATAAGACTAATATTTTTTTTATCCTATTTAGCAAGGGAAAAAAAAAAAAAAGGAATAAATATATACTTCTTTTCATCTCTTTCAGACAAGAAAAAAAGAGTAAGTGTTCCTCTGTGGGTATAACATGTTATCTGCATGCAGCAGTGTTTTTGAGGGACCTACAATGGAATCATATGTTTCTAATATAATTGACAGCTATACATGTTTATATATACTGTATACATTTATATACATGTTTTATACGTGTTTACTTGTGGCACTGCAGCACTAGCAAAACAGGAACTTTATGCAGCTTCTAGTTCCAGTCTCTGCCAGAAAAAAAAGCATACCCATTTTTATTTGAGGGCAAGATTTTGACTGCCTGTTGTGTGCATGGATTCTCTGATAAAGATTCTGAATACTGAAAAGGACTAAGTCTTGTCACACACAAAAAAAAAAAAAAAAAAAAAAAAAAAAAAAAAAAAAGTAAGGCACTGATACATTTATGATAAATCATAAATTAGATTACATGATTTTTTTTCTTAGCAACACTTAATCACCAGTTAATAATCAGCTTACCTATCACAAGAACTCAATAGTGCTTGCTAAAATCAAAACAGTGTCTTAGTTAAAGATTCATAAATGCTAGAGTTCACACAAAACTTAAGTCAAGGTATTGAGGATTTATATACAGAAAGGTACTGTGGATTTCTACAAAGTAAAGTATTAAGGATATCTAAACTCATCTGTGTGATTAAAACTTTTCCCCTTTCAGTGCATTATTCACCCTTCTTTACATCAGCATATTCAACAAACAATCATTGAAACTCAAGGAATCTTGCCTTTATAGACATCCCTCCACAGGTGGAGATGCTAGGTCACAGCCCACTGCAGTCCTGGAGAGAGCTCAAAAGGGCTCTTTACTTAAGACCAACATTTATAGGATGGTTGGTTTCAGTCAGTATTTATCCATCCTGACTACATGAATAGGTTAGGTAATTCTTGTGTTGCTCACCAACTGTAGAATTCTAGATCGTAAAGTTCTGGTATACAGGTAGCAGGAGTTCCAGTTGCAGTTAGTGAGTGCCTAATCATTCCAACTCACTGTACCTGTAGCAGCAGTAAGCCTGAGATCACAGAGTAGGCTGGTGAGGATAGAGAAAAACAAATTAATTACCCTTTTTTTTTTCTAGATTTCTCAGATTCCTTTCTTCTTTCTACACCTTTTTTTTTTTTTTTTGGATGAGTACTTGTTTTTTCTTGTTGAAAAAAAAAAATATCTCTACTTGAGATGAATAGATAGCTCAGTTTTCTTTAATGACATCTGTAATCTGTGAAAGTAATGTTGCCTAGTTTCTGGACCTAACTGAATGGATACATGATATTATTAAAAACATGTATTTATCCAGAGCTTCCCATCAGATTTTGCCTCTGGTAGTAAAGGGAATAAAATATTTCTTTACACTCATCCTCTTCAAAATATAGACTCTCAAAAATAGTTGACTCGAGGAGCTCACATAGATAATTTTTTAATGCTGCCTCAGTGATCAAATGCAAGGAAAGCTGCAAGAGTAGCCACTTGAGAGAAAACACTTCAGGTTTCATTTACATTTCATCTCAATTCCCAGAAAGAGCCATCTGCATCTGGTTTTCCTTGTGCTTGTTTCATCCAATATTCTAGTACACTTGACATAAATGTTAAATAAAGATTTTAGCAGAAGTTCCAAAGATTTATCAGATATACATTTATTTCAGGGACATTATTGCTCTTAAATGTCTACTGGAGTTCCTATGAGTTGCTAATTTAAATTATTTTTTGTTGTTGTTCTTTTCTGTTTTAAATTAGGCAATATTGTTAAACGGAATAAAATGATCCTTAGTGTATCTCTATTGACGTCACTAGAGTTACATTAGGGACACATTGAAATCGATTCATCTCATCAAACGTCAGGGAAATATGTTAGGAATTCAGCATATTTTTCATGCAATTCAAATCTAAAATATAAATTAATGCTAAGATTTTCTAGTCTGGTGAGGCTCAAAATTTCATATTTCATTAGATAATCTAAAACTGGAAATCTTACAGTGCTGGTGAAAAAGGTAGTGTTGTTGATTTGGTGGTCTATAATGAATAATGCTTCTCTGAAAACAGTCACTTGTAAAACTGTGAGGAATTTATTTTCATTTGTTTCTCTCCCAGTGAATTATAGTTAAATATTTAAAAGACATTTATGGGCACAAACTAAAACAATGGGGATTCTGTCTGAATATCAGAAAGTGGATGACCAAGGCCACAGGTTGCCAAAAGAGGTTGTAGAGTCTTCCTTCTTGAACATGGTCCTGGGTAACTGGCTCTGCGTTGTCCTGATTAAGCAGAGGGTTCAGACAAGAGGAGTCAGACAAGATGACCTCCAAAGGTCCTTTACAATCTCAACTATTTTGTGATTCTGGGTTCAAAAATGATCCCAAAGGAAGCACCTGTGCACAAACCTAAGTTACCTCAATGTTTCTTTTCCAAGAATAGATTGGACATAAGTTAGCAAAAAGAGTCTTCCTAAACAGCCATGGTTTAACATTAGATTATAAGGTCTAGACTATTTAGAAAGAAAGATTAAATTATTCCTTGAGTTTGGAGTCTTTTTTGGTGAACATTGGCATGTTACTTATCATGGAGGATGTGGATAGGCTGCACCGATGGGCTGAGGTCAACTGCATGAAGTTTAACAAGGCCAAGTGCCGGGTCCTGCACCTGGGGCGCAATAACCCCAAGCAGAGCTACAGGCTGGGAGAGGAATGGTTGGAGAGCTGCCAGGCAGAGAAGGACCTGGGAGTGATGGTGGATAGTCGGCTGAATATGAGCCAGCAGTGTGCTCAGGTGGCCAAGAAGGCCAACGGCATCCTGGCTTGTATCAGGAACAGCGTGACCAGCAGGGCTAGGGAGGTGATCGTCCCCCTGTACTCAGCTCTGGTGAGGCCGCACCTCGAGTGCTGTGTTCAGTTTTGGGCCCCTCGCTACAAGAAGGACATCGAGGTGCTTGAGCGGGTGCGGAGAAGGGCGACGAAGCTGGTGAGGGGCCTGGAGAACAAGTCCTACGAGGAGCGGCTGAGGGAGCTGGGCTTGTTCAGTCTGGAGAAGAGGAGGCTCAGGGGTGACCTTATCGCTCTTTTTAGGTACCTCAAGGGAGGCTGTAGCGAGGTGGGGGTTGGCCTGTTCTCCCACGTGCCTGGTGACAGGACGAGGGGGAATGGGCTTAAGTTGAGCCAGGGGAGTTTTAGGTTAGATGTTAGGAAGAACTTCTTCACTGAAAGGGTTGTGAGGCACTGGAACAGGCTGCCCAGGGAAGTGGTGGAGTCACCATCCCTGGAGGTCTTTAAAAGACGTTTAGATGTAGAGCTTAGGGATATGGTTTAGTGGGGACTGTTAGCGTTAGGTTGGAGGTTGGACTCGATGACCTTGAGGTCTCTTCCAACCTAGAAAATTCTGTGATTCTGTGATACCTCCTGTAACATTTAATAATTGATTGTTCTGCCTTCGATTTTGTACAACAAATTTATACTGAGACACATTATTTAAACAGTTTCATTAACAATTGAGAATTTCACCATTTCAAAACTGGCAATAAAAAGTATGCTTCATAAAAGAAGTTTTGAAACCTGACAGCACTGGAAACAAAATCTATAATCCTCTAATTTTAAGTACAATCTCAAAATAAGTTTACTCATCTCCATAATTCCTGCTCACAAATTTTCATTATAAGATGCAGCAAAAAAAAACAAACAACAAAACTGAAGATTTCGTTAACTTCCTCATCACTCCCCACACATTTTTCACATGGACACCATATCTGAACTGTATTTGTTTAAGATAACAGACACATTTTTTTTTTTTTCTTCCCAAAAGTGAAAAAAGCTTTTATTTGCAAAATGTAGATTTCTCCTGAAATTCTTTCTTCAGCCCACTCTTTCCATATTTTTTCATATTTTTCTCTACTTGTTGAAGCTAAATATTCTTGTGCTGTACTCTACCTTCAACTAGATGAAGCTCTGAAAGTATTTCCAATAAAAACAAAAGGAAGTCTTATTTCAATATATTTTGTTATTGCAAATATATTTGCAATAAGAAAAAAAAAATAAGAACAAAATGAATTGCATAATTTGAAAAGAATTAAAATAATACAGTAGGAAATTTTTTGAACATACAAACATCTGAAAAATTAACATGTCTGGAACTACTCTAGCAGAAACTTTTTAACTGGACATGGACTTGTGAAATATAGTATTTCACATGTGGACAAGAATTTAGTTGCTGAACAATACCGTTATTGCTGTCTGCATGTCTCCCATTGACATGTTCCTACTATCATTTGATATTTTTCCAGAAATTCAAAAGCTACTGCATCAGATGAGAGAGGAAAATGGATTAGATAACACCACTGCCTTTATAGTTGTGTCCAAAACGGCTTTTCCCTTTGTTTCCTTTTTTTTTTTTTTTTTTTAATCTCTCTCTTTTTTTTTTTTTTTTTTTTTTTTTTTCTTTCTCCATAACCTCTTACCATTTTACCATTCTGTCTTCATGGTTTGCTTTCACTTCAATAGAGTCTCCAAATTAACAAAATGCTTGAACACTCAAAATTAAATTTTGACACTTGATAACCAGAAGGACGGGGTTGAGAGCAATTACAGTAATGGTTTACTCAAGCATAGAATAAAACACACATCTATCATGTCATAGAGCAAGAATGTAGGTTATTATATGAGACAGGTATGATATTCTAGAAACCAGTAACTTGAAATTAATTGAAGACTTAATAGGTAGCTGGTTAAATATTTTCTTCCAGTTTGATAGCATGAGGAACAGCAGGATCATTTTCCCTGGGTTACTAGTCATGGGAAGCTCATGTGAAAATAGTCAAATAACATTTATTATGTGTTATGTTTACAAGTTGCTATGACCAGGTCAAAATCAAGTGTTTAAATCCTTTCTATATAAAAATAATTTTATTGGCAATGCCCTATACCTGTGTTTTAGTTCTTCTCAGATTTTGAAATGAATAGTGTTTCAGAACAGAAGTAACCTATGCTTGGTTTGCTATCCTGTATGAGTAGGCAAACAAACAAACAAAAAAACACAAAAGCAATGTGCAGCTCTGAGAGCAGTAATTTTATAATCAATGTAATATAATGCAATGTAATCTTCAGAATCTGCTCTCACCGTCTCTGGTGACAGTGAAAACATTTGCTAATTGCTTAAACCCACTATACTCCTTCTGTCTGCTGAGCCTCCCCATCACTCTCTGCGTAATCATCAGTCTTTGAAGTTAGCAGCAGTCTGCTAACAGAGCAATTACTTGAAGCACCAAGAGCAGCAGGTGCTAGATATTTTACTTTTTTTTTTTTTTTTTTTTTTTTTTTTTGTGTATGGCATATCAACAGCATTTATCATGTACTTGCAAAAGAATAACAATATACACATAGATTTGTTATATGCTTTTATTTTCTCCATTTGAGTGGGGTGAATGCATGACAGCTATTCTGTTCTACAAAGAGGATTGTAAGGCCACAGAAGCTGATGGGTCAAATCCTGTGATTCTGGAACACAACACATACCAGGCATCAGGACTCCAAGTCATTTACTGAAATTAAAGGTGTTACACACCTGACTGAATGTAGTCATTTTATATCACAGTTGCCTGGATTTTCATTATAGCCAGTGGGAAGATATAGGTGAATTATTTCTTCAAAGTGGTTTATTTAAAATGTATATCGTAAATCGTGCATTGATATTCTGAGGTGGTAATAAAAATTGAAAGAAATATATATATATATATATTTTCCTCAGTGACTATCATAATGTTGTTGTTTAATTTTTCCAGAAAGATTTGTTCGAATTTTTTTTTTTGTTTTTCATGACTTTATAGAATGTTTTTAATTGAAGACATACTGTTCTACCCTTTAAATCCACTTTCCTCACAAATGAGAGTGCCTTTTTTTTCCTTTATGTCTTTTTATTTACAGTTTTAAAAATCCTTTTAGCCGAGCAGTTATTTACAGAGCAATCCTAGAGGAATTAACTTCCTCTTTCACTTACTAACAGCTATCTATATACTTTGCATTAGTGTAAGCAAAATTCATCTTTTGAAACTCCATCTGCTCGTGTGGGAACAAACTAGAGCAGGTAAACATCTCTGTGAATAATTATTCCTTTCAAAACACTTTACATTTTTTGTTAACTGTCTGACCCTGAGGTCACTACTTTGATCTGTTTTTGCAAATCATTTGTGTTTTACGAATTAAGACTATTTTGCAGTGTGTGAAGAATTGAAAAGATACCTATTTATACCAGCAAGTGTCTATGGACACTTCTAAAATAATATACTGGTTTGGAAAAACAGTGTGCTTTCAAAACCATATCTATTGCTCCTTTCCATTTATTATATTTTTGTGCCCATCAGAGTGCACAAACTAGGATAAAATTCAGCTGAAAGGTTTGCTCCAACTGCTAATGTGATTTCAGTCCCTCAAATCAAAAAATAAACAATATGAAGAAATGCTTCCAAAAGGGTGTATAGTGTGGACAGAAGGTCATTGGCTCCAACTGTATTGGCTACAAATCTGCATTTGTTTTTGAAAGTAGTAGGGTCCATCAACATTAATCACTTTTTTAAGAGTAATCTATTAAGAACATAGGAACAGACAATTCCAAAATGTCAGAAGTCAAGCAAGCTGGACAGAAAGCCTGCTTGGCTGAGCTGTGATCTTTTAGAGTTTGCACATCAAAGGAGGTCTTCAATTAGACTTGGAGCTGGCCAGTACTGTGGAGGAAAAGTAAAAGCATTTTTTAAGCATGTTAACAGCAAAAGGAGGACCAGAGAAAAAGTTGTTCTGTTACTTGATGATGTTGGTCACCTAACAAATAGGGACATGGATAAAGCAGAGAAATTTAATGTATTTTTCACCTCTGTCATTAACACTTATGATGGGCCTTGGGACCCCTGCAGCCCTGAGGTGGAAGACCATGACAGTAAAAATGATAAACTCCCAGGCAACTCAGAACTTGTGTGGGATTTGCTGCTCCACCTAGATGCACATAAGTCTATGGGGTCTAATGAAATTCATCCTGGGGTACTCAAATATCCATCTGATGTCATTATGAGACCTCTCTCAATCTTTTTGAATGGTCTCGAGAATCTGGAAAAGTTCCAGTAGACTGGAAGCTGGAAAATGTTGTTCCAATTTTCAAGAAGGGTAAGAAAGAAGACTGTGGTAATAACAGGCCTATCAGTCTAACTTCAGTGCCTTGTAAAATTATGCAGAAAATTGTTCTGGGAGTTATTGAAAAAAACTTGAAAGACTAAACAGTCATTGGTCATAGTCAACAAGTGTTCATGAAAGGGAAAGTCTTGCTTAGCTAATTTTTATGACACAGTTACACATCCTGTTGACCAAGGGAAGTCAATGGATTTGATTTATTATTGTTGTTATTGTTTATTATTGTTGTTATTTATTATTATTTTTATTATTATTATTAATATTATTTATTGTTTTAGCAAAGCTTTTGATAGTGGCTCTCACATAATACTTCTGGACAAACCATCAGCACAGAACTACACAGAAACAGGTACTTGCAACATGAGCAAGTACTGGATTCTGCACCTGTGATGGGGCAACCCTGGGTATATGTACAGACTAGGAGATGAGAAGCTGAAGATCACTTTCACAGAGAGGGATCTTGGGTTCTTATTTACAGCAAACTGAATATGTGTTCAGATCGTAACTCCTGGCAGCCAGGAGGGTCAGTTGTATCCTGGGGTGCATCAAGCACAGAACTGCTAGCTGGTCAAGAAAAGCGACTGTCCTACTCTGCTCTGCAGTGGTGCAGCCTATGTGCAGTTTTGGGCCCCACAATTTAAGAAAGACATCAAACTATTAAAGAACATTCAGAATTGGTCTACAAAGATAGTTAAGAGTTTAGAGGGGAAGATGTATGAGGACTGGTTAAGGTCACTTGGTTTGTTCAGCCTAGGGAAGAGGAGACTGAGGGGAGACTTCATGGTGGCCTGCAAGGGGGAGCAGAAGGGCAGGTGTTGTTCTTCTCTCTGGTTGCCAGCAGTAGGTCCCGATAGAACAGCAAGAAGACGTATACAGGGAGGTTCAGGCTGATGTCAGGAAAAGGTTCATCATTGAGAGGGTTATAGAGGAATGGAACAGGCTTCCCAGAGAAAAGGTAATAGTGCTAAGCCTGTTGGAGTTCAAGAAGAATTTGGACAATGTTCTCAGACATAGAGTTTAATTTTCAGGTAGTCCTGTGTGGAGCCAGGAGTTGGACTCAATGATCCTTGTGGATCTCTTCCAATTAGGAATATTCTGTGATTCTATGATCTGGCAGTCTCCATTATTTGCAAATGTAGTCATAACCTATGATCTTCTAGGATACCTACTTTTTGTAAGTTTGTTTATCTTTCTAAGACATATAAATATAACTATCAATTGATAAAACATGAAACTGTATAAGAATGTGTCACAAAATGTTCCCATGCTATTGATGGTCTTAGTGATGAATATTGCATACAATTCTTTTGATAACTTGTATATTTCAGAATATATTAGGAATATGGTTTAGTGGGGACTGCTAGTGTTAGGTCAGAGGTTGGACTCGATAACCTTGAGGTCTCTTGCAACCTAGAAATTCTGTGATTCTGTGATATTTCTGTGACCCTTCAGATTACTGAAGTGCTTAAATGCTTAGTCCTAAAGGACTTTTACAGTTATTTAAGTTTGTCAACCCCTGATTCAGAAATGTTCATACCAGAATGCAGACTGTTTAGGAAAAGTTTTACTATTCATGTCAGTTTGCTTCTTGGATTGAATATTTCAAATTTGTTGAAACAGATAAGAACTGGCTTTGGCATTAGATACACAAGCTTCTTATCATTCCTATTTCTCTGTTATAGGTTTAAGGGAATATGAGTTTACTCACAATAAGTAAGTTAGGAGATGAAAAATTTTTCTGATTTAATTCAGAGTTGGACATTTTGACTTTATTTGGAAAAGCATTCTTAGGAAACATTTGCTTCTCCTAATCAGCTCTGATATTTTTAGGACAATTACAATATGAGTCAGAAGCTAAAAACCACTACTGATGCTGCAACTGTCAGAAATGTGGGTTTTGTGTCACTATTCTGTTAGCAGTTTTCATCACTAAATAAAAATCAGACTATTTAAATTTAAGAACATTCAAAATTGGAGAACAAAGTTGTTAATTTGATCGTCACATTGAAAAGGTTTATTTTATTTACTTTATTGTATCTTGTTTTATTTTATTTTGTTTTCATTAGTGTTTCTAACACACTTGAAGAGAAGTTTAACTTAGGAATAGCAAAGATTTCTGAGACAAGGATTTAGTGTTTGTAGTGAAAGAATAGGATAGAAGAGTGTTAATTAGGAGTATAAAAGAGAGCCTAAATTTCTGAAGGCATTGTTGGTAGGCTTTTTACAATTCTTAAACTTTCTGTAAATATCATGAGTATATTTATTTATTTAAGAAAACGTCAAAGAAAAATATTGTGAAAAAGAAAAGATAGTTGTGAAATTTATGCTTTTTATGGTTAGGGAGATTTTTGAAAAAAAAATCAAGCTTGATTGGAAGGTCATTGCAAGTGCTGTTTGCAATAACAGTGCATCTCATAGGTCACAAAAATAGATACTTTCACGTAATTTTTGATTCATTATTTATTTGTTTTCTTGTTTGTCTTGTCTTTTTGGACAAGGATGTAAAGAAGAACTGAGATTGCTGGAAAATCACAATTGTGTATTTGTGATCTGTAGAATTCTGAGGAGACTCAGTTCTACATACTGGTTTATATACAAACTGAAAGAAACTCACAGAAAACTGAAAGAAATTGCTTGAAAAAAATGAAAGAAATTACAATTGATTACAGTTGTATGATCATAGGTTATCCTTAGGTGGTCCAGGAGCTATCACTGTGATAATCAAGATCATCTCTTCAAATGCTCTTGAAATACATTAAACATTCCTGAAGATTTTATCTTCCCTAAGGCCTGATCAACACTAAGCACACAGATAACACTTGCTAGTTCACTGATCATCTGAGCATTGTCCAGTACCAGATTCATATCCTGGCTGAGGAATTAAAGCTCACCCTGCTAGGGGAACTCCCACATCCTCCAGCTCCTCCCTTTCCTTCCTGTCAGGGCAGCCAGGCTCTAATGTCCTGTTGAAACTGTTTCACTTTACATCAAAAATCTAAATATCTGCTGGATCAGATAGAAAACAAAAACCTGATTCATGGAGATAGCAACACTCTGGAAAATGCATTATGTTTCAAAGATCAGGTTTACATTTCAGGAGAGGGGATGGGAGGGGACGGGAGCTGTTCTCTGAAGTATGCAAAGACATTTTCCATAGACAAATGAATGAATGATTCCATATTTCCAAATCAGTGTGGCTCATATTTCATTATTGTTTGAAGACGAAGGTCTCCTGTCATCACTGCTTGAGTAACATACTGTCAGTAACTTCCCTTATACATATGGACAGCCTGAAATAAACTTCTAGCTCTTGAGTGCCTACATTTGTGACAATCTGTGAACAAATCACAATACTCTTAAGAACCGCATCAATGATTCTACATATGGTACACCATGTAACCTGCATACCAAGCAAGCAGGATGTATTGTGACTCAGGAGTCCAGCTCATCATGAAGTTGAGCAGAATGGCTCAAAGTTACAAAGGAAGGCAAGGAAACTCAGAGACTCCCAGGGGCTACCCTCCAACTTTCCATAGCAGGGACATTAGGCAAAGGGTTCTGCCAGGTAGTCACAATAGAAGCAATATAGAAATTGGGTCATTTGCCTTTCACTGTAAGTGTCTGAGTCTCTGTGCTGTGGGATCCACTGTGTCTCATGTTTGAAATACATATTATAATTGCCTAAATCAAAAGCCAGTGATGCAGACTACAGACTTTAGTTAAGGAAGAAGGAACTATGATGGTATAATTCAGTTTATATATATATATGTATGTGTTTCTAGGAAGCATGGGACCATAGGCAGAACTTTGTGATATATAAAAAGGTAGTTTCAGATGGCACTTCATCTATTTTCTGTGAATGCTAAAATTAACCTCTTGGGAGCACTTTTTTTTGATATAGGACAGCATAATACTTTTATTCAGTGATTGATAGGAAGGCATTCTGCCTCCCTGTTGCCTACTAAAAAGATTGAAAAAGCCTGAATGGGCTTTAACAGATAAATGTCAGTGCCACATACTGTTTCATCTCCCTTCATAAGTGAGAAGAACTGGTGTAACCTTCAATTTTTCAGTGTGATGAATTCTGGAGAGTGAGAGTGAATTCTGCTCTCTCTATGGCCTTGAGAAGATCCATAGATCACTTTTATTTCTGTTTTAACTAGAGGTAGCTATGTTGTCTTGATGTGCTTTCAATATTTTACCATTTCCAAATATTGATGGAAGAATGGAACAATCCTCACTTTTCTTTCTACCTGCACTTCAGAACATGGATAAAACCCGAGTCTTATTTTATTTTTTCTTTCCCTTCACCCATTGGTTACATGTGAATACAGAAAAAGGGCATTACTATTTCCTAATAGCTTGAAGAGTCATTGGCAAATATCTGTTGATCTTCCTAGCACCACTTTTCATATTTGTGTATGCCTTCTATAAATGCCTTCAGTGATACAAATTTGTCAAGAAACATTGTGTATTAAAACTGTCATATTTAAAGTGTCAGCTACAGCAACATAACTTCTGCTCCTTCTCTTCCCTCCAGCGGGTCTTCACTAGGCTTCCTCCCCCTCAGCTTACAGCAACACTAAGGGAATATATCTGAGAAGTATTTTGCTATAAAGAAATAATTATGAAAGTATCCAAACACAACCAAGGGACTCTGAAATGAGGAATTGAATTAAACATGTCAGTCTGCTTGCAAACCCCAGGCTTCCAAAACTGGGTGCAGTTCAAAGTACACTTATAGTACTTTAGTCTGAATTTCAGGAAATCTCATACTTGTGTATGCTACAAGATGATAGGCCCTCAGGATGTCGTCAGGAGAATAAGTGTAGCAAATGCAACATGCCTACTAAAATAATTTCCTGCTTACTCATTTTTTACAGGACATTTCATACAGAAATTGCAAGGCATATGCCACTCCTAAGATGAACTCTGCAATCTTAGCAAATTGTTATGAAAACACTGTTCTTTTTCTTCATTAAGTAATTTTGGTATCACAGCTGGCCAGAGGCTGCCATTAATCCAAAACATGCACTCTAAGTTAATAGCCATTCATTTGACAGCTATGGATATCAGGGTTACTAAATTCAAGTGCATTTTGTGCAACTCAGTGAAGAAGGATATTTGATAGTCTATGTCTTGGTGGGGCAGTAACCCATAAACTTTTAGGCTGGGAGTTAATGTAGTATGTCCCTGATGGTAAAGAAACCACATGGTGCTTCTGATACCTTGACAGTGAAGCTTTCATCTCACCATGAAGAGGTCAAAGAAAATGGCAAGAAATCAAACTTGCAGTGGATAATAATCAAAGTTACTAGAGGAGTTGGAAAAATTATAGTTTTTTTTTTTTTTTCTTTTTTTTCTTTTTCCCCAATGTTAATTGTAGGTTTTGAACCTTTTGTTTTAATTCCAGGCATCTATGTAAGAAGAACCATTAATTAACCTCCTTCAGTACCAACCCATGAACATGTATATTACACACTGTTTGTTGATAATAGTCCAGGCTGTGCTAAGAAAGGATCATGTTTCAGTAGCATGTCACTGAAAAGAAAGAAGGGGTGGATGCTTAAAGCCTGGCATTCTTATATGCGATGACCCTTTTCTTCTTGCATTGAACTGCTGGCTTTTTCTATCAAAAATATGAATACAATTTAGGCATATTGGCTGTTGTCCAATTACTGTATTGGTCTTTGAAAGCACATTCTCTGGCTCTGTTGTAGGATTTGGATATTCATTATAATGTTTAAAATGTTTATTTCAGCCTTGTAATAATGTCACTGTTTTAGCCAAATAATTTTACAGATTTTCAGCTCTCAGAGAATAAATAGTATAGGAGCTGTGTCTTTACACTGAAACCAGTTGCCCCTGTATCTGATGGGTGAAGGACCTATGTCAGTTATAGCCCAGTGCTGTAACTGTATGCAGCTCTTCTAATGCTTGGCTTATGCTGGTAGGTAGGGGTGATCTTTGCAAAGCAGCAGATTCCTATGCACTGATAAGCAAAGCATGTAAAGGTGAAGTGCCCCCAAATGTATTGAAGATGGAAGCAATGGTCCCTGAGTCACCATGTAGTCTTCTAGTTGTTAAATTGTGCAACCCCCACCCCCCACCCTCCCAGTACACTTTACTATTTTGTTTTATTTAACATTTCTAAGTGATCAAAAAATAATATTAAAGCATGTCCAGATCTGGATATATGACAACCTTACACATGTGCAAAATCTTTATGATTATATTACTATTATTATTAAGTGGACTCATACATGCAATCTTAAGATTTCCATGTATGCAAAGATATGGTTATTAGTTTTAAAATGTTATTATTACTGTTTTAAGATTATTATTGGGTAAATTAGTAGTTACTATGAATAAAATCTTTTAATTATGAAATTAATTTACAGTAAAACAGCTATTTCTCTTAATTTTTGTTTAATCAAGCAGAAATCTTGTCTTTCTTGTGGCATATATAAACAAGAACTGAAAATATTATAATTTACCTGCTTTGAACAGCACAGTCTATAAAGACATTTTAGATTCTGATTCCTGTTTCAGTGACTCACTGGTCACTATTTGTTGTAGGACTTTTGAAAATTAATGGGAAATGTAGATATGACCATTTTGCTGTGTCTGTTTGAATGCTGCCAGTTTCTCCAAGAGTTTTGAGTTTTCTCTAAGTAACTGCAGAAGACAGACTAGTACTCCCAGCATCTGCCAGGAATGAACTGATTGAGACACAGCTATACGCAGTTCAAATAACTAAGAAAATATAACTCAAAAAAAAAAGAAAAAAAGAAAAAAAATGTGCATAGAGAGCAAAACATGGGGATGGATCAAAAGCTGAGGTATTAGATTGCATCGTGGCTACTCTGACAAAGCTAGACTATTTGGAGATGAGTAACTCAAAAATAGCACATTTATATTACTTTGGCAGTATAGACCTATTTTGAGCCTGATAGGTTTTGTCTTCAAATCAGCCCTTTTCTTTATGCAATATTGGTTGGAAGATGAACAGGGAGTGAGATGGAGCTCCTATAATTCAATGGGAAACCGTCATTGAATGTTCATAACACTGTGGGGTTGGACAGGATTCAGCCAATGGTACTGAAGAAACTGGCAGAAGTGTTCACCAAGCCACTTTCAATAACTTACCATCCATTCTGGCTAAATGGTTAAGTCCCAGTTGAGTTTAGTGAATGGGATTCCAATCTACAAAAAAAAAAAAAAAAAAAAAAAAAGGCAGGAAAGAGGATGCAAGGAATTACAGGCCTGTACCATGGAATGTTATGAAGCAGATTGTCTTGAATGTCATCACAAGACACATATAGGACAGTCCGGTGGTCAGAAGGAGTCAGCATGGGTTTATGAAAGGCAGGTCCTGCCTGACTAATCTGATCTCCTTTTATGACAAGATGACCCACTTAGTATGTGAGGGTAAGGTTTTGAATATTGTTTACCTGTATTTACCTGGATGCAGGTGTCAAACCAGCATTTGACACCACTTCCAGTATTCTTCTGGAAAAACTGGCTGCTCATGGCTTGGTCAGGTGTAAAAGTTCTTGGTCAGAACTGGTTAAATGGGCAGGCTCAAAGAGTCACAGCGAATGGGACTCAGCCCAGTTGGCAGCCAGCCACCAGTGGTGATGCCTAGGGCTCAGTACTGCAGTCAGTTTTGTTTAATAGTTTTATCAGTGATCTGAATGAGGAGATTGAGTGCACCCTCAGTAAGTTTGCAGTCAATACCAAGTTAGGCAGGACTGATGATCTGCTTGAGGGTAGAAAGATTTTGCAGAGGAATCTCGCTAACCTAGATCAATGGGCCATGTCCAATCACATGACATCCAACAAAACTAAGGGCTGGGTTCTGCACTTGGGTCATAATAACCTGTTGCAGTGGTATAGGCATAGGGAAGGGTGGCTGGAAAGTTGCCCACTAGAAAAGAACCTGAGGGTTCTGCTCAACAGAAGAAGGCCAAAGGCATCGTAGCATACATCAGAAATAGTGTGGGCAGCAGGACTGGAAAAGTGATCATCCCTTATATGCAGTACTGGCAAGACCACACCTTGAGTATTTTGGAGTTTTTGGCCCCTCAGTACAAAGGTATTGAATTGCTCAAGAAAGTGCAGAGAACAACAACAAAGCTGGTGAAAGGACTCTTGGTCTCTTTTTCTCAGGTGACAAGTGATTGCACAAAAGGAAGTGGTCTCAAATTGCAACAGGGCAGGATATTAGAAAGAATTTCTTCACAGAGAGTGTGGTCAAGGATTGTGAAAGGCAGCCCAGGGAAGTGGTGGAATCCCCATCCCTGGAAGTATTTAAGAGATATCAAGCATGATACAAAGGGACATAGTTTAGTGATTCGACTTGGTAAGTCAGGTTTATGGTTAGACTTGATGACCTTAAAGGTCTTTTTCAACATTGATAATTCTATCATTCTGTGATAGATCACTCTTTAATGTAGTTACATAAGTATCTATAAATATCCTCCTTAAAGTGTTTTACTGTCTTTAAAGGCCTGAAGCAGCATTAAAGGAAATGTGGAAAATAACAACATTTTTCATATTTTTATTTCAAAATCAAAACATAGAAAAATGAATTTAAAACAGCTATTTAAATGTGCCAATAATTTAAAATAATATATTAATATTTATTAATATTAATAAATATAAATTATTAATATATAATTATAATAGTTATCCCAATAATAATTAGGAGAACTTCAGTATATTTAAGAATTGCTCAATAAGTTTTTGTTAGATATTTTCATGTATACAAACTTTAGCTAAGTGTTTTATGTTTAGTTCCTAAAAACATTTAAAACTGGATTCAGCTAATAGAAGTATTTCCTAACCAACAATAAAAAATGCTTGTACCTGTAGTCTAACTGCTTGTAACTGTAGGAGGAAACAACTTAAAATACATCTTAGGACTAATCATAAATAAGCAAACTTGATTGCAAGACAAATGGAGAAAATTCCAAATGTCTGCCTAATAACTACATGCAGGAATGAGAAAAGTGATTTCCAGTAGGTGGTTACATTTATTTTTGAGTTAACCCTGAGATCATTAATTTCAGAGTAGTACTTGAATGAATTTTTATGCTCCAAAGGGATCCACTTAGAGAATCTAATTCAGTGGTGTAGCAAGGAAGGCATCAGCCATATTATAAAGATGAAAATAAATTCCTGTCCAAATAGTCAGCATCATGTAGCCCTGTTGACTTCTGAGTTAATCTCTGAGCTGTGAAGGTATCTGTTTCTCCTGTAAACGAAGTGGCACATCAGAGTTATTGTCTAAGCTCCAGTCACAGCTATGACTGTAGTTTGCTGTTTGTTGCCCCCCCCCCCGCAAAAAAAAAAAAAAAAAAAAAAAAAAAAAAAAAAAAAAAAGTGTACCTGTTTCAAAAGGTGCACCTATTCAGGAAAGAAAAGATGGTGAAAGAAATACTTTTTAAGTGACCTGGCAAATGGGATGGCTGATGGACTCTGTCTTTTTATGTGCAGGGCTACAGCAGCAAGCTTTATGGGAAAGAGAAAGGGAATGACAGAATCCTATATCCAGCACACACTAGTGTTAGTGTTGCACAACACTTTAACCCATACAGAGATAACAGTCTTACATTTGTAAATTTGCAGTCTCTCGCTCGTAATACCACCATCTGCCTTTCTCTTTGTATGTACCCTGCCACTTGCACAACCCCAGACTGCTATGGCACTACCTTTGTCTTTATCCCAAAGTGCTTTTATCCTTGTAGCCTCACACTTACAGATTCAGGAAATGTTACCGCATCTGTAAAAATGGACTTTGTAGGAAGTCATTGACATTGTCATAAGAATTGTCCCTTTCCAGCCCGTGTTTCATAGTTTTTAGTTTCTAATTTTATGTTAGGGAACAAATAAAGATAACCCCAGTAGATAACAGTAATTTATGTAGTCATAAGCATTTACTGATAATGCACGTGCAGACAGCTTAACAGCCAATTACTGTGTACAACATCTGTGCCTGATAAAAGTGTGCTCTCATAAGCACTGTTACAGTACTAAATAAGAGCCACCAATAGGGAGAAGAATCAGTCTGTACAGAACTGTACTATCGCTGGGGAAAAAATATTCTCCAGTGCAGAAGGTGCTCCCCTGAATATGTACAAATGAGGATGATGACATGGGGAGACTCTCATTGCTTCTTTTATTAGCAGATGACGTGGAGAGTTTTACTTTTAATAACTTCCTCTCTTTCTTCTCCTTCTCCTTCTCCTTCTCCTTCTCCTTCTCCTTCTCCTTCTCCTTCTCCTTCTCCTTCTCCTTCTCCTTCTCCTTCTCCTTCTCCTTCTCCTTCTCCTTCTTTCTTTCTCTCTTGTTGAGGGATTTTTTGAAACAGCAAAAATCCCATGGCTTGCTGTAGCTGAGCAAACCAAGCTACCAGGGCAACTATGAGAAGTTCCCATGACAGTGTTCCCACATCGCCCAATTGAGGAATTTAGAAAAATATTGTTACCAGTAGCTGGCTTCAAGGACAAGGTCTATGTGACTGCTAATCACAAGGGGGTTGTTTTCTTGCAGGTGGGGTTGTTTTCTTGTAGTTGTTTGTCTGAGTGCTTTTGACCAATAATCTTGTGTGAAACACTGTCCGCCCCTGTTAAGTTCACTATAAAAGTTAGGCTATTTGGGCAATAAAATGAAGCATGATCTGACTCTACTGGTGTCTGTCGTGCTTTCAGCCCTGCTTCCTGCAACACTATCTCTCTTATTTTTTTTTCTTTTTTCTTTTTTTCCTCTTCCTCTTCCATGTCTTGTTTCACTGCAGTGCCTTTTGCTGGGTACACTCATGACCTAGTCCAGGAACAACCCCCTGCCCTTGCTTAAAAAACTATTTTTGAAAAGACCCATTTTATCTTGGCTGATTCTAAACACTTTGTTAATACAGTTAAGCTAAATTTTATTGCCATATAAATAGAAATGGGTAAATATATTCCTTCACGTACTTTAAATCAAAATTACTTTGACAATGTAAAACAATTCAGACACCTACCAACACGTAATCCAATATCACCCAATATCAGGATTTTATTTATTTATTTATTTACTTATTTTCAGGTAATCAATATCAAGCAGGATAGCACATCTGAATTTTGTTAATTTATTATAAATTGGACAGTTTATTGTCATTTAACAGGACATGTCTCTTTGTAAATGTAACTCATTATTGTGTTGAATAATACAGAGGTTAAATGAAATACTTAAAGGCATTTATTTACATCCCAGTGCACTAATTACAGGAGTTTATTGTTTATGTTTTTCTTTCTTTTTTTTTTTTTTTTTTCTAAATTTAATCTATTATGATTACTTTATTTTTTTTTTTTCATTGTCTTACACTGAAAGAGATGAGATAGTACTTCTTGCTGCCAGGCAGCTGCCATTTTGCTGCATAAAATTTAGGTTGCAATTAACACAAGGAAAAATTCACCTCATAAGACTTTGTTATTTGATTACTCTTCAAAAATATTTTCAAGGTCTTTCAGTACAATGAGGGCCAAACCGTGTATTAAAGAAAATCAAGGAAAGATCTGTAATTTTACTTTTTAAACATATTACTCAGAAAATGTTATTAAAAGGATTGTGGACTGGGACATTGACTTCCTGCTTACTTAAAAAAGAAAAACCACAACACTTTATATAGGTTTAATACATACTATATGAGGACTCAACCCCCTATTCACTTTTGCATATGATTAATTTTAAGCATGTAAATAAGCCCAGTGTCTGAAAGGTTGCTTACAAGTTAGGTAAGTAAGTAAGGTTATAGTTAGGTGATAGTAGCATTAATCTAATGCTTAATGCAACCCAATCACAGACAAGTAACTATAAAGAGCTGAATGCTGTACAAGTACAGGATGAAGACTCAGAGGGTTTCTTAACAAGACAGGGAAGGTGAAGAAATATGAGATGATGTTGGGAGTGGAAACCACAAGATAATGTTGGTTTCAAGGTACCAGAAGTTGGACTCTGATAACTTTCTGGAGGATGTCAATGCTAAAGGAAGTTTTACATGCATCATAAAGTAGTATTACAGTATCACTTTGGGAAACTTCGTAGTGAAATTTAATTCCACAAAGAGGAAAAACTGCTTGAAAAAAAAATCTCATTAGAAAAAGAGGTTGATTACACAAACCTAATGCTACTAACAGTTAGTCTTTTAGCTTTGAATGAGAGAGTCTAAACAGGGAGACAACAGATGTACTGGGTCTGGCTGGGATGGAGTTAACTTTCCCTGCAGCAGCCCATATAGTACTGTGCTCACCTGTAGCTAGAACAGTCCTGATATAACACTAGTGTTTTTTGTGTTGCTAAGCAGTGCTGGCACAGCATCAAGACTTCCTCCAACCCCTCTAAAACCAGTAGTCTGAGGGTGGGCAAGAACTGGGGAGGGGAAGTCACCAAGACAGCTGACCTAAACTGAACAAAAGGACATCATACCATATGATGTCACAATCAGCTTGGCAGGGGGAAGGAGGCCTCTCATTTTAAAGATATCTGTTCTCCCAAACAACTGCTACATGTCTTGGGGCCCTGCTTCCCAGTAAGTGGCTGAACATCTCTTGTCTCTTGTTAATGGGAAGTAATGAATATATTTTTCCTCTTTATTCCTGCAGGGACTTTTTTTTTTTTTTTTAAATCTACTCCCCCCCCCCCCCCCTTTCTTTTCCCTTTAATTAAATTATCTCAACCTACAAGCCTTTTTCTTCCCATCACACTTTCTTCTCCTCATCTTCTTTTGAGGAGAGGGAGTGAGAAAGAGGTTGTGGTGGAGTGTAGCTGCCCAGAAGGCTAAAAAAACTGCAACAGACTGAAAAGATTTTTGAAAGGCAAGATGTGCACTTGTAATGGGTGTAGGAGGCAAGGTTTTCATAGTGCGAGAGCTGCAGGAGTGATTTCTGGGAAGGTTAGAGTTTGCCATGGGTCAATCACAACTGTCTGTACAACAGACACAGCTCAAGACAAAGATAAGCTCATCAGGCAAGTTGGTAGCACCTTGGGAAAGGTAATATTTTAATATTTGTCTTTGTTTCTTATCATCCAAACCTATTGTATTTGTCAACAAATAAAATTATTTTTCCCCATTTACAACCTTTTTTCCTTTTGCCTGTGACAATTACTAGTAAGCAATCTCCCTGTGTTTATATCAACCCAAAAGATTTTTCATCCCATTTTCTCCCCCTTCCCTTCTGAGGAAGGGAAGTGAAGGAGCAGTTGGGTGGGATTTCATCCATTAAACAAGGCTAACACACCACAGCTGCTTATGTAGTGGAGAAGATGGATGAGTCATTAGAAAGACTGCCAGAGAGTAAATAGGTTATTTTAGCCTAGGAAAGTGTGTATTGCAGTATTCTTAATCGCTATCATGAAGCAATTGAAGAGGTCACCATAGTCAAAAGTAAAGTGATCCAAGACTTGATAAAATTAATAATTTATATATAAACAGTTAGGAAATGCTCTTTCTTAGGTGTAGGAAATGGGGAAAGAATGGGTGTGATAAGTTAGTTCAAAATCAAAGGTGACTGTCTAAAAATTGGACAGAAACAATAGATACATATAGTTGTCTTGTACATAAAACCTGAGGTTGTATGTATGCTTGTGCATATGATTATTCTTGCAAAAGAGACTGTGGTATCACATTCTAATGCATTACTTTATACTTGAGTCGGAGAAGTAAGTTTGAGTTCAAATAGTTACCTTCTTATATTAATTTCTTAGCATCTTGGTATTATCAAAATTTGCTTTAAAAGCAAATCATGTGTTTCTGTTATTAAGTCAGATATCTGACTTTTCATTACATTGGTTTTCTTTTTTTTTTTTTTTTCCCATCACATTAAATTCTGACTAACCTTTAACAAAGGATAAGATAAATCTTTCCAACAGAGTCATTTTATCTTTATTATTGCTATCCAGATTACAAATGAATTCATTAACATTCTCATCACAAGCCCCAAGTTCATTATCTGATAAGACAAAAACTTCTTCAGATACATCTTGAGGTATTTGATTTGCCTTATTTATATTCTCAGTAGGCATCTTTCTCTCACTTGCTAGAGATGAGTACAAGAAAATTGCAATTCCACTCATTACTTTGTCCTGATTGAGATTTATTCTGTCCTTTGCAACATAGAATCCTTATTTATTTATTTTTTCTTCCTTTGTTTAACTGGTTTGTAAATCCTGAGATAGAGTATACGTTCCGTTCTTGATTACCAAAAAAACAAGTTTATGTTTTTTTTTTGTTTGTTTGTTTTTTTGTTTGTTTTTTTTTGGTATGTAGGTTATATTCATTAATATATTAAATTGAAAACCATATCTGAGCAATGATTAAAATAGCAACAACAACAAAATCATATATTTTATGGGATTTGTTTAGTGCTGAAGTCAGGGTGGTTTTGTTATTAAATCTGTACAGAGGGCTCAGTTGCAAAGGGTACCAATTGGGATTTGATGGAAGCATTTTGTTTTATTTTATTTTAGTTTAGTTTATATTTAGACTTATTTTTTCCTTCAATAAGATATATAGTTTTTCTCTGTTAATCTAAAACTTTTTGATTCTGTCATCCATTGAGATAAGTCCCAATCAATTCAAGTACAGTCTGAACCTTGTGCCAGACCTTCATTACTATCCCAATACATGCTGTCAAATAAGAAAATAAACTATATTGAGAATATTGAGTCTTTTGCTGATTAAGAAAAAATTAGTAAACATCTCTATTTTCTTTGTTACTCAATGGTATTTTGTAGTCTTTGCAGTCCTTTCTTCAATGTTAGTAAAGAAATGCAGATTATTGTAGTAACTGGTAGCAGTGTCATAAAGGAACACTTCATTTCCACACAGCCAGGCCACTAAAATACTAGAAAGCAAGAAGTTATTAAAGGAGTGAGCTGGACACAATTGCTCTCTATCTTATTTCCCTATTTAAAAATACCCATGGTTTTATTCAGTAATTGTTATTAAATTATTATGTATCTCAGTGAGATGTCTAAGAGTACCTGAAAGAACCACATGGGTTCTGAGAGACAATGAAAAGGGCTAAAGAAGGCCTGGGAAATTTTGCAACAGCAGTGGAAGACCAAACAGACCTCTAAAAACCTCCAGAGTTGTGCCTCATTGTTTATTTGTAGGAAAGTGAACTGAACACAGGGTGCAGTTCAGCTCTGTGTTCCAAGATCTGCTTTTTGAGGCATGTGAACTTGGGCTGCCATCTTATTAGCACTGTAATGTTGTCAGGACATCACTTTTGAAGAGAATGTATTTACCTAATATGATTTTAATTTACACCAGAGTATGTGAACTATGGTTAGAGACATCTTGAAGGCAAAAATAATAACTCCAGAGATACACCTAGAGACACTGCAGTTGCAAATACATTCTATTCATGAGTCTAGCCTGGAATTAAAACAAAGAAAAACTGTAGTATGTATACGATGGCACCAAGTCTATTCTGCAGATCCACTCCTTCTGATCTGCATGGATTGCTAATGCAGATGTAGCCTCAGCTACGTTTCAGCTGCTGCTATAGAAAGTGGAGATCTTAAGAAGATCAAAGCCTAAACCTTGTCCCAGATGTCTAATTAAAGGCATTTTAGTTATTGGTTGGCTATATCATGCTCTATGTTTGTTGAATCAGCAGGATCCTCACTGACAAGAGTTTAAACAAGTAGCACGAAACAGATTATGTTTTAGCAATTTTAATGTTGCAGTATTTATAAAAACATAGTGACCATGACATTTTTTTTATAGTATTGATATAGTATAGTATAGTATTTTTTACTATAGTATATAGTTATATAGTATAGTATTTTTTTCACAAGTAGATCAAAGCTGCTATAATAGTATAAACTTTTCTTAAATCCATTTATACAGTAAGACAAAATACTGCAGATGTTAGAATTTTGCTCCTCAAATAGACATGCCTATACTTTAAAATAACAGAAGTACTTCAGATGCAAAACATATCTGAATAAAATCCAAGACCTATGTTAATAAAGATACTAATGTAAGAGTGTTAACAGTGCTATGATTTTCCACTCTTTCTAGTTGCTAACATCTTTTTCAATGTTTGTCTTCTGCTGTGAAACAGCAGTAGCTTCAAATCCCTCCACCAACTTCCAAGGAAATTGCAGCCGTATTTAAGTATTGTAGGATATAAATAATCTGGTTCTGTGAAATTTACAAGGATAGCTTTCTGGTTAATCTTCTAGCATATCGAATGTCTTTGATGGTGTTTATATTGCTCTTTCAATTCTTTTTGTTTTTATTATTTTTGTAATATTTGTAAAGCTTTACTGCTCATAGTCAACTGTGTCATTACAGTTTGATGCACTTATCAAATATTTTTTACCTCAGTATTTTTATTCTGTGGAGAAAGAACCCAAGGATAACACTTCTGCAAGTTTAGCTTATCAAATACTACTATAAAACCAATTTAGCCTATTCTGGAAAACCCTTATGATTATGACTGATTCATACTTCTCATTAGTACTCAAAATATAGCTTATATGAAATTTGAGATGTCTCCTAAGTGCTCTAAATACTGAAGAATATGTAGCTACATAGAGATAATTCTTCCACCATTACATCAAATAAAACTGATCACAGATGATAGGTAACATTCTGGAATAATGAAGAATTTTTCTTGAAATTTTAGCAAAAAATACCCATAATAGTTCCTTTTATTTTCAGCTATACTTTGTCTTAAGCAAGAGAAACAGCAAAAAGTAAAAGCAAATGAATATAAAAGCTACTAATAGAGAAAATCTGCATTATTATATAAGGAAATGGTTGTCCTTTCTTCTTCTAAGTGGGTCTTGAATCTGCCCTTAATTCTGCTGCTAGGATGTTCTCAATTGTAATATTTACTCTGATCAAGTTGTGTCTTTTGTAGTTCTGCTGTGTTTCTTCACAACAGAACAAATTTAAATCTGGTCGGTACCACAGTAGCACTGTTAAATTAGTTTTGGTCACCTTAGAGTTCAGATGAGGCCCCTTCATGTCTATGTGAAAGGTGAATATCTAGAAATCTGTGTGTGCAGATATGTACCTCTGTGGTGTAATAATAATAGTAATAAATTATATAATTTAATGATAATAATGATTATTCAGATATCCATTCCTTCATTGCCTTTACTCACTAAGATTTCAAAAAAAAGATGGGTTTGAGAGATAATTCAGGTGCTTCCACTGCCTCCACTAGGATGTCTGGATGCCCAGTCCCAGTTTTTTAGGAAAAGTCATTACTTTGCCCTGTTTTGAGGTCTTTTTATCTTAGGTCTTCATCCTTTGGCAACTATTCTACTTCTAACATTAGGCTTTAAGACAGTATGGAGACTCCTCTCTGAGAGGCACTGAGTCCATCCAGATACTCTCTCCTCAGAGTTTTGCTGCCAGCCTGGAGCCCACATTCATGATATTATGAAGAGCTTAGCAAGTCTGGTAGGTCCCAAAGACTACCATCCCTTCCTAATCTTTCATGTGGGATCAAATGTTACTGCAACAAAGATATGCTGAAATATCAAAGGGATTTTATGTCCCTTAGAAAGATGTTGAAGGGATTGGGAACGCAAGTAATGTTCTCTGTCCTCCCCGTTGGTGACTGGGACCCAAGAAGAAGGAGTGAACAGGACACAGTACTTGTGAACAGTCCCAAAGCAATCAGGAAGGGTTCTTCTGGAAATGTGATGTGATCAATAGCCCAGCTGAAGTGCCTCTACATGAACCCATGCAGCACAGGAAACAAGCAGGAGTTAGAAAACATAGCGTAATTAGACAAATATGACCTGATTACTATCACGGAAATGTGTTGGGATGGATCACATAACTGGGACACTGGAACAGAGGGCTACCAGCACTTCAAAAGACACAGACAGGGGAGAAGGGGAGGGGGTGTTACCCTCTACATTAGTGAAAGCATTGTTTACAAAGAGTTGCCTCTGAGAAACAACCATGAACAGGTTGAGAGCTTGTGGGTGAAAGTTAAGGACCTTAACAATAAAGGGCACCTTGTGGTCAGGGACTACTACAGGCCACCTGATCAAGGGGAACCTGTGGATGAGGCATTCTTGCTTCAACTACAAGAAGCATCACACTTGCATGCTCTTATTCTGATGGGGGACTTCAACCACACAGATATCTGCTAGGAAAGCTACACAGCAGTCTGTAGGCAATCCAGGAAATTCCTGAAGAGTGTTGAGGATAACTTCCTCATCTGGGCATTAGACAAGCCAACCAGAGGAGAAGCATCACTGGACCTGGTACACATCAATGTGGATGAACTCATTAAAGAGGTCAAGACTGGAGGCAGTCTGGGCTGCAGTGACCACTCCCTGGTTGAGTCTGTGATCTCAAGGAATATGGTCCTGATAAAGAGCAAAGTTAGGACCCTGAGCTTCTAAAGAGTGAACTTCAATCTATTTAAAGATTTAGTCGACAAGATCCCCTGGAACTCTGTCCTTAAGGACAACTCTTAAAGAATGTTTTCCTTAGAGCACAAGAACTCTCCATCCACCTGTACAAGAAAGTGGCCAGTGAGGGCAGGAAACTGGGATGGCTGAGCAAGGACCTGCTGGTCAAACTGAAGCACATTAAGGAAATGAACAGGTAGTGGAAGCCTAGGAATGAGTACAGAGATGATCTCTGATCTCTGGATATGCAGGGATGGGATCAGGGAAGCCAAGGCCCAGATGGAACTAAGCTTGGCAAAGGATGCAAGGAATAACGAGAAGGGATTATATTATGTACATTGTTCAGAAAAAAAAAAAAAAGGCCAAGGAGAGTGTACCCCCTCTGATGGATGAGAAGGGTGAACTGGTAACAGCAGACATGGAGAAAGCTGAGGTAATTAACTTCTTTGCCTCAGTCTTCACTGGCAGTCAGGCTTACAATGTCTCTCATTTCCCTGAACCCAGAGATGAGGGTTGGGGGAGCAAAGTAATGCACACTGCAAGTGAACAGCAGGTTTGAGACCACTTGATGAAACTGAACAAGTACAAGTGTGTGGGGCCTGATGACATGCAACTTAGGGTCCTGAGGGACCTGGCTGATGTAGTTGCCAAGCCTCTCTCCATCATATTTGAGAAGTCCTGGCAGCCACGTGAAGTCCTTGGTAATTAGAAAAAGAAAAACATCACTCCCATTTTTAAAAAGGATAGAAAAGTTGACCCAGGAAACTACAGACCAGTGAGCTGAACCTCTGTGTCTGGGAAGATCATGGAACGGATCCTCCTGGAAGTAATTTCAAGGCACATGCAATACAAAGAGTTGATCCAAGAAAGCCAGTATGGCTTCACCAAGGGCAAATCGTGCTTGACCAATCTGGTGGCCTCCTGTGATGGAGTCACGGCATCATTTGAAAAGGGAAATCCAACCAATGGCATTTACTTGGACTTCTGAGAGGCCTTTGACACATTCTCACATGACATTCTGATCTCCAGATTGGATAGAGATGGACTTGATGGGCGGGCTATTCAGTGGATAAGGAATTGGCTTGAAGGTCGCACCCAGAGAGTGGTTGGTGGTCAATGGTTCTATGTCCAGGTGGAGGCCGGTGATAAGTGGTGTCCCTCAGGGGTCTGTTCTGGTTCTGGTACTGTTTAATATCTTTGTCAATGACATAGACAGTGGGATCGACTGAACCCTCAACAAGTTTGCAGATGACACCAAGCTGAGTGGTGCAGTTGATACAACAGAAGGAAGGGATGTCATCCAAAGGGACCTAGGCAAGCTTGAGAAGTGGACCCATGTGATTCTCATGAGGTTAAACAAGTGCAAGTGCAAGGTGCTGCACCTGGGTCAGGGCAACCTCAGACATGAGTACAGACTGGGAGAAGAACTCATTGAGAGCAGCCCTGCAGAGAAAGACTTGGGGTTTCTGGTGGATGAAAAGCTCGACATGAGCAGTCGGTGTGTGCTTGCAGCCCAGAAGGCCATCTGTATCCTGGGCTGCATCAACAGAGGAGTGGCCAGCAGGTGGAGGGAGATGATTGTCCCCTCTACTCTGCCCTTGTGAGGCCCCACTTGGAGGTCTGCATCCATGTCTGGGGCCCCCAGCACAAGAAAGATGCTGCTCTGTTAGAATGGGTCCAGAGGAGGGCTGCAAAGATGATCAAGGGGCTGGAGCACCTCTCCTACAAAGAAAGGCTGAGAGAACTGGGGCTGCTCAGCCTACACAAGAGAAGACTCTGGGATGATATTGTAAACCTTCCAATACTTAAAGGGGACTTATAAAAAAGATGGAGAACGGCTTTTTACTCAGGCAGATAATGGCAGGACACGGGGGAATGGTTTTAAACTAAAAGAGTGGGATTTAGTTTAGCAGTTAGGAGGAAGTTCTTCCCTCAGAGGGTGGTGAGGCACTGGAACATGCTGCCCAGAGAAGCTGTAGGTGCCCCATATCTGGCAGTGTTCAAGACCAGGTTGGATGAGGCTGTGGGCAACCTGATCCAGTGGGTGGCATCCCTTGCTATGGCAGGGGGTTTGTAACAAGGTCTTGAAGGCCCCTTCCAATCCGAGCCACTCTATGATAAGTATGCATTGTTTATTTTTTATTTATTTTTATTTATTTATTTATTTATCTATTTCTGGATGGGATTTATTCTGGTTTTCTTTCTGTGTAACTCTATGATCCATAACTCAAGCAGTTATCTTTTTGCCATATATTTTTTAATGGAGAATTCATATCAGTCAATCAGACAAACAAACAGCAACAGCCTACCATAAGCTATGTACAAACCTTTTTTTCTCTTTTCATTTTGTATATATCTTGTAGTTACAAGTGCACAGTCTAAACTTACTTTCTAAGATATCACAGAATCACACAGAATCACAGAATTGTCTAGGTTGAAAGAGACCTCAAGATCATTGAGTCCAACCTCTGACCTAACTCTAACAAGGCCTCCACTAAACCATATTGCTAAGTTCAACATCTAAATGTCTTTTAAAGTCCTCCAGGGATGGTGACTCCACCACTTCCCTGGGCAGCCCATTCCAATGCCTAACAACCCTCTCAGTAAAGAAGTTCTTCCTGATATGCAACGTAAAACTCCCCTGACGCAACTTTAGCCCATTCCTCCTCATTCTGTCACCAGGCACATGGGAGAATGGACCAATCACCATCTCTCTACAGCCTCCTTTAATGTACTTATAAAGAGCGATATTAAACCTCATTTGGTTTCTTCCTGCCCATCTCTTCCGCCGGTCCAGGTCTCGCTGAATGGCAGCACAGCCTTCTGGTGTGTCAGCCACTCCTCCCAGCTTTGTGTCATCGGCATACTTGCTGAGGGCAGACATTATTCCCTCATCAAGGTTGTCGATGAAGATGTTGAACAAGACCAGACCCAGCGTCGACCCCTGGGGAACACCGGTAGTCACAGGCCTCCAGCCAGACTCTGCTCCACCAATCACCGCCCTCTGAGCTCAGCCAGTCAGCCAGTTCTCAACGCACCTTGCCATCCACTCATCTATCCCACACTTTCTCAGCTTTGCTAGTAGGATGTCATGGGAGACAGTATCGAAAGCCTTGCTAAAGTCAAGGTAGATGACATCCACTGCTCTCCCCCCATCTACCCAGCTGGTGATGCCATCATAGAAGGCAATGAGGTTGGTCGAGCACGACTTCCCCTTGGTGAATCCATGCTGACTACTCCTCATAACCTTCTTCTCTTCCAATTGCTTGGAGATGGCATCCTGAACAAGCTGCTCCAATACCTTTCCAGGGACAGAGGTGAGACTGACTGGCCTGTAGTTTCCTGGATCCTTCTTCCTGTCCTTCTTGAAGACCGGAGTGACATTGGCTATCCTCCAGTTTTCAGGCACCTCACCCATTCTCCAGGACCTTTCAAAGATGATAGAGAGCGGTTTGGCGATCACATCTGCCAGCTCCCTTAGCACACGCAGATGCATCCCATTGGGACCCTTGGATTTGTGTGCGTTGAGCCCACTCAGACGCTCCTGAACCACTCCCACGTCCACCGGGGGGAGCCTTCCATTTCCCAGACCCTTTGTCCTATTGTCAAGGGCGAGGAGTTCCGGGGGAGTGTACTTGAAGCAAAGACTGAAGCAAAGAAAGCGTTCAGTATCTGCCTTCTCAGTGTCTCCCATGACCAGGACACCCCCCCTCATTCAGCAAGGGACCCACATTATCCCTAGTCTTCCTCTTGCTGTTTACATACTTGAAAAAACCCTTCTTATTATCCTTTATCTCTTTCGCAAGCCTCATCTCTAAGTGGACTTTAACCTTCCTTGTCGCATCCCTGCAGGCCCTGACAACACATCTATACTCCTCCCAAGAGGACAGGCCCTTTTTCCACATTTCTTAGACCATCCTCTTCCTTTTGATCTTATTGATGAGCTCCTTGCTCATCCATGCGGGTTTCCTGCCCCCCTTCCCCGATTTCCTATTCCTCAGGTTGCACCGACCCTGAGCATGGAAGAAGTGCTGCTTAAATGTAGTCCAGCTCTCACAAGCACCCTTGCCTTCTAGCAACCTATCCCATGAGATACTCCCAAGCAGTACCTGTGGGTGCATTCCCGTGGGTACTGAGGGAGATGGCTGATGTTATTTCTAGGGCACTCGCCATCATCTTCGAAAGGTTGTGGAAAGCAGAGGAGGTCCCTGAGGACTGGAAGAAAGCCAGTGTCACACTAGTCTTCATAAAGAGCAAGAAGGAGGACCCAGGCAACTACAGGTCAGTCAGCATCACCGCTATCCCTGGAAAGGTGATGGTACAACTCTTCCTGGAGGTCATCTCCAAGCTTGTGGAGGATAAGAAGGTGATCAGGAGCAGTCAGGATGAATTCAAGAGGAAATCATGCTTAACCAATCTGATAGCCTTCTATGATGGAATGACTAGCTGTGTAGCCATTTGCCGAGGCGATCGGCTCCGGGGCAGACGCGTTCTGCAGCGGAGCGGGGGATCGGGCCAGGCAGGGCTAATTTTTTCCGGCATCGAGCCTACTGGAGGGAGCCGCCAGGACCCGGCAGCCCTCGTGAGGGAGGCTGACGAGGCGAAGGCGGAGCCAGCAGCGCCCCCTCCCCAGCCATTCAAAAGCTGCCCCTAGGGAGCGCGAGCGACCAGGAGCGCGGCGACCAGGGCGGGCAAACAGGGCGTGGCGCGTCAGAAGGGAGTGGCGCGGCAGTTAGCGCGGCAGTTCGCGCAGGAAGGGCGGAGCGCTCCCCCTACACACAAACAACACCTCGTTAACAACAGCCGTAGCTAGGTGATAATGGTCGCCACCAGGCACGGCGCGCTCTCCAAGAAGTCGGTACACACGCAGACCGACTACCCGTTAAAAAATGCCGCAGTTCAGGTCACCGGATGCAAGGAGTGTCTGAGCCTGTTGCTACCATCGGCGGGAGGCAGAGAAACTGCGTGCGTGAGGTGCGAGCAGGTGGATGATCTGGTCCGCATGGTGGCGGAGCTCAAGGAGGAGATGGAGAGGTTGAGGGCCATCAGGGAGTGTGAGCGGGAGATAGACTTCTGGAGTAACTCCCTGCAGGGCCTCAAGGGGAGGTGCCGAGGTGAGACTCCTCAAATGGGGGCGGACCCCCTGCCCTGTCCCCGTCGGGCAGAGGGAGGGGATCTGGGAGCTGAGGAGGAATGGAAACAAGTCCCTGCTCGACATCTCAGGCGATCCCCTCCCCTTCCGGCCCCACCCTCCCAGGTGCCCTTACACAACAGGTTTGAGGCCCTAGAGATTGAGAGGCCGGTGTGTGAGGAAGAGGTAGCAAATGTTCCCAGGAGGATGCCTGGGGCGAGGAGGTCGACTCCGCGCCTCAGGACTGCCTCCACCAAGAAAGACAGGAGGGTTATTGTTGTTGGTGACTCGACTCTTAGGGGAACAGAGGGCCCTATTTGTCGGCCTGACCCTACCCGTAGGGAAGTCTGCTGTCTCCCTGGGGCCAGGGTCAGGGACGTTGCCAGGAAGCTTCCTAACCTGGTACGCCCCTCTGACTATTACCCCCTTTTGATAGTCCAGGCGGGCAGTGATAACATCGAAGAGAGAAGCCTCAAGGCTATCAAAAGGGACTTTAGGGGACTGGGTCGGTTAGTGGATGGAGCGGGAGTGCAGGTGGTGTTTTCGTCCATCCCTATGGTGGCAGGGAGGGGTTCAGAGAGGACACGGAAAGCTCACCTGTTAAACACGTGGCTCCGGGACTGGTGCCAACGCAGAAATCTTGGGTTTTTTGATCATGGGGCACTTTACTCAGCGCCTGGCCTGATGGCCGCAGACGGGTCCCTATCTTTTAGGGGAAAAAGGATCCTGGGCCAGGAACTGGCAGGGCTCATTGAGAGGGCTTTAAACTAGGTAGGAAGGGGGATGGGGCTGAGGCTAGGATTGTTGGGGCTGTGCCAGGGGGAACAATGGCAAGGCTGGAGGATAAGGCTATGGCCCAGCTGAAGTGCATCTACACCAATGCACGCAGCATGGGTAACAAACAGGAGGAGCTGGAAGCCATCGTGCGGCAGGCAGGCTACGACTTGGTTGCCATCACGGAGACGTGGTGGGACCAGTCTCATGACTGGAGTGCTGCAATGCCTGGCTATAAGCTCTATAGAAGGGACAGGCAGCATAGAAGGGGTGGTGGTGTGGCTCTCTATATTAGAGAGTCTTTCGAGGTTGTAGAACTCGAGGTTGGGAATGACAAGGTCGAGTCCCTTTGGGTTAGGATCGGCAGGGACAACAAGGCTAGTGTCCTGGTCGGGGTCTGCTATAGACCGCCGAACCAGGATGAGGAGACGGATGAGGAATTCTACAGGCAGCTGACAGAGGTTGCTAAATCATCAGCTCTTGTACTCGTGGGGGACTTCAACTTCCCTGACATATCCTGGAAGCACAACACAGCCCTGAGAAAGCAGTCTAGGAGGTTTCTGGAGAGCGTGGAAGATAGCTCCCTGACGCAGCTGGTTAGTGAACCTACCAGGGGTGGTGCCCCGCTAGACCTTCTCTTCACAAACAGAGAAGGACTGGTGGAGGACGTGATCGTCGGGAGCTGTCTTGGGCAGAGTGACCACGCAATGGTGGAGTTCACTATTCTTGGCGAGGCCAGGAAGGGGACCAGTAAAACCGCTGTATTGGACTTTCGAAGGGCTGACTTTGAGCTGCTCAGGACACTGGTTGGTGGAGTCCCTTGGGAGGTGGTTCTGAAGGGCAGAGGGGTCCAGGAAGGCTGGGCGCTCTTCAAGAGGGAAGTCTTAATGGCGCAGGAACGGTCTGTCCCCACGTGCCCAAAGACGAGCTGGCGGGGAAGAAGACCAGCCTGGCTCAACAGAGAATTGTGGCTTGATCTTAGGAGGAAAAAGAGGGTTTATAAGCTTTGGAAAAGTGGGCAGGCCACTAAGGAGGACTTTAAAGAAGTAGCGAGGCTGTGCAGGGACAAAATTAGGAAGGCCAAAGCTCATCTGGAGCTCAATCTGGCTACTGCCGTTAAAGATAACAAAAAACGTTTCTATAAATACATCAACACAAAAAGGAGGACTAAGGAGAATCTCCATCCTTTACTGGATGCGGGGGGAAACTTAGTTACAAGAGATGAGGAAAAGGCGGAGGTGCTCAATGCCTTCTTTGCCTCAGTCTTTAGCGGCAATACCGGATGTTCTCTGGATACTCAGTACCCTGAGCTGGTGGAAGGCGATGGGGAGCAGGATGTGGCCCTCATTATCCATGAAGAACTGGTTGGTGACCTGCTACGGCACTTAGATGTGCACAAGTCGATGGGGCCGGATGGGATCCACCCAAGGGTACTGAGGGAACTGGCAGAGGAGCTGGCCAAGCCACTTTCCATCATTTATCAACAGTCCTGGCTATCAGGGGAGGTTCCAATCGACTGGCGGCTAGCAAACGTGACGCCCATCTACAAGAAGGGCCGGAGGACAGACCCGGGAAACTACAGGCCTGTCAGTTTGACCTCAGTGCCAGGAAAGCTCATGGAGCAGATCCTCCTGAGAGTCATCATGCAGCAATTGCAGGGGAAGCAGGCGATCAGGCCCAGTCAGCATGGCTTTATGAAAGGCAGGTCATGCCTGACGAACCTGATCTCCTTCTATGACAGAGTGACGCGCTGGGTAGATGAGGGAAAGGCTGTGGATGTGGTCTACCTTGACTTCAGCAAGGCTTTTGACACCGTCTCCCACAGCATTCTCCTCAAGAAACTGGCTGCTCTTGGCTTGGACTGGCGCACGCTTTGTTGGGTTAGAAACTGGCTGGATAGCCGGGCCCAAAGAGTCGTGGTGAATGGAGCCAAGTCCAGTTGGAGGCCAGTCACTAGTGGCGTCCCCCAGGGCTCGGTGCTGGGGCCGGTCCTCTTTAATATCTTCATTGATGATCTGGACGAGGGCATCGAGTGCACCCTCATTAAGTTCGCAGATGACACCAAGTTAGGTGCGTGTGTCGATCTGCTCGAGGGTAGGAAAGCTCTGCAGGAGGATCTGGATAGGCTGCACCGATGGGCTGAGGTCAACTGCATGAAGTTCAACAAAGCCAAGTGCCGGGTCCTGCACCTGGGGCGCAATAACCCCAAGCAGAGCTACAGACTGGGAGAGGAATGGTTGGAGAGCTGCCAGGCAGAGAAGGACCTGGGAGTGATGGTGGATAGTCAGCTGAATATGAGCCAGCAGTGTGCTCAGGTGGCCAAGAAGGCCAACGGCATCCTGGCTTGTATCAGGAACAGCGTGACCAGCAGGGCGAGGGAGGTGATCGTCCCCCTGTACTCAGCTCTGGTGAGGCCGCACCTCGAGTACTGTGTTCAGTTTTGGGCCCCTCGCTACAAGAAGGACATGGAGGTGCTTGAGCGGGTGCAAAGAAGGGCGACGAAGCTGGTGAGGGGCCTGGAGAACAAGTCCTACGAGGAGCGGCTGAGGGAGCTGGGCTTGTTCAGCCTGGAGAAGAGGAGGCTCAGGGGTGACCTTATCGCTCTTTTTAGGTACCTCAAGGGAGGCTGTAGCGAGGTGGGGGTTGGCCTGTTCTCCCACGTGCCTGGTGACAGGACGAGGGGGAATGGGCTTAAGTTGAGCCAGGGGAGTTTTAGGTTAGATGTTAGGAAGAATTTCTTCACTGAAAGGGTTGTTAGACATTGGAACAGGCTGCCCAGGGAAGTGGTGGAGTCACCATCCCTGGAAGTCTTCAAAAGACGTTTAGATGTAGAGCTTAGGGATATGGTTTAGTGGAGGGCTGTTAGCGTTAGGTTGGAGGTTGGACTCGATGACCTTGAGGTCTCTTCCAACCTAGAAATTCTGTGTCTGTGTCTGTGTCTGTAGATGAGGGAATAGCAGTGGATATGGTCTACCTTGTCTTCAGCAAGGCTTTTGGCACTGTCCCACATAACAACTTCATAAACAAGCTCAGAAATTGCAGGCTAGATGAGTGGACAGCGAGGTGGATTGGTAATTGGCTGGATGGCAGAGGGTTGTGCTCAGTGATGCAGTCTAGTTGGAGACCTGTAGCCAGCGGTGTCCCCCAGAGGTCAGTACAGGGTCCAGTGTTGTCCAACTTATTCATCAGTGACCTGGATGATGGAACAGAGTGAACCCTCAGCAAATTTGCTGATGACACAAAGCTGGGAGGAGTGGCTGATACCACAGAGGGCTGTGCTGCTTTTCAGAGAGACCTTGACAGGGCTGGGCTGAGAGGAGCCTCATGAAGTTCAGCAAAGGCAAGTTCACAGTCATTCACCTAGGGAGGAATAACCCCAAGCCCCAGTACAGGCTGGGGGCTGACTTGCTGTAGAACAGCTTTGCATAGATGGACCTGGGAGTCCTGGTGGACAGCAGTCTGACCACGGGTCAGCAGTGTGCCCTTGTGAAGGCCAATGGTGTCCTGTGGTGCATTTGGAAGAATGTTGCCAGCAGGTCAAGGGAGGTGATCCTCTCTCTCTGCTCAGCCCTGGCGAGGCCACACCTGGAGTACTGTGTCCAGTTCTAGGCTCCCCAGTATCAGAGGGACATGGAACTACTGGAGTGAGTATACAGAAGGGTTACTAAGGTTACTAAGATGATTAGAGGACTGGAGCACCTGTCATATAAGGACAGATTGAGAAAACTGGGCCTGTTTAACTTTGAAAAGATAAGATTGAGGGGAGACCTCATCAATGAGTATAAATATCTGAAGGGAGGGTGTCAAAGAGGATGGAGCCAGTCTATTTTCAGTTGCTCCCAGCAAGAAGATGAGAGGCAATGGGCACAAACTGAAGCACAGGCAATTCCGGCTGAATATGAGAGGGCATTTCTTTACTGTGAGTGTGACAGAACACTGGAACTGGTTGCCCAGAGATATTGTGAAGTGTCCTTCTCTGGAGATATTTAAAATCTGCCTGGATGCCATCCTGTGCAATGTGCTCTAGGTGATCCTGCTTGGCAGGGGGGGTGGACCAGATGGCCTTTAGAGGTCATTTCTTTGTATTTTACATTTTGTAATTTAAATTGTTATTTTAAATTGTATTTTAAATTGTATTTTAAATTGTATTTTGTATTTTAAATGCTTCTGGCAATACTTTAAATACAGAATTTATTTAGAGCAGTTTGATTCAATTTCTTGATAAATCCCAAGCCTTACTGGTTTAGACTTGCCAGTGAGTCCTATCATTTGCTGCTTCATAATGTTGTTGCAATGTTTGTCAAACATTTACTGTTGACATGGTGTATAAGAAGTGGTCACAAATAAATGTCCCCAGGGAGCTCTAAATGATGTACATGTACAGTGTTTTCCTTAACAGTTTAAGAGCTGTAGAGAGAGAAGGGAAAAAAAAAAAAAAAAGAGCAGGGTGGTCTCAGAATAGTTCTGTTATGAAGTAGAGAACTTACCAAAAAAAAAAATTATTTCTACTTTTTCTCCAAAAAGGAATATTAACGATCAGTGTGAGTGGTGGCTAAAGTCACATGAAGAGTTTTGTTTTGATTTGATTTTATGAAGCCCTATGAGACTGGGGTAGTTACATTCTGATTTTGGACATGGTTTTCATCCATTTTTGCAGAGAGCCATTTTGTTCAATACAAGTTCTTTGACCTTTGTGATTTCAGTATGCTGGTAGAGTGGAAGTTCATCTGCAAATCTATGTCACAAAAATATAAAGTCACTTCTGGGACAATATATTCCTAAGATAAACCTCACTTTACCTGATGGACTCGTCCCAAATAAGAAATGTATACATGTCACACAGGTAGACCCAAGAATCATTCTTCCTAAATCCAGCTAAATTTCCTTTCTAAATATGTTCTCCTGCTTAAACTTTTAATATTTGAGCCTGGAATAAATTTATTAGGAATTTGCATCTTATTTAGTTCAGGAACTTTACAATGTATTGTAAGGACATGATTTTTTCTCACCAAGTTTTCATTTCTACTTTAATCCCACAAAAAATCAAGTATATTATAGAAACTGTGCAAGCTCAGTCATGAGATCTGCAAAAGTTACCCTTTTGTGCCTTTATATTTTTCCTTTAAATCACCCATGAATTTGGTGATTTTGTTGCTACTTCAGCTCCTTGTTAAGAGTCAGTCTGGGTAATTTAAAAAACCAGTCTGCTGGTTTTAGGCCCGGAGACCAGATGAACAGGTGTGATAAAATTTTCCATTGTCCTTTTAGCAGCCAGAATGGCATGGATACACATATTTAATTATATAATTTCATCTTTCTATGGAAAAAAGGCTCAACCTTTTGTATACACTCTCTTCTCATTCCTCTCTGGGGAAGATGTTTCCTATGTAAAGGAGATAATTCACATGAAAATAACCTCAGCCTGTGGTGTAAAATTCAGTTCTTGTCTCTGCTGTCTGACAGTGAATTGGCTATTCCAGTTCTATTCAGAGAGGCAGTGAATACAGCACAAACTTTGCAAAACACACTGAGGGCAATTCTAAATCTCTCTTCCGTTTCAGTAAAGTTCTGTGTTTAGAGTTATCAGCAGAAATCTTAGTCAGAAAAGCTTTTAGTGTTTTTAAACTCAACAGCAGTCTAAACAACTAACAGCTTTGGACTTTCATTTTTCCATTTTGCTGATGGTAGCAAGTCTATTTCCAAGCTTGTCCTCATGCTGCTGGTGTTTTTCTATATGAGGTTGGATTTTTAAGTAAGATATGTCTATTCCTTTTTCTACAGGGAATCAAGAACAGAGGATGCATGGTTCTCTCTGTTCCTGATAGATTCTGCTTTTTTTTTTTTTAATTATTATTATTATTATTATCATTATTTATTTATTTATTTATTTATTTTGGCTGCTGTTTGGTATAATTCAATTCCCTGTTGACAGATACATCTGCAAAAACTCAGGCATCGACAAAGCCAGTTTTCTCCATTAAATTTCTGAGTTGCTTTTTTCTGTTCATCTCTCTGGTCATACACCTCTGTATTCCTTAAATCCACAAGATGGCTTAGACTCTGGCTGTGTCTTGAAGACCAGGGCAGCACTCATTCTGACTACAGCATTCTGCATTTGCCCCAGTTTTACTACATTTATTCCATTTTCTCATCCAAGGCAATGTAAGGATAACTGATGTCCTTGTAGAACATATATCTCAGCTTCCCATTTCCCTAGCCTACCTCCAAGAAACAGATGATCTTACCCCTCAAAAACCTCAAACCCAAACAAAAAACTTTTTAACATATTTAATTGAAAATATGTCTTTATTTTCAATAGCCCTACACCCCGCCCCTCTCTTTTAGGTCATAGAACAGGACTGAGGTCCTTTCTAACTCACTTAAAGATTTGTCTTTTGTACCCATACAATATGCATCAATACAAGCTTCCATCCTCCATTTCTCAACTGCATTAACTTCAGAGTTTATCCATTCTGAAGTATCACCACTCTTCTGAGTATTATTCATCATCGTGTCATATGAAGAGGTGTTTCTTGCAACAGAAGACAATATCACAACAAAATACTTATCTTTCTTGATCACAAGCTATTTCAAATGAAATTCTATGATATTCAGTTTACTTTAAGATTTGTTGAATTATTCATTAATGAAATGTCCAACAAATGATGTTTATTCTTATTTGTATGATAGACATAATCTGTTTTGCTGCTGACTGAGTATAGAAATGAATTAAGACTTAGGACTACTCATTAACTTGTTTCTTGTAATGTATTATTCATGTTGCACATTGAAAACTTATTTGAAACTATTTGTGATCTCTTGAAGAAAATACTGAGCAGAGGCCATCAATAAACTAATTTAAATATTAACTTTGATCTCTTATGCCATAATAGAGTTGTACAAAATTTCTCATTGTGTTCTTCAGGCTTACGGGATAGATAAAGAAAAAAAAAAAAAAAAAGAGAGAGAGCGAGAGAGAGCATGAATTAATTGCTGGGTTGCAACTTTAAACAGTGAAAAGGGCAGAGTTCTTACTGATAACTCATGTTGTCTTACATAGCAGTTTAGTGCAAAGATATCATGTTAGTTACATTATCAAAATATTCTAAGTAATATGGTATTGGAGGCTTCTGTCCTCTCTATGAGTCTTTTCAGCTTCATGCCAGAAGTTATTTATGCTTATTACTGGTGCTCAACTTCCATCCTCTGTGTAAACAAATTGTTATAAATTGTCCTGCCTCCTCTTGCCATTCAGCAATCTTCTGCCCTCAGATGTCTTAACATTTTCTGATTCCTAGACTGCAGCTTTTCCAGCAGAGTTTCCTTCCTTTTGCTGCTGTCATGCTTTGGGATGTAAACTCTATTGTGCTTCTGTGGACTAATGTGGATTCCCTCAAAGCCTGTGCCCTCTCCCGTCTTTCTATCCATACACCCAATTACAGTGGTAAGATCTCTCTCTCTCTTTCTCTCTCCCTTTCTCCCTTCTTTTCCTCCCCTCTTTTATCACCCCTCCTCCTTATCTCTTTCTCTCTCTCCCATCCTCTCTCTCTCTCTTTAGTTTAAGAATATAACAAATAGCCTTGGCTTAAATGCAAATATTTATGGAAAGAATATTCAGATCTAGATGAATTAACATTTTCTTCTTATGGAAATCACTTCTCTTTTCTTGCTCTCTCCTTGCATCTCCTCCTTCCTGCAGCCAGCTTCACTAACCTTGGTTAGTCCAAAATTTAATGTCCTCTTTTGCACAAAAATCCAGTTCTCTGATGATTCGATATAAATAAATAATTAAGTGAACTAAGTACGTTTTTCCTGGTCTGAAGATAAATGTTAGGCTAATAAACACTGTGTTACACAGCTTATATCAGGGCAAGGAAGAATAGTTCAAAAATATTTCCTAGCTGACTGTGGAGAAATCAAATTGAAGAAATGGGTGATGTTGTCATACCTAAGGCCAATGACAATCAAAGTAATTTTTACTCTTTTTGTACCGTTGAGGCTCATTAATGGTCAGAGTTCTCAAAGAAATCCTTTATGATTGCTTTACAAAATTTGTCTTTACTTATCTGGCCAAGAGGAAAAGAGTTTGTTGAACATGAACTATAACACAGAAGGCAAATGTTGAACAAAATATGTGATCTTGTTGCTATTGTTGCAAACATATATTTCATCAGACTATGACTCCCCTGTATTTATGAATCAGAATCCCAGCCAGATAAATTATAACAGGTGCATTAACTTCATTATATCTAAATTGACTTTTATCAGTAAGAATTTGTTTTTAAATGTGAAAAAATATGCTAACTACTGTATGGAAAGCAAGCAATTGAAAATGGAAACTTTACAAGAGAAGTTCAAAACCAATATAACATAAAGAGACCTTGAGTATTAAAATAGATATCAACAGAAAACAACAGACGGTGAGGTGAATCCAATAAAGATGTCTTATTACTTAAAAATTAGAGAAGGTAGGTCTTTTATCAGTTTCTAATTTTAAAAATAAATAAATAAATAAAAAGAAAATTCATTTTTAATTTCATTTAGCATCAGGTTTTGCCAAGAGGGAAATTTAACCAGGTTCAGAAATTATGGAGTGCAAGAGGTCTTATATATTTATTCTTTAAAGACTCCTTATATAACAAGTATGTATAGTACTGGGGAAAATATTTACTTTTTGTTGACTGCATATAATTCTTTACCGCTTGAGTAGCTGAATGGCATTATTTCTATAGCTAGAATAGCTAAAAATTAGGCTCTAATGAAATTAACAATCAGATCTATTGTAATGTCTCAGTGAAGAGATAGTAAATGTTACTACATTTCTTACAATTATTCTGAAGATGTGCCTTTTTGCAGAAGGATAAATGTTTTGATGAGGAGCAAGAAAAGATCCATTCCAGCATTAATCAGTCATGTAACTGTGACTGAGGTCCTTCTGCAATTTGGATGCCATTGAAGGTAATAGTCTTCACCTGAAGATGAGGACTACTATACAGTTGTCCCCTGAGATATCAAAAACACAGTTTAACTGTGAAAAATTTAATGTGAAATTATTTTTTCACAATACTAGGAAAAATATAGACATTCAAATTTGATGTTCATAATAACAGACAAGTCAATCAAGTAACTATTTACATAACTATTAGAGAAATGCCCAATCACATAAAGCTATGGACAAGATGAAACATTAAATCTTTAAAATCATTAAATCTGTTAAAATCATTAAATCTGTTAAAACATTAAAAGTTAGCTGAAGGAAAAATTACATGGATATTAATATAATTCTGGTTTCAATAGCATAAGTATAGATAAGTATAGATCCAATTATGTTGTTATTTATTTTTTTTTAACTTTTTAATAAAAACCAGGCACTTTTCCATATCCATGAGCAAAGTTCATCTTGAAAAATGTTTTAAATGTAAGTATTTTTATTCATACAGAAATCCTGTGTCCATATTTTTTGGACCTTCATAGATTTGTAAATATGAAAGAGATGAAACTTGCACTACAGCCTTTTGATTGCCTGTGTTCTGTTCTGAAATCAGACAATATGCTTTATTAAAGTGTAGAACAATCTTGATTTAGTAAGGAGAGTTTCATGAGCTAAGATCACAGGGAAGCTGTTACATCTTTAAAGTACACAACTAAAATAACATTCTACTTCATAGTAGTCATTACCTCACTTCTTGGCATCAATAAAGTTTGAAATACTCATTAAAAACTACATGAATTAATTGAGGCAGGCTTGTCTTTTTATTTATGATGTGTTTGCAAACCAATAACTATTACAAATTAGGTTTATCCTCATCAATCTTCTGTTAATGGCAATTGTAAACATATTGTGTATTATCCTATAGTTTATTAACAATCTCTGGAAAGCCAATACTTCTTTTCCTAGTCAATACTTGAAATCTGCTAATGAAACTCTGTGACAGATGACATGCCACAGGCCTGGTTTCTGTATCCTGATTAGGTAGAAAATTAGGATCATTGCCTGATAGTCAATATTTCATGAACAGGATAAGGATAGTGTTATTTGACTTACAGAGAAAACAAAGTCTTGATAACTGCATTATTTAGACTTCTTTTGTACAAGTAGAAGTATTATATTTAGCTATATAGCTACTTATATGAGATACGATATGGTCAGGAGATTCTTTTCAAGCCTATGAATAAGTAAGACAGAAGATCCACTGACATGATAAAGCAACTTTTTTTTTTTTTTTTTTTTTCCTGGGCAGCAGAGATACTGAAAATTTAAGACAAGGGCATTCTTAAAAAAAAAAAAAAAAAAAAAAAAAAAAGTACATCCTGAGATGCACTCATGCTTAACTTCACAAAACAACATTTCCTTTCACTCTCCTCCGCACTTTGGTTTCCTTAAAAAAGTAGTGTTTTTAAAAAGGGTAGCAGGGTAGCAGGTAGTGTTTTTGTTTGTTTGTTTGTTTGGTCAAGTCAGAATGTCCCTATAGATATACATAGCTGTAGCTAGACTAGCTTTATGCACAGTATACATTAAGTTCTCTGTACAACCAAGCTGCAGGCATAGTACATACTTGAGAGTTAGTCTGGATAAGTTTAGGATACTCTCTAAACTGAAAATCCATCTTGAACAAAGTTTTCAAAACTTTTTGAAGCTAAACAAAACACCTTTCAGGTTAGATCGCTGTGTGAACACTAAAACCAATAGAATTTGTGTTGAGTGAAGTGCAGTGTACAAGACAGCCTTTTACATTGTTTACATTGGCATAAAGAATGGAATGCCTTGACCAAGTGGGACTCAATGTTGTGGTACAAACAGCTTGAAGAAGGAAAATTTGTTTATTCATTGATCTTAAAGTTTCATGTTAAAAAAAAAAAAAAAAAAAAGTCTTATTAAGGAAGTCCTAATTTTACCAAATTCTTCAGAAGATCTACAAGACTAAAAACCAACCAACTATCCAAAAACAAACAAACAAACAAGTTTGTAATCTAAACTGTGTAAACAACACACCTTGTAAAAGTTGTATTTCTTAGAAACATAGATATCTTTCTTAAAATAGCATATCTAGGTTTTCTTCTTTCTTGGATGTGCTTATAAAGATTTTATTTAAAAATAAAAAGGCTTTCAAAAGATTTTGAAGTAGCCTCAAAGAGGGAATAGGCAGTTAAAATGATGAATCATTTACTGTTTTATCAGTTGGTGAATTCAATCAAGACTACTTTAGGTCAATTTACAACAGATCAGAAACAAAAAGTCCTAAACTTTCTATTCTAATTCACGTCTTTTCATAATAATAAAAGTTATGATGAGAACATAATAAATGTGCTGCTGCTGAGATCAACAATGTTTAATCCCATGTTATGCCTCAGCAGTGGCATGTCTGTTAGGGAAAACACTCAAATTTTGCCACTTTTTTTGGTTCATTCTTTTTCCACAATTATTACATTAGGGGTGCTAGTGGGTAAATACCAGCCTATTTTCTGCCTGTGAAGCCAAATTTGCCTATTTCATTTTTCAGTCTGCTGTTACAGTATCTGCAATAACAACTAACTTGTATCAGCAAGTTCCTGAAGTTCACTACCTAATCTGTAAAGAAATCCTTTTACCTGCTTTAACACTAATTCTGACAGGTTTTATCAAGTGTTTTTTGTCTCTACATTAACAGGATTTGGTGCATTTTATTTTATTTTATTTTATTTTATTTTATTTTATTTTATTTTATTTTATTTTATTTTATTTTATTTTATCTTAATACTTTTTTTTTTTTTTTTTTTTTTTTTTTTTCTCAAATTTTAAAAGCTTCAGACATATTTATTCCAACATTTTTGGGATCTCTATGAAACAAAGCTTGTTCACTCCCTTAATAATCTAGGTAGGCATTCTCTATGAATTTTCTACTACATCCTTTTTAACATTAAAACCAGAACTGCACACACAACTCCTGACATGGGTGCAAAGGCTTATTGATTGCAACAAAATGACAGCCCAAGTTAATTTCAAACCTTACTGATAGTCTTTTATTTATGTGTAAATTATGTGTAATTTGCTGTTCTGAGAACCTTAGTGCTCCCTGACATTCAAGAGAAAATGCTGTCATAAAATAAAGAAAAACAGCAATACTTGTTACTGGAAAAATATAAATATACAGGGGCATGGAATAAGCACTTCAGAATGTCTCCACAATTTTATAAACTAATAAACATGCAGGGACTATAATTTAAAGAGAACATCATCCCAAGGCAAGCAAGAACTGTTAAGAGTTACTCCTTTGAAATGGGAAGCTTTCTCATTATTAAAAATACTGATATTTCATGGCAAACAAGTAGGAATGGACAGTTTAGAAAAAAGAGTTCATTATAGAAATGGAAAGTATAATCCATCATAGAAAAAAGCTGGCTAGGCTGAACATGTTGTTGATTGTACAGCAGAATATGAGATATAGATTTACATAAATGTTGAACTTAGCAGCTTCTCACATCAGTGTTATGATAGCCCATGCCCTTATGTTGCAAATGACTGGGTTTTCTCACAAGGTAGTTTTGTCAATTGTTTATATTCTTTGTTACAAAAGTATTAATCTTATTCAGCAAAAGTCATTTCAGCATTTAGAACTTGCAAACAGAAGAGTCAAACTTTTATAATGTTTAAGGAAGTGGACAAAGAATAGAGTTAATTAGTAGTATATTATTATTATGTTGAATTTTTAAATATCTTTTTAGCAAATTTAGCAGTTCTCCAGTTGAACACAAACATCATGTAGGGGACAGCTATTTAAAATTCTGAAGGCTAGTACAATGCAGACTAATAATTGATGAAGTATATATTTTAAGGGTGATTTGAAAGAGTATAGCAGCTTGTGACAAATATGCTTTATAGGATTTCTAGGAAATGAGACTCCAGTAAATCTTTTTATTGGAGAGGCTCATAAATTTCTCAGAATGCAGCTTACAGTATCTAAAAACAAAATTTTATGACAGTGAAGGAAGGTCCTTCTCAGGTGTCTATTTTCTCAATGGCTAATCAAGTCTTGCTGCACTTTTTAAATTTATGCTTTATTTATTTATAAATTACTGACTCTTCCCTCATCTTTTTAAAATTTAGCCCTGGAAATCTATCCCTAATCTATCAGGTGTGCCTTTGGAGATCAGTGTTTATCCACATAAAGACATAAAGCCCTTAACACTAAATTAGTACTTCCTTGTGAAACTGCAGAATTCACATGAAATGTAGATTATAGTCTTGAATAACATGAAAATTTAAGAGGCAAAAATTAGCATCAAGCTAAATGATATTTCCATTATTCAGATTGGAATATAAGGACATAATGAATCAAGTCACTCTGCAGCTTTCAAGCACAGTGTGACCTACATGGGTGAATCTTTTCAAAGTAATGCTGAGCAAGCCATCATGCCATAAGTCTCTGTCAAATTGCCTGCCTCTCCACTCAAGGTCATGCTCTATTAAGACTGATTCTAAAACAAACTCCACAGAAGGTTCACAAAACCTTGAATATGCTTCTTGTCCTTCCATTGCCCATGGCCAGGCTGCAGCAAGAAAACTATTTCTTATGACTTAATGATAATTTTCTATTACGTAGAATGGAATTGCTCTTGGTGGAAACACTATTATTAAGCCAGAACATGCTAAGTAAGATTGCATTGTGATCTCTTTGACACAATGGATTTTAAGAGAGCTAGAATGTGATACGTCAAATGGTCTCCGGATAGTGCTATTCATCAATAAGTGTTTTATTAGCAATGCAAATTCTGTATCATAGAACATTTCAGTATTGGATTGATTTCAAATTCTCCTAAAAAGCAGATATTTTTTACAATAAATTCAATAAATTTACAAGTTTCTTCAAAACAGTCATTGTGGTTTTTTTTGTTTTTTTTTTTTTTCCTTCCTAAGAATAGGAGTATTTACAAGCTATAAGTGTCTTTTTCCATTTTCATATTAGTGACTTGTGTCAGACTTTCCAGCAAGGGGAATATAAGATACACACATTTTTGCAGCAGGGGAGGTTTAGGTTGGATATTAGGAAGAACTTCTTTACTGAAAGGATTGTTAGGCATTGGAATGCACTGCCCAGGGAAGTGGTTGAGTCACCATTCCTGGGGGTATTTAAAAGACATTTAGATGTAGAGCTTAGTGATATGGTTTAGTGGAGGACTTGTTAGTGTTAAGTCATAGGTTGGACTAGGTGACCTTAGAGGTGATTTTCCAAGCTAAATGATTCTGTGATTCTTTTGCTTCCTGTCCAGGTACAACTGATTGGTATATTCTAATAATGTCCTGTTAAGAATTTTGTATTACAACCCATGCAACTACGACATTGTGAACCTATAATTATTGTTACTGGTTGGTTTAGATTTATTATAACAGATGACTGTAGCTAAACTGTCATAAAAGTCATCTTTTTGTTCTCTTAATGACGTCCACAAGACAGGCTGCTGTTCATACTAAATGGAAAGAATTGGAAGAAGAGCTACATAACTGGTGCCTTTCTACTGTTTTGCAGAAGCCCATGGAGTGTGAATTCCCTTAATTCACACTATAGCACTTTTCCTTAAGTTTTTCTTCATAATCAAAATAGTTCTAAAATAATTTCTCCCTTCTGTTACACATTTGTGCTGGTGGTTATGTTATGTTATGTTATGCTATGTTATGTTATGTTATGTTATGTTATGTTATATTGTTTCATTTGGTTTGTTTTGGTTTGATTTTTTTAAGCTTTGCCTCACTGAGCTGAACTGCTAAAAAAGGGTTTGAGAAGGATCAAACTATGGGTAAGATGCTGTCATACATTCTTTGCTAGAAAATGATCTGCTACATTAAAGTTTGAAATAGTTCTGTTTCATATCATGTTGAAATATTTGATTTTCTAAACAATAGTACCTTATATTTTAACAATTTATAGAACATACACATTATTTGTGTTCAAGTGGTACATAGCTAACAGGGTAGAAAAAAAAGAATCTATGCAAATGTTAAAACAAAACCAGCAAATGCATTTTATACAGCCAAGTCTTGATTTGATGATAATCAATCTTGCTGAATTCCTAACATATTATGGTTTAAGGATTTTAAAAATAGAGAACAGACTTGATCTTTAATTGAGGGGGGATAATGACTAGTTAGGGAAAGGTTAACACAAACCAGAAGAAAAAAAGGAGGTAATATCTGTTATTCAGCAATGATTCTTTAGTAGGAAAGATGAGTAGGGAAATGCATTTATATGTCACAATGTAGCATTTTAAAAGAAGAGCAAAATGGAGTACACTGAAAAAGTTCAAAAAATTGCTGCTTATTAAAACAGTAGTTCACTGACCCTCAAACCAAGAGCATATAAGATGTTATTATCTGTTTTAAAGGTTCTGTCAATAAAAAGCATAAGACGTGTGTTGAAACATGCACAACTTACCGAATATGTACATCTAAGATTTCTAGCCATCTCATCACTACGGACATGAGAGTAATGAGAAGGTTGTCTCTCAGATGTGTAATTATCGTGATCAGTAGATTATTGTTCAAACCTTTGATCTATTGTCACAAGTAAAAGAACTTCCAGGTTTAGTTCAATTCCTTGTCAGCTTTTTGTCTGTTTAATGTGGAACAGCAAAATTTTTGCAGCACAAATATATGTCTGAAGGAGGCTGTAATTTACCAATATCCATATTTTACTTTATGATATAAAGAAAACATCCATTTAGGGCTGTTGCAATATGGTCACAATTACCTAAAGCAAGCAAACTTAATTTTGTAATTATTGTCTCTATGTGTCAAGAGAAATATTACCGTTGCTTAATAGACATTTAAATAAGTAAGCACTATTCTTAAAACTATTTAGCTCTTATGAAGCAATCAATGTAAACAAAGATAAATATTTTCCTACCTGAAATCTATTTCAGTTATGGACCTACTCAAATTGTAACATGCCTATAGAAATGATACATTCTTTTGGTGATGAAGATGGAAATTTAAGGGTTGCTTTTCTTTTATACTTTTTTTTTTTTTTTTTTCTCACTTGCAATAATATTTTCTTCAGTTCTGCAGATTCAGCACCCTTATGTACATAAAATGTTCATATGATATCAACCTTAGAATCACTTCAGATATCTGTCTTAAGTCACCTGATGAATGTTGAGAATCTCCTATGGAAAACATAGTAATACCAGTCTGAGCTAACTAAGGTGCATTGAACATCAGTCTATAAGGGAAAAGATCAAGGTCATGAAGTCTTCCCTAAAGATGCCTGCAGGCAACCCAGCTGCAGAATAGAATTCAGTTATATTTTCCAGCATCTTTACAGGAAACTCTTAGACTCTTAATCTCCCTTTTTCATTGGAAAGCAATATCCCATCAGGTCTTGAAAGTTAAGCAGCTCCTGTTGGGTACAGTAAGCTGTTCTGACCTATGTGAAATGTGTAGCAGTCATGCTGAAAAAAAATTATTTAGTTTCCTTCTCCCTCACATACCCTTCATTTCTGAAACACAAGTCCTGGCACAGAGTTTGGAAGTAAGTGGTGTGGCCCTGGGAGGAAGCCCCTGGACTGGTGGGTGGAGGAGTTGTTCTGCCAGCATACCTTGCAAGATGTGTGAGTGATGCACAACTGTTGGACAGCCAAGTTCTTTGGGACTCCACCTGTGTCCATGCTATTACTGGGCTGTAAATACATTGAGAAATGTGCTGGGCTGAAAATTTAATCTCTAGGTAAAAGGTAAAGGGTCTTTTCTGTGTTACATACTTCTGTGTGCTAAATAATAGTACATGACTCAATGGGCTTTTTCTGTGTTTTCGTTTGTCTGTTTTATTTTCTTTAACTTTTTCATTACTTATCATTCCAGCTTTAAATTCATTCTCCAATGCCCCAATTTTTCCAAAAAATGTGTGTCCCATAAAATTCATAACATATAAGATATGGCTGCCTGTTTCAGTCTGGCAACATCTCACTTTTCCTAGTGTTACAGTTATAATAAATGTATTATTCAGGAATACTCCTCCTACATTACTGCATTCCATGTCACAGTGAAACATAATAAGCAGCAGTTAACTAATAAATTATGAAGAGGTTCATGCATTGAATTTTCCTCAAAGAGAAAAGGCTACTTATGGTTCAAATTGAATGGCTAAATAAAACAATAAACAAAGCCTGCAGTATGAAAACTGACACAATTTCAGGTTTTGTCAGCAAGCTATTTTAGAAGGATTTAGCTAAACTGCTGCAAGCTGTGTGCTCACTGTCAAATCTAATTTGCTATACCTTTTCAATATAAGATGTTTTAAGGAAGAGGAAACACTCAGAAAGTTCTCTAGGACTGTTATTTACCAACTTGTGTACAAATATTGTTAGACCTTCAACATTGTGTATTGAGTCTCATTACGATAGTCTCTGGCTGGTACTCTGCCATGCATCTTGCACATATAAAGACCAAAAATGTGAACATTGTCTTAGCCTAAACCAATTGCTGTGAAAGGCAGTGTATGTCCAATAACAAGTGTGTAGAGGGGAGACTCAAGAGGCTTATATATTCATTTATGGTTGCTGTTTGTTTTTTTCCTTTCTACTGACCTTCATGTTGCTAAATCTGTATATAGTGAAAAATACAACCATCTGTATATGGCTGCCTATTTCATCCATTTTGCACTTAAATTAAGACTGAGAAATAATTAAGATGTATTCTGTCTTGCTGATATAATTGCCTGATTCTTCTAGTAACACATTTTCAACTCAAGTATCGTACACAATACACAGACATAATGAGAATAGTTTTAAGTGGTTTCGCTACTGGCTGTATCTATAAAATAAATAAATAAAAAGTGTGAAAACTCAAACTCTTTGGTGTAGTTGTTAGGACTTATATTCAGAGCACATATCACCTTTTGTAAGAACACTGCAAAATATGGTCTGATAGAGAACAAAGCAGCTCATCCTTCTTTTTTAAAAGTTTGCATCTGTATGTGTATATGAGGGAGAAAAAGAGAAAGAGAGATCAGGAAGAGAAAGAAACTAATCTAGGGACATACACAAATCAAATATCTTAGACTTCTGTCCTGAAAAGCCTTATATGCATATTTCAATTTACAAACAGAATAATCTCAGTTTCTATTTATCCTGTCTATATACTTGATTTTTCCTTTGATTGATATTTTAGTTTACTGATACTGAAATTATACCTGCCTATATGCATCTGATTGAAGAATTATAAAGATGAAGATTGTCCAGAATTTCACTATCTGTTTATTGTGACTTTATTAAGACTTAACTTTACATTTACCTAGATCTCTTTCTCACTTTCTTTTAGTTACTATTCTAATCCATATTGAATTTCCATTATTGAAGCATTGAAGGGAACAATGAAATTAGAGCCAGCTCCCCTATTGCTGGAGGAACGCAGCAATAATGCTATGAAGAAAAATAAGAAATTAGCTCTGCAATATTGGACTGTCAGTCTCTGGAGTTTTTTAGCACCTCCTTCTCCACTTCTCCCAAGTGGCCCAAACTTTTTTAAGATAAGTCATTGCTTTGGAAACCATATCTTTACTACTGAAATGCAATGTGAAGTTTCCTTTGACACAGAATTTATTTTTTCCAATTATTGGCACTGATAAGTGTTAACCTACATAGTGAAACAAAATAAAAGCATGAAAAAAAAAAAAAGTAATTATTCTATAGGGAGAGTAGATTGTCCTTTAACAAATAATGAAAACAAAGAAAGACGATGTAATTTTACCTTCTTGTTTATGTTTTCCTATTCACCTTTTAAAAATTTAGTAGCAAAAAATAAGAAGAAATAAGTGTTAGCTATTGGGTTTGCATTTTACAAGCATTTTGTTTTAATTATATATATGTGCGTGTGTGTGTGCTTTGGCGTTCAAAACATGTTGTCTTTACATATAACAAGAATTTAATGAATATATATTCAATGTTTAAAAAAATGTTATTAATTTGCTCAGCATATTTTATTCCTGGGGAGGAGGTGGGGAGTTATTTGACTACTAGTTTTCATTGTATATCGAACAGACCCGTTTCCCGCTAAAGTAAAACTAACCCAAAGCATCTGGTAGAATAAATATTTTTAAGGAGATAAGCCTGTAGATTTGTTACCTTCCATTCACGTCAGCAAGTCTACCACTAGTACTTTTTGTTGCTTAAGATGCTTACAGGACCTTTGATTTATACTGGATACTTGTCCAAATTACACATAACAAGAGGAGTGTAGTTACAGATACTTTGAGGCAATGTTTAATGATGATCATTAAGTGTGCCTTTGCTATTTAAATTTCCCCACAGCACTGACTGAATACTTTTGAGTTTCTCCTTGAGCATTGTCTCTACTATTGTGTGAAAATGATTCCACTTTTTTTTTTTTTTTTTTTTCTGATTATACATTATAGCTCTATTGTTTTGTTACACTCATCTGAAGAAAAAGAGGCATCACTTAAAGTTGATTTCCTTTCTTCCAGCAGTCTGCTTTTTTGTGTAGCAAATAACTACAAGACTACTTGCTATAACAAGCAGAGTATAAATCCTTTTTTGTTTGTTTATTTGTTTGTTTGTTTGTTTTTCTTCTTTCACGAATATACACCATTTTACTTGGAAGCACCCGTGATCAGTAGACCCCTATTATTTGGTTATTTTGTTTTATCTATCTTTTCAATGCTTTTGCATTGAAACTACAATATCTGGCATTAGTCTTTTGCTATGCAAAAAACTTTTTTTTTGTTTTTTTTTTTTTTCTACTGAACAAAATGTTCATAAATGATAACTAAGCTTAACCAAAAACATTCTGCATTTTCACAGAACATACTTCTGTGCACTTTACTTGTAGTAATTTATTTTATTTTTAACTAGATATTGGTTTGATTAGTTTGATTTTTAACTAGATCTTTGGAAGATTACATGTAAAAAACTTAATTTCCCTGGCAACCATTTAAAGTAATCCTTAACTAAGTGAATTTCCATTTGTTATAAATGAAGTCTCAACTCAATTTGAATTTAGTAATATTTATAAAAGACAAGTAAACAGTGCTAGGTGTGCGGGGAGTCTGTGCTCTACCAACATGCACATGCAAACATCAAACATTCTAAATATACAGAACATTGCTTTTACATACTAAACCCGAGTATGCCTCGGGTATTCTGATATGTACAATCAGAAGAGGCAACAAACAATCCTTTAAGTCTATTACTATCAATGTCCATGACTGGGGGAGCATAGTTGGCCTGGTTGAAGTGTTCTAATATCTTCCATGACTTATACTGGTCTCCATTTTCTATTCCTTTTCTTGATTACAAACACTGGAGAGTTCCAGGGCTAGTCGTGGGAACAATACGTCTTGCTTTAAGTTGTTAAGCAACTCAGTCTTTGGGCCTTATGTATCCTAATCTTCCCAGATCGAAGAAAAACATCTCCTTTTCAAGGCCAATAGGGCCTGGATCAAAAGGCACGTTCAGGTCACCAGGGGGAGTAACAGCAAAAGCCTTTGATGGCTGTAGCGGAAGAGGGGCCGATGGCATAGCAGTCAGATCAGTAAACGAGCCCGCAGTTCCCTCACTATCTGGCAAACCACACGTTTCTGACTGTGGTCCCACATGGCTCTTTAAGGCCTCAGAGATTGCTCATCAGGTGCCAAGCAATCCCACTGCATCCTTGTTGTTTTTAGTTGCAGAGACCCACACCTTGACCTCAGTTTGGTCCCATATTTCAGGATCATAAACTGTGATTGTTAATAAGGAGAATAAGCCGTAAGGTTACCAGGACAATTGGACAAACCACACATGAAAGATAAATATGAAATGTGGATTGTGTTACCTTGGGTATAGATCTACTGGAGGAGAACAGGATGTCTATTCTTCATCAGTCCAATACATAGCCACAATTAACATTGTCTCTAGCTCCAGGAGAGAGAATAATGTACAGTCATCCACATTTCCTCTGGTTGGGAGGAAAGTATCCATGGACTGAGTGAAATGTCACTGTTGGGATCATATTTTGAAATCACCTTGTATTAATATATTGAAATAATATATTATTAATTTTTATTAATTATTATTAATATATTTCCATGATCTTTTTGCTCAAATTATGAGCAAACCGCTGAAGCTTAAAATTCCTTGGTGAAGCTATTCCACTCCCCTCTTCTACCCCGAAAAGTAGAGAAAGAGTTCAGTTATAAAGTTTTTCAAATTCTATGTTAAATCTAAAAGTTTATTTAATATTGAAATAATGAAACTCTATAAAAGGGATTATATAAAGAAATATTGTAATATTTACTTCACTATGGTATAGATGCAGATACACTTGAAACTTAACTTATAGCCTTTTGCTACCAAATTGAGAGAAGCAGAATTGTGACCTACATCTCACAATTATTATTCATTTTTTCATCTTCCATTAGCTTTCAGAACAAAGAGCTTTTGCCTAAAGGAATTCTCTTTGATTTGACATGTTAGCATATTTGTATAATTTATTCTGTTTGTATCAGAAGCTAAAGAATCATCCCATGGTGTTCATTTATATAAAAATTTTTTTTGCTTAACATTGAATACTAGCATACTGGAGGCTCAGAAGTACATTTATTTAAACTAGTATTTCAGGAAAAAGGCAATTTTATTCAGAACTCTTTTCCTGACAAATTTCTTCTACACAAGTGGACAGTTGAAACACATAAACATTATAAATATATATTAACATTCAATCAAAATCAATACTTTGGTATTAATTCCCCTTCTACTGTAGTAAATTGGCTTTCTGAATGTATATGGACACAGCTAACAATTCAGTTCTATCTGTAACTAAGGAACACTCTGGCAGACAATGTTATACTGTGCCTCCCCAAGGTTTAACAACCTACAAGTTGAGCATGTCTTGATGGCTTACATTTTCCTCCTAGGTGGCTGAAAATACCTTTTTATCAAACATAAACCTACTATGTACTATGAAGAGAAAAAATGAGAATTTTCTCTCAGGGAAAGTGGCCCTCAGATATATTACCATTTTTTTTTTTTTTTCAGATTTTCTAAACAAAGGGAAACACTAAAAAACAAACATAAAAACCTTAAAGGATTACATTAATGTATAAAATAATAGTTATTGAGGATGTTTTTTTTTTTTTGAATTAACACTTTCTTTTTCCTCCTTTTGTTCCATCTTATAAAAACATTCAAAATATATTTTTGAAAGGAAAATTAAAATCTGTTGTAAGCAGAAAATATTTTTGCAAAGTCATTTGATGAAATAAGAGGGAAAACAGCAGAACTACATTGAAGAAGAGAAAAAAAAAAAGATCTTAAACAAAGTAGGAATTGCTATTCACAAAATGAAACTGATATTTTTGGGATCGGTACATCATAGTTTCAGAATAAAGTTTCAAGCTTTTCAAAACATTTCCTTTCTTGCAATTATGAAAAAAATGTTGAATAAAAACAAAAATAATATACAGGTATAATGTAATTTATTTGTCTCAGGATGTGGAAAACAAAAATAAAAGTGATCATGTTTCTCAGATGATGAGGAATTTAATCTGTAATTCCCCTGGAATCCAGAAGAGAGAAAAAGCTGTACTTGAAGTCTTTTTGTAGATTAACTCTAGCATGTTTGGAATCATTAAAGATTGTGATAAGGTTCTTTCAACACTAGAAGTAAATATTTAGTATTATTAATACACTGGATAAGGTGAAGAAGAATGGACATCAATCATTTGTACTTGCTGAAATATGGAAGTATTTTCCAATCCTATGCTCTGTGAATATGCTAAGCAGTAAATTTGCCCCACTTTGCTCTTTTGAGAGCATACAAAATGTGTGTATACCACCACAAGCTTCTTATCCATCTAAGACTTCTACCATTATCATAGTGTATAGCTGTGCTATAATTCTGCTTATTCGTACAGAAGACATACGAAAGACAGAGAATTTGTTATTCCCAGAAGTAAGAAGAAAATGTGCACAGAGGCACAGGTAGCTGAATTGACCTACCCACTGCCACAAAATTCAGTATTGGAACCCGAAGTTAAATATCCAACTGAAAAGACTCCAGACAAAAATCCTAGACAAGATATTTATATAAATGGCAGAATTTTACACTAATGCATTTGAAGTTGAAAGATGGATATAAGAAGATCAGCAAGAAAGGAACAGCAAGCACAGAAGAAGAGAGAGAGTGTATCAAGTATCTTTGAAGCAGTAAGAGGTGGTGGTGATATGTTTGGAAGATCAGAAGGTAACGAAATCAGGCAGATGAAAAAAAAGGAACATGAAGATCACAGAGATACTGGGAAAGAGGAAGATTATCAGCTAAAGGAGAAAAGAAAGATTTGGATCTTGAGATCAGGAAAGAGTGAAGAGGAAGGGTCATGAAACAGAGTCAAATAAATTGGGAAAACATTCTTTACTCAGTGGATTCTGTATCAGGCCAAACTAGAAAGAATAGAGCAGACATTAAAAGAAAATAAGGAGAAAGCTGGGAAAAGAAAAACAAAAACAAACAAACAAACAAAGAAACAAAAAACAGAAAAAGAGACGTTAATTTAAATTATAATAGATGAAAAAACTGAGAATTTATGCCTAAATATCAAAAACTCTTAGAAAATAATTATAGTAGATATGAATTTGTGAAGAAAAACAGATTTCAAGTTAATAAAGCAATAATTTTCTATTTGTATGTTAAAATGTAAGCAGCTTTCAAACACAAAAAGATAAATTAATTAAATTAGGTCTTTACACACTGTGTATGACCCACATAGTTTATTGGTAATAGAAATTAAATTAACTAAAGTTTGGCTATCAGAAATGTCAGATATATATATATATATATATATATATATATATATATATACACATATTAAAAAATATCATCACCACCACCAACAAAAACTCTCAATAAACCTTAGGGATTTAGTAACCTGTTTTTATGGATTCTCTTTGTAAGCACTGAAAAAAAAGAGGGATTCTAAAGTCACAGGAAACATTAAAACCAAGGAGGAAAAAAAAAAAAGGGGGGGGGATGGGGGGGCTAATATTTCTGTTTCTAATACCCACCCACAGAGAATATCACCACATTAATCACTTCTGTTGAACAATGTTTCTTACTTGTACATCAGGATGTATTTGTGTTGTCTTGTATGACAACGCTTTTTGTCGTCATTTGTTCATTTTGCTTTGTTTCTCATTTTTCAAACTTTGGTGTCAATATATGAAATGTAGCAGCATTTCCTTGATGTTTGTGATAGTGTGGAGTTGCTGTTACTCCACATAAATTTGTGAAGTGATTGAAGAGACCATGTAATGTTGTATGCTTGCTGTAATGGATAAAAATAATTCTCACCCAGAAGAAAAACAATTGAATCACAATACTTATCGAGGTGAAAGGAGGCCACCATTTCCATAATGGGAGGAAAAAGCACAACAGCTCAACTTTCGTAGAAGATTTGAGTAATGCGATTCACATGAAAACACAAACTGTTCCCTTTGAGAAAAAACATACTAGTCGAAGTCCTCTGATCTGCATAATAGCAGGAGTTTTACATTTCTGTGTATCTAACTATCTAACTACCACTGTTTTATTGTCTTAATTCAAAGAGAATATAAGAACTACTGGATAAAATCTTACAGCTATTTCTTTCCTATCTTATTAAATTTGGGTACAAGACTTACATATAAAACTTTTTTTTTTTTTTTTTTTTTTTTGCTACCTTGCATAATTTGCACACTATATGACAGCTATCATCAGTTTTCTTTACCTACTTATTTACTGAGATTTGTCATTAAAACAGAGTAGCAAATTGTCAGGGCACCACTCTATGTGGTCTGGGACCGCCAGGGCTCCCCATGCTCAGAGCAGGTACTGGCAGGCAGGGCCTTTCCCACCACACCACGAGGAGCAGAACAGCTGGGGGAACTGTTGCAGCCCCAGTTCCAGCACTGGGCACCTCCCTGGGGATGAGACTGGGTCAGGCCATGGGTCTGTAGGTGAGCCTGTCTGGGCTAGAGCCATAGCCAGGAAGGGCAGGGCTGTGTGGAGCCCAGCCCTGCTGCAGCCTGCTGGTGGCTGATGGCCCCAGAGATGGTGTGGGGTCCTGGGCAGGTGCATTATATGGCCTGTGAGTGTCCTCAGGACCCATATAATGTCTTTTCTCAGGGAACTGTTCATTGCACATAATTTAATTAAAATGTCTATTTATCTATTTGTTTGTTTGTTTGTTTTTCCTAGCTCTCAGAGGACAGGTATTCAGATCCCTCTCATTTATGCTCTGTCATGTCTTCAGCACTGGCAGGAGGAGGCAGCAACGAAGATGGGGAGAAGTTAGTAGCCCTTATCAGTGGCTTTGCTGCATCAGTCTTGCCTGTTACAAAGCTGTCAACCACTGTCATCTGTCCACGTTTGTATATTCACTATCTCTGTGATACTGATGGTGATGAGACTGTTACAACACATGGGTGATTTGTGACCCACATCATCATGAACTGCAATCCCACATCTTCATAACTCTGCACCAAGATAGAGGATCCCAATTGCTTTTATGAAATGTTAATCATATTGTTGGTTAGGACCTGACTGCTTAGAAGTCACAAAATAACTCCTGATCTATTCTAGAACATCATAAATGTAAAGAAAATCTGTGCCCTGATGATGGTAATGGCCATCACTGTACTCTATTTGTTTTTGATCTTTTTTCTCATAAGGGAAGTACATTAGACTCATTACCTTAAAACCTGCAGCCCTCACTTGGCTCAGTATGGTGATACCTTGTTTACACCTTAAAACATTTCCCACAGCCCAGTCTCAGTCCACAACCATACCCAGTTGTATTTAACAACAAGACTTTATTTTTTTCTGTTTATTCCTCTTCTGGTTAACAGTCAAGATTCTTTCATTGTCATCTGTTTTGCTGAAACATAAATTTACAAATGCTTTAGAGAGTGTATTTTAGTATAAACTAATATGATGAAATGCATATACTGGCAGACCTCAAGCTGCAAGGATTTGCAATCTTTTTGTTTGTTTGTTTGTTTTTACATCAGGAGAATACAGGATTTAAAAAAACAACATCAACAAAATAATGTTTCCAAATTTCTTTTAGACAAACAAAAGCCTAAGTAGGGTAGCCATATATCACACAATATAATCTACATGAAAACTCACTTCCTGACAACTTTAGAAACTGCTAGTCAACACCTAACATGTATACTGCAACTCATTGAAATGAATGTCGTATTTTCTTCAACAATACTTTGCATAAGGTGACAGTGAAGTAAAGCTTACTGCTATAGCAATGCATTCATTTCAGTCAGTGTGTTGGCACCAGGAAGTAACATGCAAAACCTCGATCATGAAAATGATACTTACTGGTGACAAATGTAAAGAAAGGTTTTGTTTGTTTGTTTGTTTGTTTTTAAATTGGAGTGGATTGTCAAACCCTTTGAAATGGCACCCTCCACATATGCAATGGAATTGGTGTTTCAATCATGCAGCTGTTGGAGTGATGCTATTTTACAATTCCAATATGCAATCATCAGGTCCAGGAGCACTCCCAAGTTTTTTGTGCTGAAAGCCACCACTGTGCATGGCCTGACTCTACACAGGGGACAGGTTTCAGCACAAACCAACCTCTTGCATTTTTGTTTCCAGAGATATTTGATTATACATGCATATATTTAGGATGTGGCAAGGCACAGAATGTAAATTTGTATATGGCCACAATGATTAACTTATGACCAATTTGGAGTCTTGGCAATATGAGAAAATGTTCTCATTAGCTGCAGTAGGAATCACACTTACTAGCCCAGATGTTCTATAGTCATCTCACTCAGGATGAACAGCTCCCACCAGTGTCATTGAATATTTTGAAAACCTACGAGGTATGCAAAAACCTTTTAATTGATATGTGAACAATAAATTTTTATTTCTAAGCACTTGAAAGTTAGTTCTCAAATGCTATCTTCCCATAATCTTCCTATTGTGAATTGTATTTTTCTCAAATAAAAATAACTCCATTTCACCCACTGAACTGACATTGCAATTTTAATTCAGCTTTCTCTTTAAATAAATACATATGTCTCTGCTATCAAAGAGCCTTTTCATTTACATGATTAATTTGATTTGGAAATGTCAATAAAGTCAGAGAAACATGCTCAGTGATTTTAACCTAAGTATAGCCATTCTCAGTGTTGGTCTCTGTTTTTTTAAAATATGCAACACTGGAGTTTCATTCAAGCCTTTCTGAACTCAAATTAAATGCAGGCATTGAATTCTCAGATCAGGTGTCAACCCTCTTACAGCAGGGAGCAGGACTACAACCTTGTTTTGGCAGAGAAAATGCCTTTGAAGGGTCTGCTGATACATGCTGCTCAAAGGAATTATTTACCAACGAAAGCAAATATGGTGTGATAATATGACCATAATCAAGTTTGGATATAGAGTTTCCATGTTTTTACCTCCAGAAGTTAGAAGGTATATTTTACTGAGAATAGGCTAAAGATCTGAAAAAGAAAAAAAAATATTTTACTTAAACAAATAAAGAAGAAAGACAAACAAAAACAAAACAAAACAAAATAAAACAACAACAGCAAAAAGAAGGGTAAAGGGAGACAAAAGGAAGGCAATCCTGTTTCCCTTAATCTGTGTAATAAGGCTTTTAAAACTTTCTTTTGCAAAGCAAACTTCATTCACATCCCAATTATGCTGAAGTCAAGGGAACATTCTAAGCTTTGATTCAATTAAATGTTTAATTTCATGTATACACTTATATTAGTACTTGGTCAGAGAAAGAGACAGAGATAAGTCAAAGTCAATGTACTATCCATTTAGACCCCGGTGACTACAGTGAGACATTAGTTTGCAATGAAATTGTTATTTTTTGGAACTCATGTAATACTTTGGGTAAAGCAGTGTAACCTCTTTGTGACAGCTTATACTACTCGGAAATGTAGCCCATATTCCTAACAGTATTCAGAATAACTGAAGTTAACAGAATATGCTAAGAACACACATCAATTTAAGTTGCTTGAAATGAGGCATATAACTAAGTACTCTGCTCACTCCTAGAGACTCGTTCATCATTAGAAAGATTTCCTGCATTACAAAGCTGTCCTTATAGATGGTATAGATTCTTCATAGATTTTAAAATTAGATTTCACAAACCACAGCCTGAAATGTATACCACTATGTTTTTTTTTTTTGTTTGTTTGTTTTTTTTTTTGTGGATAGAAAATAGAGGATGTGTTATTTTGCAGAAGCAATGCATTCTCCATCTTTAGTTACTTTTCAGAGAATGTATTTATTATTGCTGGATTTACCAACCTCCACTTTATATTTTTCAAAATCCTTTCCTTTCCTTTTTCATTTTGATGTTTAATGCATGATAGATAGAGATGTCACTCACATGTAAACGGGCTCCTTGTGGAATAAATTATGTGGATTCCCAAAAGACAATTTACCTTTATCTAACTGTTATGGCCCTGAGTGCATCAACTGGCCTTAACTGACATTACCAGCCTTGCCTGGGTACCCCACCCCTGAACATTCTGTTCCATTTTTCCTGGGAGTACCATGTAAGCCCTGGCTTGGGCACTCAGTCCTGGCCCATGTTAAGCTATAGGTGAGGTGTGCCTGGGCCCAGCCCTATGCTCTGGGACACTGTGCTTCCTGGCAGGACCTGTGTCCTGAGTCTGTTCTTATAGGTAATCTCGTGCTTACTGATTATTGTCATTATCATCATTATTATAATTATCATCCTGTCCCCCGCACTCCCCTCCCCTCCCCTGCCCTGCTCCTGCCTGGGCCCTGGTGATGGGTCCCAATGACTTTCTACGTCTAGGATTGTCTAGGACTTTTGGTAGATCCTGTCAATGCCAGCACACAGGCCCTACTCATATCCTGTGGAATGGTAGTCTATTGGTGAAGACACTGCCCTGCTTGGGCCACGGGCACCCTTGGCTCATGGCCCATTCTCTCCTATAAAGCACCCCTGCAGGTGCTTCTCCCTGTCATTAAGTTTCTCATGACTATCAAAACAACTGACCGAACAATTTCCAAAATAGTTTTCTGTCTGGTTCACCAAAACGTATGTTTTCTTTTGGAACAAGCTGTTTCCTCTGCATTTTTGATGGAAACCAGACAGACAGAAAGGTTTCCCTCCTACCCCTTGCATGCCAGCTGGCATCATGGTGGGTGAATGGTCAACCTGTCCACCTCACTGGACTTGCCAGTTTTCAGGGCTATTCAACTACTCCTTTTCCCACCTGTCAGGCTTCTCCAGTTGCCTGGCTTCCTGGTTATCTTTCTACCTGGGTTGCCAACTCTCTGTACAAAATTATTGAAACATGCTCAGTGCAGTCTCAAAAGAATCATTAGGCTTTGTGCAGTAGAGTTTTGCAGTAAAGCAAAGTTTCCTTTGTTTCCAGAAAGAAAATAAGTAAATAAATAAATAATAGCAAATTGTCAACAGAACAAAGATTGCACTTCCATTACCTCTTTAGAGTTCACTGTTTCTCTGTACAAAGAAAAAGAACTACCATGGTAACATTGCTTGTATTAGCAAGTCTAAAGGTCTGCAGCCATTCTTCTTTCACTTAGTCTATTAAATCTTCAGTCACTTCAAAAGCTTCAGAAAGTCACTCTGAAATGTTAAAAACTCCAGGACAATCTCTTCTAGGTTTTGAGATGCAGCATTATCATCAAGTGAAAGTTGGAATACATTTAGAAATATATTTATATATGTAGATTTCTACCTGTGAGCACTAGGAAATCAGGAGACTGGATTTATTTGCTGAGTGTTATATATATAGTTATATACATATGCTACATATATATAAATATATAGACTTTATAGTTATATATATACATGTTATATAAATAAATAAATATATATCTATGAGTTTCTTGCAGGAATACACACTGTGTAAGCCTGTAGTTCCTCTTCAGTAGTCCTAACAAAAGATATGAAATAGAAGAGAATTCAGAAGACATGGAATAACTCTAGTGAGATTGTACAAGACTGTAAACTCAACATAGACTACTAGTTCAGACTTAACTAGGGGATTTTCTGCATTATGAGGGCAATCTTCATAGAATCACAGAATCACAGAATCACAGAATCACAGAATCACAGAATCACAGAATGGAAGGGACTTTCAAGATCATCTAGTTCCAACCTCTCTGCCATAGCAAAGGATGCCACCCACTGGATCAGGTTGCCCACAGCCTCATCTAACCTGGTCTTGAACACTGCCAGGGATGGGGCACCTACAGCTTCTCTAGGCAGCATGTTCCAGTGCCTCACCACCCTCTGAGGGAAGAACTTCCTCCTAACTGCTAATCTAAATCCCACTCTTTTAGTTTAAAACCATTCCCCCGTGTCCTGCCATTATCTGCCTGAGTAAAAAGCCGTTCTCCATCTTTTTTATAAGTCCCCTTTAAGTATTGGAAGGTTTACAATATCATCCCAGAGTCTTCTCTTGTGTAGGCTGAGCAGCCCCAGTTCTCTCAGCCTTTCTTTGTAGGAGAGGTGCTCCAGCCCCTTGATCATCTTTGCAGCCCTCCTCTGGACCCATTCTAACAGAGCAGCATCTTTCTTGTGCTGGGGGCCCCAGACATGGATGCAGACCTCCAAGTGGGGCCTCACAAGGGCAGAGTAGAGGGGACAATCATCTCCCTCCACCTGCTGGCCACTCCTCTGTTGATGCAGCCCAGGATACAGATGGCCTTCTGGGCTGCAAGCACACACCGACTGCTCATGTCGAGCTTTTCATCCACCAGAAACCCCAAGTCTTTCTCTGCAGGGCTGCCCTCAATGAGTTCTTCTCCCAGTCTGTACTCATGTCTGAGGTTGCCCTGACCCAGGTGCAGCACCTTGCACTTGCACTTGTTTAACCTCATGAGAATCACATGGGTCCACTTCTCAAGCTTGCCTAGGTCCCTTTGGATGACATCCCTTCCTTCTGTTGTATCAACTGCACCACTCAGCTTGGTGTCATCTGCAAACTTGTTGAGGGTTCAGTCGATCCCACTGTCTATGTCATTGACAAAGATATTAAACAGTACCAGAACCAGAACAGACCCCTGAGGGACACCACTTATCACCGGCCTCCACCTGGACATAGAACCATTGACCACCAACCACTCTCTGGGTGCGACCTTCAAGCCAATTCCTTATCCACTGAATAGCCCGCCCATCAAGTCCATCTCTATCCAATCTGGAGATCAGAATGTCATGTGAGAATGTGTCAAAGGCCTCTCAGAAGTCCAAGTAAATGCCATTGGTTGGATTTCCCTTTTCAAATGATGCCGTGACTCCATCACAGGAGGCCACCAGATTGGTCAAGCACGATTTGCCCTTGGTGAAGCCATGCTGGCTCTCTTGGATCAACTCTTTGTCTTGCATATGCCTTGACATTGCTTCCAGAAAGAATCTAGTATGCATGTAAAGACACAGAATCATAGAATCATTTAGTTTGGAGAAGACCTTTAAAATCATCAAGCCCAACCATCCACTTGATACTACTAAACCAAATCCACCAGTAAACCATGCCTCTAAGCACCACATCCTCACATCTCTTAAGTACCTCCATGGATGGTGACTCCACCACCTCCTTGGGCAACCTGTTCCAATGCCTAGCCATACTTTCCATGAAGAAATTCTTATTTCAGTGTCTTCACATATTCCATATACTTTAAATTACCAGTGAACTCATCTGTATTATTCTACCTTGTTATTTGCTTGGTTTCTTCTGTATTTCAACCATTCTAGAAACCCCACATTGTCTTAAGGAAGAGATTTTATAGACCTCGTTTCTGATGCATGAAGCCATGTCATATATCCAAGAGAGGTAATGATATTTAGTTTGAATTGATACATATTCATCTTATTTATTAATTTATTTAATTATTTTTTATAATTTTCCCCAAATATCCAACCTAAACATTCTGTGTCACAACCTGAGGCCATTTTCCCTCATCTTATCACTTGGTACTTGGGAGAAGAGCCCAATCTCTACTTCGCTACAACCTCCCTGAAGCTAATTGTAATGTACAGTGAGGTCTCCCCTCAGCCTTCTCTTCTTCAAGCTAAACAACCCCAGATCCCTCAGCCATTCCTCATAAGACTCATTCTCTAGACCCTTCACCTGCTTTGTTGCCCTTCTTTGGATACATTCCAGCACCTCAATGTCCTTCTTATAGTGAGAGCCCCAGCTGAACATGGCATTTGAGGTGCGGCCTCACTACAGTCAAGTACACAGAGGGACAATCACTTCCCTAGTCCTGCTAGCCATACTACATGTATTTCTGATACAAGCCAGGATCCTGTTGGCCTTCTTGGCCACCTGAACACAATGCTGGCTCATGTTCAGATGGGTATTGACATATATCCCCAGGTCCTCTTCTGCCAGACAGCTTTTCAGGCAGTCTTCCCCCAGCCTGTAGTGTTGCATCGTGTTTTTGTGCCTCAAGTGCAGGACCCGGCACGTAGTGTTGTTGAACCTTGTAGAAATGGCCTTAACGTATCAGTCCAGCTTATCCAGATCCCTCTGCAGTGCCCTCCTACCCTCAAGCACATAAATGCTCACACCGAATTCGGTGTTGTCTGCAAACGTAGCGAGGATGCACTCAATCCAGATCATTGATAAAGATGTTGAACTGGCTCCAGTAATGAACCCTGGGGAACAACACTATCATCTGGCCTTCAGTTGGATTTGACTCCATTCATCATGACTCTTTGGGCCTGGCCACCCAGACAGCTTTTAATCGAATGAAGCATACACCTGTCCAGGCCTTGAGCAACCATTTTCTTCAGGAGAATGCTATGGGAAATGGTGTAAAATTCCTTATTGAGATCTAGGTAGACCACATCCACTGCCTTTCCCTCATCCACTGAGCACATCACATCGTTGTAGAAGATCAGATTCATCAAGCAGGACCTGTCTTTCATAAACCCATGTTGACTGGGCTTGATCACCCAGCTTTCCTATAAGTGCTGTGTGATGGCACTCAAGATGATCTGATCCATGAGCTTTTCTGGTACCAAGGTCAGACTGACAGGCCTCCAGTTTCCCAGATCCTCCTTTTGGCCCTTCTTGTAGATAAATGTCATATTGCTAGCCTTGAATCGACTGCGACCTCCCCTGATAGCCAGGGCTGCTGATAAATGATGGAAAGTGGATTGGCAAGCACTTCCACCAGTTGTTTCAGTACCTTTGAGTTGATCCCATCTGGCCCCATAGACTTACATGCATCTAAGTGGAGTAGCAGGTTGCAAAACATTTTCTTGTGAATTATGAGGGCTTCATTCTGCTCCCTGTACCTATCTACCAGACCAGGAGACTGAGTGCCCAGATCAGAACTGGTCTTGCTGCTAAAGCCTGAGGCAAAGAAGGCATTAAGTACCTCAGCTTTTTCCTCGTATCTTATCACTATGTTTCCCCCTACATCCAATAAAAGATGGAGGTTCTCCTTAGTCCTCCTTATCTTGTTTACATATTTAGAACAACTTTTTTTGATTGTCTTTAACAGCAATAGCCAGGTTGAGCTCAAGTTGGGCTTTGGACCTTCTCATTTTGTTCCTGCACAGACTCACAACATTTCTGTTGTCCTCCTGAGTGGCCTGCCCCTTCTACTGGAGGTCATAAACTCTCTTTTTCTTCCTGAGCTCTAGTTACAGCTCTGTTCAGCCAGGCCAGTATTCCTCCACACCAGTTCCTTTTTCAGCATGTGGGGACAGCCTGCTCCTGTGCCTTTAGGACTTCTTTCTTGAAGTGTGTCCAGTCTTACTGGACTGCATCCCAAGGGACTCACCTGACCAGTCTCCGTAAACAGACAAAGTCTGCCCTCCAGAAGTCCAAGGTAGAAGTTCTACTACCCTTCCCTCCCCCCCTTACTTTTCCAAGAATCAAAAACTCTATTAATTCATGATCGCTGTGCCCGAAACAGACTCCAACCTTCACATCATCCACAAGTAACATATAAGCACACTGTAACTTGTTATAAACCATTCCTGTCAAACAACAGTTCACTTGCAGCTCTCTGCAACTCACTATTGCTCAAGACCAACCTTCAGACCCTGGGGCCATCAGTCCCTGACTTGATGAGTCTGCAGCAAGTCTCCAGCTCCTCACAGCCCTGCCCTCCCAAAGGTAAGCCCATGTCCCTATCCAAACTCAGCCTGTCCCCAGAAAGGTGCCTGACCAACCCAGAGCTACATCTGATGCTAGTTACCCTCACCAGGCCTGATCTTGGCCTGTGAATTGACTTCAGACCTCCCCAGCAAGGCCCTTGCTCAACCAGATCCCTCTTAGCTCTGCTCTCCCTTTCCTTACAGTGCAGCTGGTCTTCACTGCTCCCTGATAACATTTATTTAAGATCATGTGTTGGGGTTTAACCCGGCCAGCAGCTAAGCACCACACAGCCATTCACTTACCTTCCCCTCCCCACAATAGGACGGGGGAGAGAATCAGAAAAAAAGTGAAAGCTTGTGAGTTGAGATAAAGACAGTTTATTAGGACAGAAAAGAAAGAAAAATATTAATGATAATAGTACTGCTACTAATAATGTGTACAAAACTAGTAATGCACAAAGCAATTGCTCACTACCTGATGGCTGATGCCCATCCCAACCCAAACAGTGCCTCCACCCACCCTGGCCAGCCACCCCATATTAATTTTTCAGAATGGCATCAGATAGTATGGAATATCTCTTTGTCCAGTTCAGGTCAGCTGCTCTGGTTCTACCTCCTCCAGGTCCTGATGCAGCCCCAGCCTGCTCACTGGCAGGGCAGTGTGAGAAGATGAAAAAGTCTCTGGTTTAGTGTAAGCACTGCTCTGCAATAATTAAAACATCAGCATGTTATCAACATTATTATTATCCTAAATCCAAAGCACAGCACCATAGCAGCTACTAGGAGGAAAATTAACTCTGTCCTAGCTGAAACCAGGACATCATAACACTGGTAAGCTCACTGATCTTAAATGCAACTCCCAGGTCTCTGGGTTGAAGGTACTTGAGTGGAACACCCATGTAGAGCTGGTCAGGGCAAAGAAGTACTGCTAGTGCACTCAGGACTCTGACAAAAAAAAAAAAAAGGAGTTTCAGCTCATGGAGGTTGCCAAAGGGCTGTTATATGAGATGTCCTATAAGCAGTCTTTGCATGAAAGTCTTCATCATATCTCATGAGAGAGGTCCCAGCTAGGACCAAGGCACAGAGAAATGTGCAACTCCAAAGAAGTTTAAATAGAAGTTTGCAAAGTAAATTGAGACCTGCAATGGAAATATTTCCAAAAGCAGTCTTTACACAGAGGCAGGTTAATAGGTCACAGTTTTGTTGTTGTTGTTGTTGTTGTTTGTTTTTTTTTTTTTTTTTTGGGGGGGGGCGGAAATAGACTTTTTCCTGTTTATCCGTTGTTGTTGTTTATTTGTTGTCCTCTCTATTGTTTTTTGGAAAAAAAAAAAAGAAATAAACAAAAACACCACCACCACCACCAACAACAACAAAAACAACAAAAAAAGCCACAACAATTAGTTGCCTAGTTTTTCTCAAGGAAAATGGGGTATATATGTATTCGGGGAGGGGTTCAATTTTCCAGATATCTATCAGAGTCTGCAGAAAAATATATCTGTCCTTCTAGAGTTATATGTCTGGCTTTTTAATCATAGAATTACTGAATCATTGAATCATAGAATCATGTAATCATAGAATCATACGATGGTTTGGGTTGGAATGGACCTTATAGACCCATTCCACCCCCCTGCCATGGGTAGGGACACCTTCCAATAAATCAAGTTATTCAAAGCCCTATCCAACCTCACCTTGAATACTTCCAGGGATAAGGTATCCACAGCTTCTCTGGGCAACCTGTTCCAGTGCCTCCCCTCATAGTAAAGAATTTCTTCCTAATTTTTAATCATAATCTTTTTTGTTTGTTTGTTTGTTTGTTAATTTAAAGCCATTAGCTCTTGCCTTTCATTACACTTCCTGATAAAGTGTCCCTCTCCTGCTTTCCTGTAGGTCCCCTATAGGTACTAGAAGGCTACTAAAAGGTCTCCCTGGAGCCTTTTGTCCAATCTGAACAACCCCAACTCTCCCAGCCTGTCTTCACAGGGGACGTGCCCCAGCCTTTCATGATCCTCATGGCCCTCCTCTGGACCTGTTCTAATACATCCACATCCTTCTTGTTCTGGAGGCCTCAGAGCTGAACACAGTACTCCAGGTGGGGGGTCAAGAGAGCAGAGCAGAAGGGGAGAAACACTTCCCTAACCTGCTGGTCATGCTGCATTTGATGCAGCCCAGGATACAGCTGGCTTTCTGGGTTGCAAAAGCACACACTGTAGGCTCATATTGGGCTTCTCATCAGCCAACACCACCAGGTCCTTCTCCTCAGGGCTGCTTTCAATCCATTCTCCAACCAGCCTACATTTAGGCTTGGGATTGCTCAGGCCCAGGTACAGAACCTTTCACTTGACCTTGTTGAACCTCGTGACATTTGCACAGGCCCACCTCTCAAGCCTGTTCAGGTCCCTCTGGATGGCATTCCTTCCCTCCAGTGTGTTGAGCTCACCACACGGCTTGGTGTCATTGGCAAACTTGCTGAGGCTGCGCTCAGTGCCACGGTCTGTGTCACCGACAAAGATGTTAAATAAAATATCCCAGTACTCATCTCTTAAGAATACCGCTTGTTACTGATCTCCACCTGGACACTGAGATATTGACCACAACAGCCATCCAATCAATTCCTTACCCACTGAGTGGTCCAACTGTCAAATCCATGTTTCTCCAAGTTAGAGACAAGGATATCAGGGGGGACAGGGTCAAATGGTTGGCACAAGTCCAGGTGGATGATGTTTGTTTCTTTTCCCCTATCCACCAATGCAGAAGGCCACCAAATTTGTCAGGCATGATCTGCCTTTAGTGAAGCCCTGTTGGGAGTCCCCAGTCACCTCCTCATTTTTCATGTGCCTCAGCATAGTTCCCAGAAGGATTTGCTTGATGATCTTGCCTTTCTTTTGCCCTTGATATACCTGGCCGAATTTAATTGTTAAAGGGCTTTGGCCTTTGGCTTTCTTTCCTAACCTAATCCCCATCTGCTTGGGTGATTTCTCTGTGTTCCCAGAATATCCATTTTTGTTTCCACCCTTTGTAGGCCTCCTTTTTCTGCTTGAGTTATTTATTTATTTATTTATTTATTTATTTATTTATTTATTTATTTATTTATTTATTTATTTTGGGGATGCAGTGCTCCTGAGCTTGGAGAAAGCGATCCTTGAATATGATCCAACTCTTCTGGGCCCCTCTTCCCTCCAGGGCTCTGTCCTATGGCGCCCTACCAAAACTACATCCACTGATCCAAAACTACACCACTACAGCTAAGGCTGCTATTGAGCTTCACATTCCCCACAAGCATCTCTTTGTTGGTGAGAATGAGGTCCAGCGTAACACCTCTCCTTGTTGGCTTCTCTGTCACTTGGAGAAGGAAGTAATCGCCAATGCATTCCAGAAACCTCTTAGATTGCATATGCCCTGATGTGTGGTCCCTTCAACAGATACTGGGTTGGTTGAAGTCTCCCATGAAGATGAGAGCTTGTGAACATGAGGCTGCTTCTGTTTAAAGAGGGCCTTATCTTCAGGTGGCCTGTAGCAGACCCCCACTGTACTGTCCCATGTCACTTCCCTCCCTTTAATCCTGACCCACAGTCTTTCTGTCAGCTCCTCATCCATTCACCGGAAGAGCTCCATGCACTCCAGCTGCTCATTGACAAAGAGGACAATGCCTCCTCTGTCTGTCCTTCATGAAGAAGCTGTGTCCTTCCTTCCAGCATTCCTCCCATGGGAGTCATCCCACCACATCTCCATAAACTTAATGAGGTACATCTCTAACTCATCTTGTTTATTCTCCATGCTAGGTGTGTTAGAATAGAGACGTGATTTGACTTACTGGCTGGAGTATCTGGAATTCCTTTGTGCTGCTCTTCAGGTGCTCTCCTGCTGACCTATGACCCTTCTCCAGGCTTTGGGCACCTATTGCTGACACCTGCATCAGACTGGGAAGAACAGGATGGATTGTGGTTCTGATTCCCTGGAAACTTTAGTTTAAAGCCCTCTTCACCATCTTGACAATCTTATGACTGAAGATGCTCTTCCTCTTCCCTACCAGCCCCCAGCAGACCAGGTTTCTCAGAGTCTCATGGCCTAAGTAGTCAACCTCCTTTCTATGACACCAGTCCCGTTTGAAATAGAAACCATCTGTTTGACAGATTCAACTGGCCCTTTCAATCCCCTGCCCTTTGACCAGAAGGAATGATGAAAAAACTTGCTGCTATACTAAGTCCTTTACTGCTCCTCTTAGGATGTATCCACTTGAGCAGTCATGCTTCATCTGTGTTACTTCTAGTCATTTTTCTTGCTTTCTAATCAAGCTTTCTGGATGTCTTAATGATATATCCCAGTGCTGGCATGTGTAGCATTTTCCATGACTACAACATAGTGAGGGTATAGACTGAAAGACAAATTTACTGTATCTTTGTGGGATAAGACACTGAGCTGGTCAAAGCTATGAGACTGAATTGCTCACAATTTTTCTTGAAGTAAATGCATAAAAAATAAATTAAAAAAATTAAAGATATTAATAGAACAGAAATTAGCATAATGATTTCTTAAAAGACAGATCTTAGATCTCAGGGTTGAGACATTAAAATAAAAGATTAATTTACAATTTTTTGTCTAACTGTCGTGCCCATGCTAGGTTCATCCTATTGATCTGACCCAGTCTTGTTTTAAGTTCAATAGCATAATTTCTCAGTTATGAGAAAGTTCACAACATTTTCTGTGAATTCAGGATCTCTGCTCTTTCCTTAATGCTAAAGCTTGACTGTGATTTTGCTTACACAGGGCTCTGAATGTAGGTACTCTACCTCAGCTTCTCAAATCCTCAACTGCAAATCTTCTGAAACCAGAGTTCAACAGATAGGATCATGAAAAAACAGCTTCTCTTTCTGCTTTTGAATGACAAAGATTCCACAAAGCTAACATGTAATGCAAATACAGAATCTCTAAACAAACCAATCAGTTATAACATTCATCACACTTTGAATTTTACCTCCCTTCTCTTCCTTCAAAACTCCCAAGACTTGTTCTCTAATAAGTAAAGAAGGATGATATTAGATGGCTGTTCCTGGATGGTTTGAATAGCTGATATTTTGGACATTTCATAGAATCATAGAATCATAGAACATCCTGAGTTGGAAGGGACCCATAAGGATCATCAAATCCAGCTCCTGGAACCACACAGGTCTGCCCAAAAGTTTAGACCATGTAACTAAGTGCACAGTCCAAATGTTTTTAAATTCAGACAGGCTTGGTGCAGTGACTACATCACTGGGGAGCCTGTTCCAGTGTGCGACCACCCTCTCGGTGAAGAACCTCTTCCTGATGTCCAGCCTAAACTTCCTCTGCCTCAGCTTAACACCATTCCTGCGGGCCCTATCACTGGTGTTTACAAAGAATAGTTTGTCTAGGATTGTGCTACTTTTCCTCATTAGTTACACACAAAGACAAGTTGTATAGGAGTTTAAGAAGACCCCTACTAAACCACATCAAAGGTCCATTTAGCCCAAGGGCTAGAAATCAATTCTCAGGAAAAACATTAGACCACAGAAACTGTATAGTGACATTTCCCCAGGATACAACAAGTAATTTGTTTCAGAGTTTAGGGGCTACAAAGCTATACTGTCTTAGGGAATAATGTAAATCAGCCAGTGTAGGAGCCATGGTATTAGAGAAAAAACTATCAACAACTATCTTCTTGTGACACTTTTCAAACACTGTGTGAGGTTTTTTTTTTTTTTTTTTTTTTTTTTTGATGGTTGTTGGGTTTTTGTTATTTGATTTTCATTCCACTGTTATAAGTATTTCTCCTTTCCCTCAAAAGAGTTGGATTACTCTGATTCTTCCTGCATGTGTATTTACCTTTGATTTTCTCATTTCAGTGAAAATGACTAAGCTCAAGTAAGTCAAGGTATATAAAGGGGCAAGTAAATATATTTTTTTTGTTTTGTTTTGTTTTCCTGAAGGAGGAAGAGGATAATATCTGAAATACTCTCTTGGAATCATTCCACCTGATCACTCCAAAGTCTATCAGACTAGCAGATGGCCAGAGCCATCATAAATGGCTACAAATCTATTCTTTGCACTTTTATGATTCCAGGAACATACAATTTATTCTGATGGTAAGTATCTTGAAATATCACTTTAAAAATAGATAATATTAGAACAAAATAATATAAGAACAAAACTCAGAGCACATAAGAAGAATATGATTTTCAGAATCTCAGATCTTCAGAATCTTCAAAATTTCAGAATCTTCAGAATGAAATTGAATTTAAAGTGATGATAAACCTGCAGTCTTTGTTCACCTCTTGTTTTGCAAAATCAAAGACAACAGATAAATATAATTCAAAGACATGCAAGGGAAGTAATATTTGATTAATAAATTGAAATATTAGCAGTAATTTCTATAACATTAAAATAATTTGGTTTTGTAGATTTGTAGAGTAATTTTATGATATTTTTTAATATTGTTACAGTCATACCCAACAGAAAACGTTGAAACTCAGCCACTGAGATTTTTCTGTTTCTATCTTTCATTCATTCCTTCATTTAGAAAACATTGGAAGGCTGTGATGTTTGTATAAATCTATATTTCATATTTTATTTTTTATTTTTTAATCTGAAAGGAAGAAAAAAAACCACATAGTATTCTAAGTGTTTATTGCATGAATTCCATCTTTTCTATTACTTATTTTTTCTCCTCTAGAATAAGAGGAGAATAAAGTAGAGAGCTCTAGAATAAAGCAGAGAGCTGGGGTAACTCCACAAAAATCACTAAAGCTACATGAATGTTATACTTGCATGAGGTAAGATAAAAGAGATAGTTTTCCTAAATAATAGAAACTAAATTAAACTAAAGTTGAGATTTTGAATATAGAGCAAAGGATGACTGGAAAAAATATCTAGTACTGTAATTCTCTAAAAAGAAGAAAATATATGCCCAGGAATTCAAAATTAAGAAGACACTTAAAAGACAACTAAATATTTTAAAGAGGGAAAAAGCATAGCTTATACTGCTAAATGTATTACTTCAATGGAATGATTGAATAATGCATGGCCAGTTGAAAGTGATCATTATGAACTTGCTCAATTCTGGTGTTTTTTTTTTTTTTTTTTTTTTTTTTTTTAATTTAAATATTAACTATTTAAGTATTATGTTGGGAAGATATGTGTAGCCTCTCTGTAGCAATATTAAAAAAAAAAAAAAGAAACAAAAAAAAAGAAACCAAATAAAGCATAAGTTTTTGAAATATTAATGTTTGTGAAGGAATTGTTGATAGCCAGTTTAAATTCTTCATAGGACTAACTAAGGTGAAGAGAGTGGGAACTTGGGACCTAACACAGTAATGATATGATTGATATTAGCTAGATCTGGCAATATATTCAAATTCCGTTCATTGAAAGATATATCTCCCTACTGCTGCTAGAAAACTAGACAGCTAAAAGAGCTGTACTTGCTTCTTTCCAAGCCCAGCAGAAATATAGCTTCTGAAATGCAAAGCCATGCACAGTGAAAACACAATAGAGACATTTCATAACTACTTTAAGCTGTTAGTATAGGTAATTAGAAGAAAAATATTGTGTGAACAGAAACTAACCCACTCAAATTTATTCGTCTACACTAAATATGAAAAAGTACATTCTGATGAAGGTATTATACTCTTTGAGAAGTAACAGTACCAAGCTGATTTTCAATTATTTGCTCAAAGATATTTCTTTTCCAGTTTGATACTGCAATTTTTGTAACGCTGATGTGATGGCTCATAAAAATTGCATTAAAGAAAGGTCAAATTTTTAAAGTAGAATCAAGGACTGGAAATATTAATTTATGGCTACTATTTGGGAGCTAAAACTAATTTCAGAATGAATGTTTACGTTGCAGAGTTCTCTCTGTTGTTGCAGATTTGGTGGGCCATACTACTAAGGGAGGTAATGTCAACATGATAGCATCACCGCTATATCCTGTTGTGACTACAGATGTCCATATTTCTAGCCCACTGAATTTGGCAATGATTCACAAGTAGCAGTAATACATTAAGGAACAAATTGAGCTATAGGCCAAAAAATATGAACATTGACAATGAGGGTTTGGAAGGAAGAGCAGGATTAAATAAATAAATAAATAAAAAGTCAAAGAGCTAGGAAAACAGGACAGCTAAATATTTTCGCTGAATCTTTAGCAACGTGTTCTACATTGTGATTTGTTTGTAAGAGATAAATAGTAAGAATATGATTGTTTTGATGATCAACAATTCAAAATTAATTCAAAATAGAAGAACTGTATATGATTACTTTATTTAGATTCAGCTTGGTTTCATCTAAGGATACAATTTAATGTATTTATGAGTGTTTCAAAGTATGTATCTTTCACGTATCTCTGCTGCATGTTAAGGTGAATCTAACTAAAGTGGCCTTCAAGATCCAGGGGAGTGCTCCCTCCCAGTCTGCTTACAGCAGATTCCAATGCACTCTCAGCACATCGTTCCTCCTGTCTTGGTCCAATGGATACAGCTCGTGCTGTCTACAGGTCAAGCCAGCAAGAAGGAAGAGAATATACTACAGAAAAGCTTAGCTTGATCCTTCCCTTCTGCCTAATTATGGCTGAGGTTCACTGGTGAAGTATGGACACACCCTTGCTCTCTGTTGCAGAGATCGACTTACATATCACTTGAATAGTCACATTGCTTTAAGCCTGCAGAATACCTAGGCTCATATCTCAGGCCCTTTACCAGATCAGACCTTTGGTATTTCCAGGTGTTGTTTTCCTCCTGCTCACCAGTAGAACACTTGAAATTTGCTGGCAACTTAAAGAATCACACTCTGATCATGACTAGGATTCACCTCCAGAATCAGACACATAAGGCTGCTTGAATGTAAACCTCCAGTGCCAGTATATCATGCTGTGGCTGCCAGCTCTTTAGAAGTATTTGTGCAGGATATATCACCCTGTTCAGGAGCTTATGTTTGGGCAGCTTAGTCATTCTGCTATATTTTGCAATATAAATGCTTACACCTGAACTAGGTATCTAAGCTCCTGCTACAGTCAATAGCAATCTAGTCAATACAGGCAGTGGATATACAGAGCTATTCAGCTATCTTAAAGCAGACGTCTACTTTAGGATGAGATAAATAGGTCCCTAGACTTCACTGACTATACTGGCTACATTGTCATTGATTATGATGGGTGCTTAGACAGCAGTTTACATGTTGTAAGCTATGTTGTTGCAACAAGAATTTAGATGTCTGAATCTGAAGCTAAATTCTACTCTTAAAGACATTTGCATTTATTTATTTATTTATTTATTTATTGTGGAAAACAAAACAAAACAAAACAAAAAAATCACCACTGATTTTTTTTTTTTTTTTTTTTTTACAAAGCACCAAGAAAACTTGTTTGCTCAGAACTTTCTTTTTACCTGTCACATACAAAATGTCTTGCATTTTATTATTTCTTATATGTGAGATGGATGCAATTAATAATAATGCATCCAATATTCTTAAACTATTGCTTTTGACATAGACAAAAATTAGATAATTCTGTGGAGTACTAGCTGTTAAAAAGACCTTAAAGATTAAATAAAGATTTAAAGATTAAGGATAAAAAGATTGCTTCATCCAGCTCTGGGATCCTAAGAAAAACAAAACAAAACAAAACAAACAAACAAAAAACAACAACAAAAAAACATTGAAGTGCAGAAGGAAGTTAAGTTGTTTGGGGGCTAGATTTGTTCTTCCTGGAGAGAGAAGGTTAAGGTCAAGTCTCATTTCTATCTACAGCTATCTAAAGGAGGGTGTAAAAACAGTTGGGAAAGATGCATCTTAGTGGTATGCAGTGGAATGATGAGATACAACAGATACAAATAAGAAAGTGGGAAAGTCTGAGTCAACATGCTGGGTTTGGCTGGAGTAAAGCTAATTTTCTTCATGTAGCTTGTATGATGCTATGTTTTGTATTTGTAATGAAAGACAGTGTTGATAACACAATGATATTTTAGTTGTTGCTGAGCAGTACTTAAGCAGAATCAAGGTCTTTTCGGTTTCTCATACTGCCATGCCAGTGAGTAAGCTCTGAGGAAGCACAGGAAGCTGGGAGAGGACACAGACTGGACAAATGACCCAAAATGACCAAAGGGATACCCCATAACATATGTCACCATACTCAGCAATAGAATCTGGGGGAAAGAAGGAGGAGATGGGGGTACAGTAGGAGTGATGGCATTTGTCTTCCAAGTACTTGTTTTGTGTGATGGAGCCCCCATTTCCTGGAAATGTTATATGGGGCTTAGTTGCCTAACAGGGTTAAAACACAACACTGCATAAAAGGAGAAAACAATTTGACAAGACTTTAACATATGTCTGGAGATGTGGTACAACCTATATGTCCTTGGAGGCATACGAAGCTTGAAGCTTGACTGGACATGACCTACACGGCCTATGCTGCTTTGAACAAGAGGCTGGGCCAGAGGACCTCTGGATATTCATTTCAAACTATGTGAATCTCATTCTATGCATTTAGCTTTTTTTTTTTTTTTTTTTTTTTTTTTTTGATGACGAGCTTCTACTTGTCTCATTGTTTCTCTAAAGGGGAAAATAATGTTTTTAACAGATATCAGCTGAAAAGCAAATGAGCTTTAGGCATATAAGCCATTTTTGACATTAAAAACTTCAACAAGCTGTGTTCCAGGGCTTTGATTTTTCCAGTCCTCTAGTATAGGTATCTACTCAAGAATGATGTAACTTCAACAGGGTTGAAGAAGACCATGATTTCTCTCTATGGAAGCAAGAAATTTGAAAGTTTGTTGGTCTTACTGTTATGGAAGAGTGATGAGGGCAAAGTGCACATTCTAAAACACGAGATATTTCTCCGCTTCTCTATACTAAACATTAGATCTTGTCTGGTCTCATAAAAGATACTACTTTTCCTTCATACATTTGTAACATTAACACTAACCCATCAAAGCTAGTGTAATACTGTCATTCCTCCTGCTGCATCTAGTAGAAGTAAAAGACATTCCTCTGAGTGGCAGAATTCAAAGTGAAACCTCACTGGTTTAAAATCAAAAGCATCTCTAATAACTGACGGAATGAGGAATAGGTTAGGGCTTCAGAACTTCTGTTTTTAACAATCTAATATAAATCACTAGAGAGTTAATGATCAGAAGCTATGTCATTATTAGATTATTATTAGATTTAATTAATAATCCAGATGTTAAATCAGTTTTCATCTTCATTTTATTATTATAATTTCTAATGTTACTTTGAATCTAGTTGCTTCCACAGCATCTGGAAAACTACTGAAATAAAACAAAGAAAGAAGATCCGTATTTATGATGAGGGAAGTGTATTTCCTTGAGAAACAAGAGAGCCAGCTTCTTCTTTCCACTGGAAACAGTTTTTCCATAATTTTGTTTTTTAAATACTTTTAAAACCACAAATCCAGGTAGTTAAACTAACGAGGTATTATACAAATTTCATTTAGAGAAAATAACTTTTATTCAAATAAATACCAATGTATTTACTCACTTTTATGAAAAGTCACTTAATAAAAGTGGACTACAAGAACAAAGAAAAGGGAAGAAAGATACATTCATGAAAGTAGTATAAAAATATAGAATATATAATATGAAAAAATGAAACAGGAAATCAGTAATACATCTTGGCAATTTTGTTTTACTCATCTTCTGATAAATATGACACTCTACTTCATTTTAGAGAGACTATAAATTCAATTAATGTTTCCATTGACATTAAAATCCACAGCAGGTCTAGCATGTGGTGTATACACCAGAGACATGAAGTTTTATGATTAAATATGTCCAGTTCTTGAAGAGAAGTTCTGTGTGTTGAGGCAAAAAGACTGAATATCAAATTGAATGGAAAATTCTATTATTGTGTATTGTTTTTTTTTGAGTACAGAGATGCTACCTACGGTTAAGTTTAGAGGTTCGGTGTTACCTTTACACTAATTATGTCATTGCTTCTGTTTTTCAGAGAGAGCTTTTCTCTCTGTTACTTCACTGCCCTGGACCCAACTGCTATGCAGGAGATTGATGCCAGTAATGTAGAACATCTAGATTTGTTAGACAATTTCATAAGAAAAAAAAATAAAAATGCATGTAGCATTGAGATAAGCTTTATAAATAAGTGATCCATGCACCAGCTTTACATGTTTTAGCCATTCACATTCAAATACATCATTCATATTCAAACTGAGCAGGCTGAGGAAAAGGAAAGAACAGCTCAAAATCATAGAATTACAGAATCGTTTAGGTTGGAAGAGACCTTGACTTCAGTAATGCCTTTGACACCGTTTCCCACAGCATTCTCCTCAAGAAACTGGCTGCTCGTGGCTTGGACTGGCGTATACTTCATTGGGTTAAAAACTGGCTGGATAGCCAGGCACGAAGAGTTTTGGTGAATGGAGTCAGCTCCAGCTGGAGGCTGGTCACTAGTGGCGTTCCCCAGGGCTCAGCATTGGGGCTAGTTCTCTTTAATATCTTTATTAAATAAAATCCATTATCTGGATGAGGGGATCGAGTGCACCCTCAGTAAGTTTGCAGATGACACCAAGTTAGGTGCGTGTGTCTATCTGTTTAAGGGTAGGAAGGCTGTGCAGGAGGATCTGGAAAGGCTGGACCGATGGGCTGAGGCCAACTGAAGTTCAACAAGGCCAAGTGCTGGGTCCTGCACCTGGGGCGCAATAACCCCAAGTAGAGCTACAGGCTGGGAAATGAGAAGTTGGAAAACTGCCTGGAGGAGAAGGACCCGGGAGTATTTGTTGGTAGTCAGCTGAATATGAGCCAGCAGTGTGCTCAGGTGGCCAAGATAACACATACTGAAGTAGGAGACAAACGTAGATTAAGATAACCCATAGATAACCTGTGCCCTTCACACAGGATTATTACACAGTCCCTTCCAACTCAGGATATTCTATGATTCTATGGTTTCTTCCTGTTGCAGATGATGTCCAACCTTCTACAACAATTCTTTTGGAGGTTGCTATTCCTCTTTTAGTATGACACTTTCATTCACATCTTACTCTTTTTTCCCATTCAAATTCCAAATCCTCTGCAATTTTTAATGCATTATTTTCTTTTCAGTTTATGGCATTATTTGAAGGCTGGATGTTGAATAAGATGGGATATACTTCCAGAGCATAAAACTTTTGAATGGTATTCTATGCTGGCTACTATTTTTAAAATTTATTTATTTATTTTTATATGAATCAAATATTTATAGTATATACATACAGTATATATAATTATAGTGTGTATATATATATTTATAATATATATAGTATATATAGTTATAGTAAATATTTGTTAGGATATGTGAATTTGTTAATTTGTTAATTTAATTTGTTAGGATATTTTAAACAATATTTTAATTGCATACATTTGTAAAATTATAAAGTAGAAAAATTGTAAAAAACTATAATAATAACATAATTTTGGAATTTCTGACACGAAACAGCTCAAGAATGTAATATATATACATTTTAATCATTTTCAGTTTATTGTTTATTTCTTATATAGTTTCTAACTGAAACTTTAACTTTCTTTAGTGTGTAGACAGTTGCAGATTTCTGTGGTCTTGTTTGAAACACAAAATATGTGCAGTTTGTACTCAGTTTAAAATCTTAACTTTCATGAATATAGAGAAGGGAGAGTCATTGCATTACTACTTTGTAAGTTCTTCAGACTCACAAAAAACAAAAACCACTTAAAAAAAAAAACACACACACAAAAAAAAACAAAAAACACATAACATTAGGCATACAAAACCTTTTTTTCTGTCTTGAGGTAAGGACTATCTGCAAGTTTGTCATGTTTTTTGTTGTTGGTTTTGTTGGTTGTTTGTTTGCTTTGTTTCTTAATATATAGCATAGTTTTACATAGATTTCAATGCATGTTGAAAAAGAAGCCAAACTTGAACTGGTAGTTTGTTTTGATGATAAGTGAGGTAAGTAATATTAGTCTGGTAAGATGACTGTTTCCTAATTCATGTCAGTCTCAAAAATATCTGTGTATCTGTGATTTTTTTTTCTCCAGCACTATCTGGAGAATAATAGTGTTATTTTCTGTGTGCCCAATGATGAATAATTCTTGTAGTAATAATACAAGGATGCCTTATATAGATAACAACAAATTATATTTTACTATTTGTAATATTAAATGACCAAAGGGGAAAAAAAAAAGTCTGCTTCATGATTTGGGATGTACCAAGTTTTATTGTGCACTGACCACTTCAGCATAAGTATCTGCAGCTCAGAGATAGGAAAGATCCTGTCTTAGGAAAAAAAATAAAAAATAAAATCCTGAAATAAATGCAATTAGTTTCTTCTTATGTTATGTGTTTCATGAAATCATGAACTCATGTATGATTCATATAAAATAATTAAATGATTATTCTTATAAATGATTCTGTATATAAAAGATAATCAATGGCTATAATCAATGGCTATAATCAATGGCAGAGTGTATTTTGCTAAGACAATTGGGGTTTGCCTATGAGTACAGTAAGTAACTCAACTAGATCTAATTAAGTGTGAAAGAATTAGGTATAAAAATAGAACTCATTTCCCTTAAAAGATCATAAGAGAGCTTTATTAAAGGAAGATGTTGCTATGAAATAATTATAGAAACACAGTTTCTCTGTCTTGAAAAATAAATCTATTTCTTACAATTAGAAAATTAACCGTGGGACCTTTATGACTAAGAGTTCAATTCCAGTATTTGAGAGGTGATAGAAAAAACAATTTAGGAGGCAAAAATTCTTGGTTTTGCAGCTTTGTTGTATGTTATTTTCTAATCAAATGTAACACATTTTGATATCCAATGGGCACAATCACAACAATATTACAATAAAACAAGTTTTTTTTTTTTTTTTTTTTTTTTTCTTTCTCCAGCTTCTAGCCTTCTAATACATAATCTTTAGAGATAAAAGGTTAGTTTTCAGGCCAGGCACATTTTGAAAAGGTTACAATCTAATTTCCAAATGCAGGAGCATAATGAAAGGAAAGCTGGCTATATGGTTCTATGGAGTTTGCTTGGATATCAGGAAGAAAAAAAAAAAAATGACCAACTACGTAAACCATCCATCTTTTAAGAGGATGATTGGAGAACAAACCTTTACATATTCATTAGCTATTTTGAACTTTCAGGTCATTGATACAGAATTAGGATGCTGCTGTCTCATCTCTCAAATGTGTCAATATCTTCAAACATTAACAGTGTTAACTTCTGGAATTTAATACTAAATATATAATGTTGCATAATAATGTTGCTCTCAGAAGTGCTGAATACCCAAAACTCTTACTAGTTTATTGGGAGCATAAGAAGGAAGTGGTCTATAGAGCTAAAATATAGTTTATCTTTAATAGTACTCTTCGTGCAACATAGCACAAAATCCTTTTCAAGAAAGGCAGACTTCTTGCTTCAGTCATAGCACTATACATTCAGCACTGCTTTGGTACTACATATAGATAGCACAGAAATAGTAAATTTCACCCAAAATGTTTAACAGATGTTATAATGCTTCTTGTACATGTAAGCATTCAGATGTTTTATAGAAAAATAAGGAAAATGATGAAGTGTTTTTGAATGTGATGTGAGAGATAGAAGTTAATTTTCCTAGTTTTGTCTGCTTTATTATTTGGTGGCTGAGGTAATGTCACTTGTGATGACAGAATGTTGATGGATGGCCTATTTTTTATATTTTCATATGCTACTGTCAGAATTCTCAAAAATGCAGTGTGTGTCAGGGCCCTGAGGGCACTACTAGCATTCACTGTCCCTCAGCATTACCCCTGGACTTTTCCGCGGAGCGGAAAGTTTTTCCCTCACATTAGCCCCCTGGCCCATTAGCCCCCACTCCAGAGAAGCTGCAGCAGGGTCAGGGTCCAAATCCCATAGCCCTGCCCCACCTGGACATGGGCCCTGCCCAGCTAGGTCCACCTGCAGGCCCAATGCCCAGCCCCGCCTCAGCCTACCCCAAAGAGGTGCCCCTGGAGCTGGGGCTGCCATGGTGCACCTGGCTGCCCTGTTCCTCTTGGAGCAGTGGGATAGGCCCTGGCTGCCAGGCTCTGCCCTAAGCCACCCACACAGAGAGCCCCAGTGCTTCTGGACCACAGGCAGTATCCTGACCATTTGATACTCTGTTTTAACGACAAATCTCAGTAAATATGTAGGTAAAAATAAGTTATGATTGCTGGCATGTAGTATGAAAAGTACCTGTGGCAACAAACACTCTTATAAAGTCTTGTACCCAAATAAAATAAAATAGGAAAGAAATGGATATAAGGTTTTATTCAGTAGCTCTTCTAAACAGATGCCAATAGCCTGTAATTGATCAAAATGTCCTCTCTTGATCCTGCATCCAGGTAGGTTGTGAACAGATTGATTACTCCATATAATAACCACAGAAAAACATCTCTTCCTTTTACTTCCCCACAACTTAAATTATTGGACTATCTTAATTACTTTAAAGACATGATTCATTTTTAAAGAAGTCACTGATTCTTGTGGAATAGCACCTATGTAGATGAACACAGCATTCACTTCCTGATGCTTAAAGTCAGATAAAATGGAAGTGATCAAGGTCTCTGAAAATGAAAGTATTGCTTTTCAATCTAAGCCAAAGTATGGAATGGCTGGGGCTTTTTATTATCTGCTTTCTCTGTGATTTTATTGACTTTTATGTTGACTGCATTGCTAAAAATTTAACACCTGTAAAACTGAAGAAGGAAATTTAGGGACAGGAGTTTAAGAAATAAACAGCAAGTCCCCGATTCTGTACATCTTGGTGCCAGCAATATGCCTGCGTGACACCCTTTGAGTCCAAGTGGAAGTGCCATTCATTCAAAATATCTACTTTAAGTAATACACAGTAAGGCTAGGAATTGGGTTTAGCTGTAGTGATTCTAATTCTATGTATTTTCTCATAACACTACTGTTGGACATGACATAATGCCATAGCCAAGTATATGACTAAGCATCAATAACAGGAAAACAAAAAGACTTTTTACCCCTTTATCACTGTTCTTGTAGGGTTTTCTAGCTGCTGTGGAGAAAAGTCTTTTGGAAAATGCTGACTACTTACTTTGCAGTGCTTGCAAATACTGTATGTGTTACACTTGTTGGCAATTAATATATCAGAAACTGCTCTGTAAGCATCTTTTTCTCAAATTTGTGGAGTACTTAACTGAAGGCCCTAAAAGTAACCCCCTGGTCATTTCCCCCAAAATAAAATATATGTGATTTCTATCAATGATCTGATGAATTCTGCTTGTGAGAGTTGCAAAACTGTTGCTAGATATGTGTATCACAGGAATCTCAGTGTCAAGAGGCCATCCTCTTGACGGTATATGAAATCATGAGAAAGCTGACCAGATACCCATGTACCACACAGTAGTTTAGATTCACAAAGCTAATGGTGCAATACTTTACCCCTAAAGACTTCAAAAAAGTGAACCATGATAAGGACACTGTTCACAAAAAATAAAAGAAGCTCACAGTGAAAGGGAAGGAGGGAAATAAATCGTTGTTGGTGTAGGAGTGTTGCTGGCCTTCTCTGCCAAATAATTTTTTCCTGAGTCTATCCCAAGAAGAAATATTTTTGTATTGTCTGGTTTACTTAGGCAAACCTTTTCATTCTTCCTTTATTGATGGTTGACAATGTCCAATACTTCCTGAGCAACAGGGTAATGTACTCAGGAGACTTCACATGGTCAACCACTTCTGATTTCTGTTGTTCCACTAGAATAATACTTAATTTCCTCTTTTCTGATTGCTCTACTTCACATGGGACGAAGTAGAATTGTTGAATAGCTTAGCTTTTTCATCTCACGTTAAGCCTAGGTTTTGGAGACTGTCCCTTATTTCATCATCTGAACAGATCTGAGCAGTGGGAAGTGTCAGCCTTAGTGTCTTTGCTTGATAGTGGTGGTACCCTTACATACTCCATCTAGTTCACACATACCAAGTAGTTTTATTTATTTATTTATTTATTTATTTATTGTGAAATCTATCACTACTTAACAGAAAGCCCTGGAAATGAGGAAGAGCAAAATTTAGGAAGAGGATAATAATTTAGGAAGAGGATAATAACACCTTCATCTCATTTCACTAGCAGCTTTTTTTATTTTCAAAAGACACTCTTACTACCCAGGTTTTTAAAGATTTTGTGACAGCTTTTGAGCACATTTATCTGGCAAGACTTTAACAGAATGTTCTCTTTCAAAGTATCCAGGGCAATTCAGAAATGTCTTTTATCAGGTCATCAAAAGCAGTTCAAAGCATAGCTTTCCCCAGTCTGGGGAGGAACAGACCAATAGCTCCAGGAGGGATAGAAGCTGTTCAGACAGTAGGACATCATACTCCTGTTCTGCCTTGATATTGATGCAAGGATGTTGAATCAACTCAGCTGTTATTAATGCTGAGTGCAGGTTGTAGAGAACAATCAGTCTTGTTAGTGTCACTGTTAAGCACAACCCTTAGGCAAAGGGGAGTTGAACAGCTCTCTGTTATAGCTCGCTTATACAGACTTTGTGGATGGACGTCTGCAAGCTTGGTGTGAGAGGTTGCCAAAGAAGGGAGTCTTGTATTGGTGGGATGGCCCTGTTTTGGCAGCAGAACAGAATCTTGAAGGCCACAGTGCCCAGACCTTCAGTTAAGTTCTACACAAATTTGACAAAAGGACACTTACAGAGCATTTTCTGATATATTAATTGCCAGCAAGTGTAACACATGCAATATTTGCAAGCATAGCAAAGTCAGCATTTTCCAAAAGACCTATCCCCACAGCAGCTAGAAAACCCTGCAAGAACAGTGATAAAGGGGTACTTCAAGCACTTTTTGGTGATGAAAAATGTTAGGTAGTGCTGTTCAATTTTTCAGTCATTACCCAGTTGCTATAGATCACCCTCTGCATACTCAGAAGGGGCATATTTTCTGTAGTCCTTTTCTTCTTGTTCCTGATGGTGTAATGCTGCTCTATTATGACCTTTTTAAGGGTAATGGAATCTGGATTTATAACATAGACCAACATGTGGATTCTCCACATCTCAAAATTGTTCTTTTCTCTGTTAGACAAGCTTAGCTTTAATTTCAAGCAACATTTCCCCTGACTGCATATAGATGTAGGCTTAGGATCCTGACAACAGGAAAGCAATGACGTGTTCATCTAGTGAAAATTTACTTCCCAGTTCACCTAAATAGTCACCAAGGTGATGGGTTCCAGTTTTATGGACAATATATGATATCATCTGTGTCATGATAAAGGCAATAGTCATGTAACACATAAAAGAGAAAGCTAAATTTATACTCTAGTCTCATGTCCATAGATGTACTTCCACAAGATCATTGACAGGTTTTCAGTGTGACCTTCATTTCTAGTTGAATGTGTTTGCATACCAAGGACACAAAGCTATGTCTGTTGCCTTTACTCATTATCTTCTAGGCAACAGAGCTGTGAAAGCAGAACAACCTTGCAATGAAGGTATACCCGAGGATTTCCTTTACTCAGAAGGTGAGTTGCAGTTCTTTCCTTTTAATCAGCATCTTGGTTTGAAACTTCAGAGGTTACAAACTGCAGTTTAGTTGTTCTGTTCCTTCTCTTAGAAAATGGGAAGGGTACCACTGAGATCAAAGTTTGCCACTTTATGCCCTCTGCTGGCAAAATCAAAATTGATTGATTAGCAGTGACTGAATCCTGGAAGTCCTGAGTTCTGAGAGAATAACAAAACAAAACAAAATAAAAAACAAACATAACCTAACCTAATTTAACTTAATCTAACTTAACCTAAACTAAAAGCTCCATCTCCTCCTCAGATCTGCAACACACATATTCAGAATTCAAGCTTTTGGCTTGGCTCCTTTGCCACCAAGGGCCAGCTCAATGAGATTCTGCAGCAGGAAATTCCTGAATTTTTCGTTACCCTCTACATCTTCCTGAGGAGTGGAAGTGGAGAGGGAAGTACCATTTTTTTTCTTCTTCATGATAACAAATCGTAGGACCCAGGAATGGCACAAAGCTGAACCAGGGGGGGCTTCAGAGTGGACATCACCCATGACTGGACCACAGCCATGACTGGAGTGTTGTAATGGATGGTTTATAAGCTCTTCAGAAGGGATAGGCAACAAAGGAGAAAAAAGATGATCTCAAAGGTCTTTTCCAACCTTAATGATTCTATGATTCCTACAGCGTGGAAAAAAAAAAAAAAAAGAGGTCAGGAAATACTAAACATTTTGGACATTTTTCTCCCTGAAAAACTGATTAGAAAACAAGTAGATGGGACAACAACAACAACAACAAAGCCCAAACAATCTGAAAATGCAGCATGTGGCACTTTTCTTCTGAAACAACCTTTGATTATGCTGTTACTCCTTTTCCCTGTCAGTAGCTGAATATTTGTCTGCAGATGCAAAGTAATGAATGAATTCCTCTTTTTGCTTTGCTTGCACACACACCTTATTCTTATCTTATTAACTGTCATTGTTATAGTCCACAAGTCTTTTTGCTTTCCTATTATTTTTCTTTCCATCTCAATAGAGAAGGGAAAGAGTGAGAGACAGATTGGATATTTGGCTGCTGGCTGATGTCCACCCACCAAAACTGCCCATGTGAAAAATCTTTTATTCCCATATCCCTGACTGCTAATTACTCTCTTCCCAGAGGAAATACCAGGAAAGAGAGAAAGTGATGATCTTGCAGTGGGAGAAACTAAAGAGAACTGCTTCTGGTTGGAGTTCTAGGTAGGACAAGATCTATACATGTGTTGGATTTCAAAGGCATCCTTCCATTGTCTTTTAAGCCTATAGTGAAAAGTCATTCGTTTAATCTATCTAATATTAATGTTGTAAAATCTTACTTTTGATTCTAATAACCTACACATATTAAGAATATGACTTCAGTTCGGATTCCTTTACCAGAAGAACCCGTTTGCTTTATTGTTACATGGACTCTGACCCACGTTGTTTCATTGGTGACTGAGACTCATATTATGAAATCAACTTCCATGTTTCTCCAATGGATTTCAAGAAAAATGAGATTACCAGTTAAATTACCAGTTAAAGACAGTTACTGGTAGCAGCAATGAATATTTTCTGGACTGCTTTGCCATATAGATTTTGGTACCCTGTGTAAGTAGATTATCTACAACATCCATGTTTTCATTGTTTCAGAAAAATAAAATACTGAGTTACATTTTGCATGGCACTACATAGACTTAATGCATGCTTTTATTCTGATTCATCATCATTCTTTTCATGAATTTGGTTCACCAGGAAATTGTTTAGGAAAAAGTCTGTGCTTTTGTCATACCTAAGGGTGTGATTTCATCTCTATGGGATTTCTAGAAAATTACTAGGATGCATGTCTTTGTCTCCTTCTGCTATAATAAGTGAAGCTACATGTTCATAATCACTGGCATATATAAATGCCTCTGTATTCAGAATAAAATGTTCATTATAAATATGAATATGCAAATTATTCATAATAACCTGCATATTTGCAATAGAGATATACTGGGGAGAACATCAATGCATTCAGGAGTAGCTGGGGGAGACATTGTCATGCAGATGACACATAAACCTCAGACTTACTCCTCTGCTCCTTGTCTTCCTTTGTATGTCACTGATGCTAAAAATAATAATAATGGTACAATATAAATATAGTTCTCAATTTACAGAATTCTGGTAATTAAAAAATTACAATTTCTGTCCTGGAGCCTTTTGCCATTAATCACACTTTATTTGGGAATATAAGCAAAACATAGTTAATGATTTTAAGTAGACAATAATTATGAAATTAAATGTAGCTTTTTTTTTTCTTTTTTTTTTTTTTTTCTTTTCCCTTGATCTTAGTAACATAGTTTTCCATTATGAAGCCTGTATTTCCTTCTGAAGCCTTGAAATTTCTAAGCATAATCGTTCAGGGTAGGTAGGAATTAGGTGCTTTCTGCATTATTTCAGGAGATAGGACTGATGGACAGGGACTGCCATAATAGTCACATCATCTCATTGCAAAGCTTTATTATATTTTCCTTTGGGGGAAAGATATATTCCCATCCCTTGTTCTAAATTATGATAAAAAGATACAGTCCTGCTCAGAATAGAGTTCAGAAAATAGATAAATGAATACAAGACACCGGGTTTAAGTCCTTTTATTGTTACCTCCCTTTTCATGTTGTGGTATTTTATACAGAAAATCATCTAAAATATGTTATTGCAAAACAACAACAAAACCAGATAAAGTCCAGGCAAACTCCAGATAAACTTCAAAATCTCTGTTTCTGCATTACAAAAATGACACAAATTATGCAGCTGAGCTTCCTGTATTTAGGGAAACTGCAGGAGCCAGCACAGCCAGCTTTCAAAGAATGAACCTCATCATGAGAAAACCACCTTCCCGATCATGTTATCTCTCCTCCCACATCAGAGAGAAATATTCAACAACCACAGGGTTTGTATTTAGAATGCTCCCTGCTCCCATAAAGTTATATTTTAACTTGGAGTAAAAAGGTGGAACAAATTCATTGAGCTCAGTTGTTATGATAGGAATGATGATTTCTCAAATGCAGTTGTCTGGAAGACTTAAAATGTAATTGTTAGAACTTTGAATTAAATTTATTAGTTTACTAGGACAACAGTGTTAATCCTGAACTGAGAATGAACCTATCTATGAAGAGGAAATGTAACTATATACAGGAGAAAAAATCGTAAGTGAGGACAGAATGTGTTTAGTTACAAAATCAACGTGCATTTCTAATTTTGGAACAACAACAACAACAACAAAATCAAGTAACATCTTGTAAATATAGACTTTTCTAGGGAAAACAGTTTTTTTTTTTTTTTTTTTTTTTTTTAATACACTGGAAAAAATACAGTGCTGAATTATTAATAGAATCATCTAAACTGGAATTTTAAGACAGAGTAAATAAGTCAGGAAGATATCTGAAGGATAAGCCACTTCATGCTTCACATGCATGCTATAACAGCCGGTTTAGTAAGTAAATCATTTCACAGGTCCTATGTAATCAGTGGTCCTCATAAATAATAAGACACATAAATAATAGGACACACCTGAAAAAATATCATTTCCACAAGATTTTCATAGTTTTTTTCAGATGATTAAAAGTAAAAATGTGAAGTTTAATTAAGGTATGCAGAATTCATTAAACCTTTCTCTGCTTCTTTCTTAGCAACATGATTCTTTTTCATGTTCCTGACAAAGTGCAAAACCAGAAAATGCTTATTTCTGATTAAACAAAGCAGTTAAGCAGTTTGTTTTAGTTGAGTAAATATTTTGTATTGTTATAGTCTGAAAAAAATGACTTTATATTCTTTTACAAATTGTTTACTTACAAGTAAAAAAAAAAAACAAAAAACAAAAAACAAAAAAAAAAAAAACAAACAAACAAACAAAAAAAAAAAAACAAAAAAAAAACTTACTTGGAGGGATTTTAAGACCTGAATAAAAAGCAAGATTTTATTTTTATTTTTTTTTTTAAGATACCTATTTTTAGAATCTTTCAAATGAATGTGAATTTTCCTCAAGTGTCTCAACTGCGTGGTAAGCCACGTATAACGGTTTCCCACATTCTTCTTTTAAATATTTTTAAATATTTTAAATATTTTAAATATCTGCCATAAGCTGGTTAACCATGCTGTGAATCTCATTCTAGACCTCTTTATTTTTATTTATTGAGTATAAATGAAGCTATAAAGACTAACTGAAGTGTAGACATACGTTACAGAGAGCTATATTTTGTATGTCCCTACATATCCTTATACATATCCTTATACATTCCATATCATTCCTACAGCAACAATGATGAGTACTGTGCATGACTTTGCACACACAAATATGCAGACATGTAAAACCAAAGACATCTTCCACAGTTTTGTAGCAGGAATATAGCAGGTTTTTTTGAGGGGGAAGAGGATGATCTTGGAAGTGTGTTAGGTTCAGCACAAAAACAGCTTGGATTTTGTGAAAATGAAACATGTGAGGTTGAATGTGCCCCAAAATGAGCCTAGAGCATTATAAAGCTGTGTCTATAACTGTTGATTAGATTGTGATAACTTCTAAGGACTACCCAAATGTCTTTGGCATGCATATACAACTTTCCATAAATAACTATGCAAATTTTTAGACATGGACAAGTAAAATAAAATTTAAATGTACCAAGTGTGAGGTGTTATCTCTATAACTCTGACAAAAATATGATTCCAATGCTAGGGAAATCTATGCTTCCAATGCTTTAATCTTGTTGCATATCCATTTGTCTGTTTATATTTGTGTGCATAGATCGAAAATTCTGGGCCTGTGGAAGTCAGTGACAGTTTTGTCTCTGACTTCATTTGTTACATTCATTTAATACAACAATGATTTCATTCTTTGCAAAAGAGGGTTATTGGACAATTTTCTATCAGTTTTCCTTCTCCACTCTCTCCTTGCCTCCATTCTAATATAATCTAATCTTTTGGCTAGCCATGGAAATGTAGACAACAAGTCAGAAGATAGAAGCATTGAATCATAGAAACACAAGGTTGGAAAGGACCTACCAGATCATCTAGTCCAACCGTCCACCTACCACCAATACTACCCACTAAGCTGTACTAAATGGTCCTTCTTCCATGGCCTTGTTTTGATCAATATATATATATGAGATTTTGTATTATTTTTTTTCTTGCATAGACCTTAAAATGAGAACAGGACTATATGCTTTCTGCACTGTCTTGTTTGTTTTAATCAGTTCAGAGTTTTTCAAATGAGATCTGGGCAATCACCAAACACATGAAGTTTAACAAGAGCAAGTGCCGGGTCCTGCACCTGGGATGGGGCAACCCTGGCTATAAGTACAGACTGGGAGATGAGATGCTGGACAGCAGCCCCAGAAGGATCTGGGGGTTGTGCTTGACAGCAAGCTGAATTTGAGCCAGCAGTGTGCCCTGGCAGACAGGAGGGCCAACCTGGTGTGCATCAAGAACTGCATTGCTAGTCGGTCGAGGGAAGTGATTGTCCCACTATGCGCTGGTGTGGCCTCACTTTGAGTACTTTGCGTAGTTCTGGGTACCACAGTACAAAAAAGGACATGACACTGTTGGAGAGTGTTCAGAGAAGGGCTACTAAGGCAGTGAAAGGCCTAGAGGGGAAGATGTATGAGGAGCGGCTGAGGAAAGTTGGCCTGTTCATCCTGGAAAAGAAGAGGCTGAGGGGAGTCCTCACTGTGGTCTACAGTTTCCTCATGAGATGGAGTGGAGGGGCAGGCACGGATCTATGCTCTTTAGTCACCATTGATAGGACCTGAGGTAATGATGTCAAGCTGCAACAAGGGAGGTTCAGGCTGGATATTAGGAAGAGTGTTTGGACCGTGCTCTTAGTCATATGGTCTGAATTTTTGGGTAGACCTGTGTGGAGCTAGGAGTTCAACTCGATGGTTCTTGTGGGTCCCTTCCAACTCAGGATATTCTGTGATTCTATGATTCTAATATCCTCTGCTGAAATGAGAAAGGATTTAAATGTAAGTTTTTTAACAAGTGAGAAAGTCATGTCTATATCAATATTTTTGTGCAAAAGACTTTCTTAGGAGAAATATGCATTTAATTGTGGAAATGTTTTTAAATAGATGGAGTTATGTTGTCTTAGAATAGCAGATAACTTGTTTCTTAAAGAAATCTTCTGTGATAGCTCATTATGTTACACACAGATAAATAAAAAGCTGGGAAAGTTAACAAAATAGACAATTTACACATTGTTTAAAATTGCATGTTACTTATACTTTTAAAACGGTGTTGGCAGGGCTGAAACAACAGTGGGAGAGAGAGTTCACTAGTGGGATATCTCTGAGGAGATGTCAAGTGGAGACAAGTACACTACAGTTTTGCTGGCTGTCACTTTATTTCTGCAAACAAGAAAGACTTAAGTGAGGTGAAACCAGTGACAGATGAATAAGACTAATGGTTGAGAAGGTGAAAAGGACACATCTTTTTATGGCTCTTTATACTAAATACACTAACTCTAAAATTACATGCAGGATGCATGAGATGCTGTCTCAGAATACCCAACTAGCTTTTTGTAAATTAACCTTCTACAGTTTACATCTGGAACAGTATTAATACTTGTGTTTTTTCCTTATGGAAATGTGAGAGAGTAGATGATATCTAGTATGTCAGTACAAAATATATGTCCTTAATTTTGAATATTTCTAGTATCCCAAATAGATTTTAGTACGTTTTCCTGATCACCAAAATCAATAACTGGTTGAGTTAATACTTGGGTGCAATATGCAATAGTTGTGTAATGCTCAGTCTTATTTTCAGTAGAGAAAAGAAACACAGAGGACTTCATGGCTCATTTATTTTCTCTTTACATGAAATGTAAAAGAAAATGTAAACAATTTCCATTGGAATTAAAATAAATAAATAAATAAAATCCATAGACATTGTATATCCTTCTAATTTTTTATTTTAAATTAAGAAATTGTGTATTTGAATTCATAGTGAGAGTTTTAAAGACAAAATAATGTTAATTTTATGTTAGTACATTTAAAGAAAAAGTGAAAATCATGTTCAGGAATGGAGTTTAATGACATAATATACAAATCTAAAATAACCGTCTGTTCAATGGACCTAATAGAATAACCTTAAAATGCACTCCAATAGTATTAGAATAGAATTGGCCTGTAATGAGCCGTTTTTCATCAAGTTAGAAGACTTTCTTCCTCGATAAAATTTCAAATGCCTCTTCTTGTCTTTCATACTTCTCCAAACTCTTTAGAATGCAAGGGCAATCACATCATGCTTATGCATACAGAATGCTGCTTAGCATAACTAGGAACACGTTATTGTTTGTTTGTTTGTTTGTTTGTTTCTCTCAATAAATGCAATTAATTCACTGTTTATCACCTCTGAATCTTAACTATGTGTCTTGGATTCTTCATAAAAATCCGGTCATTGCATGCTCTTCTGGACAAATCACATGAACCCAGATCCTTCCTTCTCATGGCAAATTTATTAGAGGAGAATTGCAGAACAACGAAAATACAGTCCCATCAGGAGGAGAACAGAACGACATTATTCATCCTTTTTAGCTTTATCCCAGACTACTGACTTCCACCCATTGGAAAGATTAAAACAGATCTAGCATTTATATAAGAGGTCCAGAGGAATACATTTTAGTGGCTATGAAGGGAATAAACTGCTCTCCATGTTCATTGCTTCTGTTCCCCTCCTCATTTTCATGACTTCTGCATGTAGATTATAGGTATTTGTCTCAAAAAATTCTCTTTTCATCAATAATTTTGGGTCCAGTGTGTCAGTATTTATTCTATTTCTATTATATATTTATCTTGACTTCTATAGAAGGAATAATCTAGATTTGGTAAGACTGTTCCTAATTTTTTAAGTATTATATATCCATATAAATTAGTGATTGATTCTCTACCCTGAACTCCTAATCATAGCAGCGATAATTCTATACAATATAAAGAATATAGCGGAGGGAAAGCAGGAGTAAAGGCCAGAATTTTCATAACGATTTTGAATACTTCAGTAATTTGTGAGCCTCGTCTTAAGATAGGCAGCTGAAAGCTCAAAATCATTTTAGCTATTATGACCAGAGTCTTCCAGCATGAAAACAGTCCATATTGTTTTTCTTTACCTTTATATTTTACACATCTGGTATTTCTGTATGTTATATATGAATTTTATTTCACAGTGAGATTTATGTGAGACTATTTTGATGTGGGAACTATAAGTTTATGGTGAATATTATGATGTTAATCTATCTTACAAAGAGACTACATATTTTAGTTAATTTAACCGAATAAGATAGAAAGGAACATAAATGGATAAAGAGAGATAATTCTCCCTTAGAGGGCTCTATCTGTACTTATTAGGAAACTTTCAAAACACTGCTACATATTCTAAAGACAGTATGTATAATTAGATAATATTGAATGTTATTAAAATATCCCAAATTGAGGAACAATTTGTGGATCATTAATCTAAGCAGATATGGTCAGCTTCACTGTTACAGATGTTTAGTTAGCTAACATGGAGAATATACATCTCTTACTAGCTTTTTATGGTAACTGGAATTGTCAAGATGCAATAGATAATTTGTTCATAGTTACAGGGCCAATTTCATTACCATTTTCTGAGTGCTTCTACTATTTCCTGAGTGCATCCAGATTTTTTGACCATGTGCCAAAAATATTCTGCGATAAACTTTCATAGCTTTTTAATTCCTAGCTGGAACTCTGGAACTCAAAAGTACAATTGACTCTGTATGTCCTGAAGTTTGATCTTAAGAGGTCTTAAGATCTTAAGGTCTTAAGATCTGCAGTTCTCCCCTATAACAGTCTGTGACTAGCTGTATACAAAGACAATTTAAAGAGCGGTACACTGGGCAAGAAAGATTAAGTGTACCTTCTCTAAAGTAGTGCTATACTTACAATTTTCTAAGAGGACTAACTTCTTCAGAGACCAGAGATTTTTATGTTCCCCCCAAACAGTTAATTTAATCAAATTTTTCAAGTTTGATGATGATGATGATGATGATTATTATTATTATTTTATGTATGTTATTGTGTTTCCGGTCTTAAAGGTGGTGCAAAATGGAGAACAAAGTTTGGGATTAGTTTTTCTTGTCAGAATGCTTCCTGGAACATAGACTGGAAAGCTGCTCTAAAGGTAATGCTGAACCTCACAGGTACTCTTTGGAAATTTATGGTTGCAGTGACACAATGGCTGGTAAATACAGTTCCCAGGACACAGAAATTTATTTTCTTTCATACCTTAATCTTTCATTTGACATGAAAATTCACACTCCCCCCCCCTTTATTATTTTTTTATTTTCTGTGATTTTTTTGTTCACCAGGAAACCATTTGGCCCTAAGAAAATAAGAAAATACAGCATCCAAGTTGCAGCTGCTTGAAGCATTTTGCCATTAAATATAATGGCACTAAAGTGGAAGTGCCAAGGGCTATTATGCACTGACAGTATAGTCAAGAAAAGTACCCATCTGCAGAAACCATGCAGCAAGGTAGAAACAGAGCAATGAAATAACCATGAAAACAGTTGGAGCCTCAGGACAAGAAAAACAAGTGATCTGCTGTAGTGCTTAACAGCAAAAGGAGAGATAAGAATACAGTTATTTGGGCTTTCATGGTTACGAATGTAGTAAGGAGTAAGCAATATTGCCTTTGGCAAAGATCTCTCTTATCATTCTAATGTTCACTTCTTCTCTAGGAAGCTATCCTCCTACATGTGCAATCATAGCCTCATCATGAGAAATAAGAACTGTACATGGCTGAACGTGTATAAATCCACCATGCTTCATCTCCTATTGTAATAACTGAACTCCTTAAAAGGAGTTCAGTCAGCAAAGAAAAAGCAATGTGCAAAGTCAGAATACCAACATTTTTATCTTTGGAGTAATGTGGAATATAAAAATTCCTTAAAAGCAGAGGGCTGATTAAACAAATCTTCTAGCTTCTGCTTCGTGTATGAGTAGCATCTGCGTGAATGCCAGGATTTCAGGTGATAAACACAAAATGTTTTTGCTCACTACAAAATCCTTGGGACACAAAAGTATACATTACCTTTGAATGTTCCTTTCCTCGAGTATTAAACCATTATCTGTTATTATATTGTTGATTTGAGATATCAAAGTGATCAAAGTGTTAGATAAGGTCAAGAATAGGATTCCAGAAGTTAAAAAAAAAAAAAGTGTTAAAAAATATATAAAAATAGTACTTTTATCTTTCAGAGATTTCTTCTGAGAGCGAAAATACTTGTGTGATAAAGTAACTGAAGAAGCTTGAATAAATATTTAGTTGACCCAAGACTAAATTATCATAGAATTATAAAATCATAAAATATCCCAAGTTGAAAGGGACTCACAAGTTGGACTCATCAAATCCAACTTCTGGGTCTGCAGAAGACCAGCAAAAAATCAGATACTGTCTGAGAGCATTGCCCAAAAGTTTCTTGAACTCCAGCAGGCTCCTCAATGTGACCGCATCCCTGAGAAGCTTGTTGCTTTGCTTCACCACCCTCTCAGTGAAGAATCATTTCATAATGTCCAGATCGAACCTGCCCTGACATAGCTTCAAGCCATTCCCTCAGGTCACCAGAGAAAAGAGATGAGCACCTGCCCCTTGACATTCAAAGCTGGTGAAAAAAAAAGCACAGTAAATAGTTTTATTCCCTTTTTATACCATGGTGCTCCAAACTGCACACAGTACTCAAGGTCAGGCTGCACCAGCACAGAGTGGTGTGGGACAATCACTTCCCTTGACCAGCTAGCAATGCCATGCTTGATGTACCCGAGGGTATGGTTGGCCCACCTGTCTGCCAGAGCACGCTGCTCATCCATATTCAGCTTGCTGTCAACTAAAACCCCCAGATTCCTTTCCACAGGGCTTCTCTCCAGCCTTTTGACTCCCCAGTTTTTTTACACGTATCCAGGGTTCTCCTGTCCCAGGTGCAGAATGCAGCACTTGGTGTTGTTAAATTTCATACTGTTGATGAATGCCCAGAAAGTTTTCAAGATCTCTCTGCAACACCTCTCTTGGATGGAGTCAACAGTTCCTTCCAATTTTAAACTTACCCAATACACCTTCTAGTCCTACATCCAAGTCATTTATGAAAACATTAAAGAGTCCTGACCCTAAAATGGATCTCTGGGTAATCTCACTAGTGACTGGCCACCGGCATGATGTAACCCCATTTACTACAATCCTTTGGGCCTGAACTGTATGCTACACATTTTGTCAGGAAGGATACTGTGAGAACTGGTATTGAAAACTTTACTGAAATCTAAAAGTTTAGATCAACTGGCTTCCCTAGGTCAATTAGAATTGTTGAATGGTTTGGGTTGGGAGGACTTTTAAAGATCATCCAGTTCTAATCCCCCTACTGTGAGCAGGAACACCATGATCAGGTTTCTCAAAGCCCCATCCAACCTCGCCTTGAACACTTCCAGGGCTGAGGCATCCACAGCTTCTCTGGGGAATCTGTTCCAGTATCTCACCACTCCATGAGTAAATAATTTCTTCATTATATATAATCTAAATCTCCCCTCTTTTGGTTTAAAGCCATTACTCCTTGTCCTATCACTACACTCGCTGACAAAGACTACCTCCAGAGCTGTCCTGTAGATCCCCTTTAGGTACTAGAAGGCCTCCCTGGAGCCTTCTACTCTCCAGTCTGAACAACACTTCCTGATAAAGTGTCCCTCCCCTGCTTTCCTGTAGGTCCCCTATAGGTACTAGAAGGCTACTACAAGGTCTCCCTGGAGCCTTTTGTCCAATCTGAACAACCCCAACTCTCCCAGCCTGTCTTCACAGGGGACGTGCCCCAGCCTTTCATGATCCTCATGGCCCTCCTCTGGACCTGTTCTAATACATCCACATCCTTCTTGTTCTGGAGGCCTCAGAGCTGAACACAGTACTCCAGGTGGGGGGTCAAGAGAGCAGAGCAGAAGGGGAGAAACACTTCCCTAACCTGCTGGTCATGCTGCATTTGATGCAGCCCAGGATACAGCTGGCTTTCTGGGTTGCAAAAGCACACACTGTAGGCTCATATTGGGCTTCTCATCAGCCAACACCACCAGGTCCTTCTCCTCAGGGCTGCTTTCAATCCATTCTCCAACCAGCCTACATTTAGGCTTGGGATTGCTCAGGCCCAGGTACAGAACCTTTCACTTGACCTTGTTGAACCTCGTGACATTTGCACAGGCCCACCTCTCAAGCCTGTTCAGGTCCCTCTGGACCCTCATTGGCTATGACCAATGACCACATTGTCCTTCTTGGACAATTGGGAGTTTTTCAATAACTCCCATAATAATCTTCTCCATAATTTTACCAGGAACTGAAGTGAGACTGACAGACCTGTAATTAGCAGTCTTCTTTCTTCCCCTTGGAATGATGTTTGCCAAATTCTAGTCAACTGGGACCTCTCCAGGTTCCCAAGACCATTAAAAAATAATTGAGAGAGGTCTCACAATGACATCAGCCAGCTCTCTGAGTACTCTGGGGTGAATCCCATTGTGCCTCATACATTTATAGGTATCCAAGTGGACCAACAAATCCCACACAACTTTGGGGTTTGCTGGGAGTTTATCATTACTGCAGTCACAGTCCTCCAACTCAGGGTGCCTGGAGTTGATGTTGAAAACAGAGGAGAAGAAGGCATTAAACATTTCTTATTTGCTGCCTATGTCCCTGTCTATGAGAGTTGACCATCCTCATCAAATACTGTCCCGGTGTTTTTTTTTTCTTTCTTTTTTTTTTACTTTTTTTTTTTTTTTTTTCCTGATCACCCTTTTATTGTTAACATATTAAAAAACAAAAAAAAAAAAAAAAAAACACAGTACTGGCCAGTTTTAACTGTAATTGAGCTCAGTCTTATGTAGAGCAATAATTGACATTTTTTCTTCTTAGTTATTTTGTAGTGGATCCATGGAATTTTACTGCATCAGTCATCATTTTCTTCCACTTTTAATTCCCTAATAATTTTCTTACCCCTTCTCGAGTCATGCAGTAAGCTTCTCTGAGGTCTGTGGTCTATGTCCATTTGTCTTTAATCGATCCTCAGTAACTTTCTGAATGTATTACTGTTTGCCCTAAAATTGCAGTTAAGTTCCTTAAATGTTTGATTTAAAAGTTGCACCCCTCCTTCTTATCTCTTTTCAGCTTTTCTTCAAAACCTTTGCAGATGTGCTCCTTGAATTCATGAAATGCTGACCAAGTTGCTGAAAAGGTGCTTCCACTTGTCATGGTTAGTTGAAAATTTAATTTAAACAGAATAGTTCACACAACACCTTATCATCATTCCTTCTTACAGTTGTCAGGAAGCAGTGTATTTTGTCAGCATGTCTTCTTCCATTTTTCCATTCAAGCTAGCCATTCCCTGTTCTCTAAAATCTTAGTCTTTGAATGCAGCCAGTATGCTCTTCATTGAGATTCTTTTTCCAGACTCTACCTCATTCACTTTTACTTGTGCAACAAGCTTCAATTGTCCGTGGTGTCTGCACAAGTCAATATTATTCCCTTGTGTTCTTATTTCATTCTGCCCTCCTCTCTATCATATTCATTCCTCTGTTTTTTTTTTTCTTTGTTTAAATAAAAATAATAATAGTATAGTTGAGCATCAACTAGAAACATGATTATAAGTGAAATGCCTAAAAAAATCTGTGAACAAAAGACTAGCCATTAACTGAGAAATCTACACACATAAATGAACTGTGAGATAAAAATAAACTAAAAACTCCTTCATAAATATTTATTTTAACAACATAGTATTGCAACACCAATAGGCCAAAAAGGAATTTGGCAAGTAAATTAAAATTATTCATCTCTATTAGAGGTCTCAGGAAAATAAATAAATAAATAAATAATCAAACAAACAAAAAACAACACGAGTTTACATTTACAACCCACTGTTACGTGTACTCTCCTTTTACCTGAAGGTAATGGGCATGAAAGTCTCTGTCTTCAGCTGATGAGGCCACTCCTAAATTCAAACAATTTGAAGTTAATGGGGTTCAGGTACTAATGATGATGATTTCTCTTTCTGATTCTTACCTTAGATCTGAAACGTTGACAGCAGTGTTTCCACCAGAAGAAAACCTGTGCTATAACTATTTTTATTTTTTTTATTATTTTTTTCCGATTCACCTAGAACAGCATGAGCAGGGATACTATGTCTATGAAACACTACATAGCTTAGTAGAGTACACTCTATACTTAAAGGAAGTGCCACTCTTCATTTAACCTATTCTTATATTCTGCCTTGAATATCTTTTGGCTGTAGATGGAGATAGAAGGATTGTTATATTAATGAAGCATTTGGCCTTCATATGGACCCAGCACTACCCTTTTTATGTGGGTCAGTCATTACAATCGCCTGTGCAGATATCTGAAGAGATTTAAAAAATAAATAAATAAATAAATAAATAATTGCTTACAGGAGAGATTTAAGGCACTCTTTTCTGTGATTACTACTTCTATTCCCCTGTTTTTAGAAAATATTTTAACACCCCACATTATTTAAAAAAATATTGCATTTAACTATCTTGCTATGAATTTATTATTTTTGATAAGTTTTGTGTTTTATAGATTATTTATATATTTACTGTATAGTGAATGATGATTTATTTTCCACAGGAAGAAAAATATAAGTCTTGCTTCTAATCTTGTAATTTTTTTCTTGCTCAAATACACTCAAATACACAGCAAATGCACAATAGCTTAGTGCTGTAGATAATAAAGATATTTTTAAACTTTAAAGTAATTTTGTCTAAGGTTTATTTTATCTGTCACAATTTTCAGTAAGCTACTTTTACACCTTTCTGAACAGTGTAAATGAGCATTGCTAAAGGTATTCAGCAGCTCAAAGGTGGAAGTTAAGTTCCTAACTTTCTTAGGCTCTCTTGAGAAACCTATAGAAACCTATTTTTAGACACCTAAATACCTTAGAGAGTCTGACAGTAATGTTCTTAGAATTAGTTTAATTAAAATTGAATAGAATACTTTTTTCTTTCTTCTTTTTTTTCTGCAAAGTATGTTGTGTCATATGAAAGATATACATGATATACATGTACAGTACTTAAAATGCCAGCTTTCTTAACATGAGAACTCAACTGAATACATTTATATAGAAAAGGTATCTTTATGACTTAGACATAAAACCTATAATAAATTTTGATTATTCTGCCCGTGAATTTTATAGCAATATTAATACTAATAAGTGATTTTTCACTCCTATTTGTTGAGGCTAGCCGGTCTAATCCTTTTTATTCTAATGCTTTTCATTGAAAATCAAAAAGTAAATCAATCAAGCCTTTACGTATCTAGTTGTGAATATAACCACAGTACCATCATAATATTTTGATTAATTTAATTATTGCTCTCTTTTCGGAAAAGTTGGGTAAAGTTTTCTTTCAAATAAGAAGATGATTATGTCATTTATGCATCTACATAGTTTTGACGTAATATGGTCCCTGAATATCATTCATATTTACACAATAAATCTTCCTAATTAGTTTTACCTTAGAACAATCAACTAAGATAATATTTATGAGTTAATCTACTGAAAAGCATCCTTATTTGTTTTTGAGCAGCAATAAAATATTTGGAGTCCTGAAAGATGTTTTAGTCTAAATTTAAATATTACTCAAATGTAAGGTCATAAACAAAGAAAGAAGAAGCAAGTTTTCAACATATAATGTGTATGTGAAAGGGGGATGCTTTTCTTACAAATTTTTGTCTTGACTTGAAATATTTATATTATTTTGGGTGGATATTTATATGTTTGTTATATATATATATATATTTATATGTTTAAAAGAGGCCCTCTGTTTCACTATTTTATTTATTCAACCACTATTTTTCCAAGTTTCCATTTATTTATTTATTTATTTTATTTATCACAACACATACACCAAATTAATGGTCTATGTGCTTCTTATGGCTAATAATGGCTATATACTAGCTATATTTGAAACACAACACAATATTGTTTGCATACTTAATCTTGCCTTTGCTGTGCAATCAGTGGAAAATGGTGTTTCAGCTTTCCATGCATAAAGGTCTAAGTTGTTTTAGCCTTGCTCTTCTTGTTACTATGACTATGGTCTATGCAACTTTTCTAATTTGTATTTTAAGAATTACTTCTTCAGCAGTGCTAAAACACAAATTATTTTTTGAAATAGATATATCCAAATCTCCATATGTACACATTGATTTTTCAAGGTACTTTGCCTTTCTTGCTTCTCTTGAATACTTCTATCTTTATACACTACATAGTATTTGATTGTGAAAAGGCATACAAGTGTTTTGGTTAAACAGAAATTCACAAGTGTTCAGTATATAGCAAAATAGAAAAATATTTTCATCATAATATGTGTTTCATAGTACCTCTTGTAAATTCAGTTATACATGTGGATGAATGAGAATGGCTGAAGCAGTGTCTCATTCATCTATGTGCAGCATCTCAAATGTTGTATTTTTGTCTGTTAGTACGAGGCTATTTTTTATTTTTTCCAGTTTAACAGCTCTAAATAGCATGTCATTCATGGCATACTCCTGGTAATATATTTTATAGAATTTAAGTTAATAGGATAATGTCACCTCAATCTAAGTAAGCAGATGGGAATGAAAAGTATCTGAAACACAGGTATTTTTTGTTTTCATTTTTAGTTGGTTTAGTTGGTTTGAGTAGAATTGGCCATTCTTTTGTACCAATCTATTTACCTGTGTCAAAGCTTTCCATTGAATGACTCTTGAAGACCTCTTAAAATTATGTCATGCGATTTGCTATGACTATGTCACGGTATAACAGTTGAGAAACAAGGATTCATTACTGGAATTTTGTAAGAGATTATCTACTACAAATTATTGTATGACATTTGTTAATTTAACAATATCTTGCCTCTTCAAGACAGAATTGTGATTTGTTTAACTTGGTCTTAAATTTTGTTTGTTTGTTTATAGTTTCTGTTTTTCCTTCTGAGATATTTTAAGGCTTCTGAGTTAGTTGTTTTAAAGCTTGACAGCATGCTTAACAATGGGTTCCTTTACTTGTAAAAGATGCAATGACTTTTAAAAATGTTTTCCTAGTACCATTTGAAAGGAAATGTTTGTCAAATGATTTGCCTTTAAAAGTTCCAAGTAGATGGATAAACTTGAGAAATCCATTGGAAACTATTCCCGGAGTGCATTTACTCTTTGTACGTCAGGTTGAAAGGCCCACTTTTAAAATAGGCATTGTAAATCACAAAGCACAAAGAAAGTATTGGGTTTCTGTTTAGCTTCATGATTTCAGCATGTTCTTGGGAACATTTAGCAAAGCAGTGATAGTAAAATATACAGGTGTATTTATGGCTAATTCATACTGATGAATCTTTACAGTTTTAGTTGCTTTGTGTGTTTTGGAAATCAACATGGCCATGCTGATCAAACTGAAAGTCTCACTTTTTGCTTATTATTTTCACTGAGGATAATTTATACATGCTAAAGATACTCAGTGGTTGAAATCCAAGCTCTCTCCAAAATCTTCCTGTAGCCTCTATTCTTCTGGTGTGCAGCTGGCATCATTTTCAAATGAAGCTGTTGTTTCAGTCTCAAAATCCTCCTGAATGCTTAGAGAAATTATTCTTGGGCAGATGTTAATACTGAAATCATTATACTTTCCTATGCTGGCAAGGTGTATTTCTTCAAAAAACATACTGTTCATCTGGACATTGACATTCCAAGCTGATGAAAAATAAAGCACAGTAAATTGTTAAAAGAAACTGATTTCACTTCCAGCTTCCCCATCTCTTTGCTTCTGATGGATTAGGATATTTAAGAGAACAAAGCAGCTTTTTTTTTTTTTTTTTTTTTCTGTTCGGATTCAGTGAAATGAGTTCTTTCTGTTTTATCAAACAGAACACTTGGGGAGAAGAGTTAGCACAATTATTGTCCACCAGTGAGGATCATATTCAACAGGTGTATATTAAGATACACTGGCTTAAAGTGCGGCTTTAAAGACTAAGGTCTGCTCTATTATAAAGACATGTAGATGGAGCCAGAAAATTATTTGAGCATCTTCAGTGATTTTCACTCAACATCACAGGATGGAAGCCATGGGGAAGTTATGACAACGTAGCTTTTTATTATTATTTATTTTTGCCTAATGATGCAATTTACTGAGATAAGACTAGGTTTTACTGTCAGTGCTTAACTTGCATATTTACAAGCACATGGGCAAATCAGTATGCTGTATTTGGTGAACTTAAATGGACTGTGTCCTTATGGAAGACTTTTAAGGAAGATTATGGAGCTTCTTCAGACATTTGCAACTGTAGAAGCCAGAAAATAAATATTCAAAATGTGACTATCCCCAGAACAGTAGAAGATAAGCTCTCAGATTTTATTTATTAAGAACAGAGCAGTTAGTCGTATATCAGGTTCTTACTTATATTTAACTCTCATTGAGTAAGGATTGCCATTTTGTCTCATCTTCTGAAAAAATTCCTTGTTGCTGAAAAGTGGAGTGATGGAGTACATATTACTGAGCATAACGTGAATGCAGATAGCATGTATTTCTTCATTTTTTTTCCCTTCATTTACTTGCCAAAAAAGATCTGAAATTTATTTATATAATTTATACATTACCTAACAGTCTTTTTCTGGGGTATCTGGCAAATTAGGGCTAAAGATCAGTAGTCATTGGTCATAGCCAATGTTCACAAAGGGAATAAAACTATTAGAGGGTGTCCAAAGGAGGGTAACAAAGATGATGATGTGTCTAGAGGGCAGAATGCATGAGGTGTGGCTGAGGTCATTTGGTTTGTTCAGCCTAGGGAAGAGGAGACTGAGGAGGGACCTCATGGCAGCCTGCAGCTTCCTCATTAGGGGAGTGGAGGGGCAGGTGCTCATCTCTTTTCTCTGGTGACCTGAGGGAATGGCTTGAAGCTATGTCAGGGCAGGTTCGATCTGGACATTATGAAATGATTCTTCACTGAGAGGGTGGTGAAGCAAAGCAACAAGCTTCTCAGGGATGCGGTCACATTGAGGAGCCTGCTGGAGTTCAAGAAACTTTTGGGCAATGCTCTCAGACAGTATCTGATTTTTTGCTGGTCTTCTGCAGACCCAGAAGTTGGATTTGATGAGTCCAACTTGTGAGTCCCTTTCAACTTGGGATATTCAGTGACTCTATTATCACATAACTAGTTCTAATAATGCCTAAGTTTAAATTTCTTTGCTTTTCCAGTGATGCCAGCAAGTCTAAACACAGGCCAAGTTTACTAAGGCCTGAATATATTTGGTGTCAAATCCTACAGTAATACAGGGAGAAAAAGCCAGCCATTGAAACTGGAAAAGCTGAATTTCCATAGAATAAAAAGCATGTTAAAGAAAATTTCAAAATAGGTAACATTTTTTTCTGGATATTCTGATTTTATCCCATGTTTGAAATGTTTAATCTTCCTATCTAAATTAATTCTTCTATAATAAAATGGAAGATTAGTTCTCCAGACCTACATTCATGAATACGGCAGTGTCCAAAAAGTTTTGGTTAGTCTTTGTTTTATATGAGAACATAACTGTTTTATAAGAGACCACACTGAGAAGCACCTGCTCATGCTGAGGACTGCAAAACACTAAGTAGTTCTTACAGGAACATTTAAACAATGTTTTATAGTATAACATGTGTACAATATGGCACTTATATTTTATTATATGTGTCTCAGTCTTCTGATACAAGTTTCATCTTAGATCAAATATAAGCTGCATTATAAAATAACTTGGGAAGCATGCTGCAATAAAGCAAAAACATAGTTTCTGTTTTATTACTGTTGTTATAATATGCTGTTGCCAGAGAGAAGTAGACCTCTTTTTTTCTCCAGTGTCATGCTAAGTATGTCTATACTGTTCTTTCATCAGCTGGATTAAGAATAATTTTTCAGTCAGGAGGAACAATACAATAATCACCTTGGATGCTATACTAACTCTTCATTTCCTATAAAGAATGTAGCAAAAGGAAACTGAGTATTTACAGATCTCAGTGCAGTGTCTTTCTTGATTTGAGAGAAATTTCATATCTCTTGCTCCAAAGACTGTACTGTTTAGATACTTGGAATGAGCCCGAGCATGTGTGCTGTTCAAATACGAATATTGGACAGGGTTCCACTGACAGACTAGATCTGGAAAATCTGTGTGCAGTAGATTAGGATCTAACAAAAGCTCCCAGATTTTATTAGTTCAGTCATTACTGTAGCCACTTGGGGATATACCTTCCCTAGAGAGCCCTGGTCAGCAAAGTGCAGTCACATGGCTTAAGGTGACTTTTCTGACAGCTTGAATTGAGTCAGTGGGGCTCTGCACTGAGGGGCAGGGCAGCAAGTGAGAGGACAGTAACATTTAAACAACTGCAGATGTTTGCTTGAATGCATACAAATCAGCCCCTTCATATTCCCTTTCAGAGAACAAGTGAACCTTTCTACCCAAAATAGGGTGTAAATGACAACTACCACTTGAATTTTAATTTTTCATCACATTGTAGGGAGGGTGGAAAAACCTAAAAATGGAGCATTTGAAAAGTAATGTAGAAATTTAGAAAACAAACGGAATGGATAGAGCATAAGTGCTAAGATACTATGTGCCATACATCCAGATATTTAGAAGAGACACATCTCTTTTTAAATTTTAAATATTAAGATAGAATTACAATTTAAATTCTTATATTGGAAATACAACATGAGAAAAACTGTCTACTGAAAATTTGTTGCTTTATGGACTTAAAAAATGTCAAATGTTGTTTTATTTCATATATGGACGTGTTAGAAAACTAATGGGAAAAGGGACATAAAAATGAAATACAGAGATGGTGTTTGCTAGGATGAAGGCAGTGTAGTATAGGATTACCTGTGTACTGATCTGTTTTGATGCAGTTGCTAAATAATATGTTTTTTGTTTGTTTGTTTGTTTGTTTTTGTTTGTTTGTTTGTTTTTTATGATGTAGAAACAAATCAATGTTTGTAGTTTATTTCCCAAATAGTGTGCTTAGGGAAAAAATAAAATAAAATATATAGTTATATTAGAAGCACTGGATGAGGGTTTTATTAGTCCTGCTTTGTCACATTATTTAAGATTACCAATAAAGAATGCATTAAAACTTTCTCAGTATGTTCTCCAGTATGTGCCGTATTCACGTTTTTCAGCCTCTGAAAAGACAGCTTGCCATCAAAACGCTTCCCAATAAGTGCTAATACCACGGTAACTGTAGAAATGTTTAATGTTTTGAAATTGTGAAAACATTAATATCAGAGTTCTTCCATTTTATTTTAATATATATCTAGAATATATATATTTTTTTATTTTAATATATATCTAGAAGTAACTAATTTCTATAGAACATATATGAGTTCAATTCTTTATTTTTAATACAGGATTTAGCATTTTAAGATCAACATAAGAGAAACAGTTTTAGATGTACAATCATAACTCATTATTTTCATGCATTAGAGGGTTCTTAATGTGTTTAGAAAATGGAAAATCAGAGAACAGTTTTGTGTGAGTGTGGGTGTTTTTTCACTGAAAAGTAAAAATAAAGGAAACAATAGAATTGGAATTGCATGGAGGAAAATACAGTTTGACACTAAAATTTAAATAGAATAGTTCAGATTTTGAAAGTATTTTGTAATTTATTCTAACCTATTACATATTTTCTAAACCATACCACACCTCAAATTTATGGGTGGTAGGGAAGGGAAGAAAGATAATAAAGAAACGTCTGAATTTCAAGTTTCCTTAAAAGTGTTATCTTAACAGGGTTAAAGGAATAATTTTAAATGTATATGATATCTGACGATTAAGTTTTAATTACAAATAACAGCTTGAATTAGATACACCATCAATATATCATGAATCCAAGCTTCACAGTCTGTTCTTTAACCTGATTTGGCAGGCTCTGCCAGCCAGGCATGGTGTTTTCTACTATGAGTCAATAATAGAACTACTAACAGGAGGCTGTAAATACTTATTTTCTGGACCTAACAATGCTTGCTTATAAATTGGTGTGTGTTTATTTGCAGCTGCCAATTGGCTCCGGATTGTATCTCCTACCTATAGCTTGATTAAAGTATGCTTTGCTTAAATATGGCATCCAGCCCGCTGGCATCTAATTCATGGGGTCTTCTGCTGTCAGACATGCTTGAAGTAGTAGGAGTCTATAGACTGCTTCTGATGCAAATAGTCCGCAAGTTACAGAAAAACACTACTCTCTGAAGAAATACAATTGCTTGCTATCATAGTATGTAAAGAGGAATTGTAGGGGGATGAGTAACTTCAAAGTTCCTGACTGCTAGAAAGTCAAGCTTATATCAGGAATGTTTTTAATGTACAGATTGGCATATATGGTGAAATTCAACATTTCTCAATGAAGAATACCAAGTATTTCACGTAGAGAGAAAGAAAGTTTTGAACCAGAGTAGAGCAAAGTTTGGTTAATAGCCAAAAAAATGCAAGAGAGAATTCCTACTGTAACAAAGTACCTGTGGAAGGGGAATGTTGTTGTTCCTGCTAAAACAGAATATTGTGGTTCTGGAATAAAGTGTTCAGTGAGGACTTCTGCCAGGCACTGAAGAGAAGATTGACCATAAGTGAAAAGAGATGAGGAGGAGGAGGAGGTGGTGGAAGAGGAGGAGGAGTTTGTGAATCCTTAGTCCTTGACTACCACCTCATCAAGAAGGAAACTAGTGAGAGAAGCGAAAGAAGCTTTTCTGGTGTAACAGTTTTTAGTCTCCAGTTTTATCTAAGCAGATTTTTCTGTAAAAGTCTGTGGTTTTTATAAGCATTTGCAACTGGAATGACTGTTCTTGATATTAAAAAATCTTGCATTTTTTTCTCACTCATGTTAAGCATGATTTTAAAGCAACTGTCTAACTCAAATCTAGTAAATGTTAAAAAGCTAGGCTCATAACCAAAGTACCCAACTCACCTCCAGAAAATTCCATTGTGTTCTAAAGGGTAGCAGAACAAGTGCCTACCTGGACTAGCTTGCCCAGGGACAAAGAATTGTCTTTCACGGGGTGGTGACACTGAAGGTTTTCTGGTGTGCAGTAAAATATAAGCTTGAACCCTCATGACCACAAAAAAAGAGTTGTGGAAACACTTTCATGCAATTTTCACTATTAATTCTCTGTTTTCATAGTGTCAATGACACTCTCTAGGACAATCATAGTACTTAAATGTGTTCATTGTAAGTGCTTGTGTACTGGCAGATTGATTATATTTATACAGATACTACACAAGCTGATGCAGCAGTAGTTTCGTTAGAACAAGTCTAAGTGAAAAAATTTTAAGGCAAGGACTTAACTGAATTATGAGGTTAGAGATGTACCTTGGGTATGTTAGGAGACCACACCATTGAACTACATAGTACCTTATCTGGGATCAACTATGCCTTATAAGAAAACAAGTTTTTAATATCTGGGTGGTTCTTTTCAATAGAAGACAAGTGGAAATTATTTCCCTAACATAACTAGAGATTGTGAATATATATATATATATATATATATATATATTCCATTTAAATGTATTTTAAATTCTGCTGACTATCTAATTGAGAAACTCCTCTTTATCTGATGATGAAATAACCTATTAGGACTCTTCCATATTGTATTCCTTTCATTTGTTTACAGCTGCCATCAGTGAGGCAAAGAAAAGGATGTTGCCTGAGAATCCTCCTCCCCTCTCCAGGTAACAGAGCAGAACTTAATTTGGTGAAGAAAACAACAACAACTACCCTATCTTTCTGAAGAGTACCTTGTCCTTTGAAAAGGAAAGTGAACTACTCAAATAAAACACTTAGAAAAATATCAATATCCATTAAGAGTATATCTTGAAAAGGCAATAGACAAATAGATCTTATACCATTAGAATCAATATTTTTATTATGTGGTGAGTAGGAAGATATTTCTAACTTTTTTCCCCTTCTGCATATTCAGACTCCTATATCTATGGGACAGTAACCATGACAACTTGTCTAGCTTTTTTTTTTTTTTAAGTTATAAAGCAAATATGTGCATTTGTAGAAATATTCATAAAATGTGCTCATTCAATGGTGATAACATTCATGATTTTTAAACAAACCTTTGTCGGTGTTCCATATTTCCTCATATTTTTTGTGTTCACATTCTTCACAGTTGTCAGGACTCTTTAAATTTAATTATTGTCATTTTGATATTTTGTTAAAATTAAGTTAACTTATTTTGATTTTTTCTTTCAGGAATTTTTAGTGCATTGTGTTGTTAGATTTTTTTTTTTTCCACTACACTTTTTTAGTACCTCATATCCCTTTTTTTTTCTAAAATGTTAACAGTTTTCATTTAAAATTAGCTCTAAGAGTTTATTGATTCGGTATTCGGTTGTGTGAGTTGTTCTGCCAGCTCTGTGGAGCATTTCGGAACAGAAACTTCCTGACAAATTAGGTTCCAAAATAATTTTGCCTGAAGCTCTACGCAGCATCTCTGTTTCTTCATGGTGGTATTGAGCAATATAGGGTTAGAAAGTTGACACTTCTAATAAGTAGGTGTAGTGGGTTTACGTGGCAAGGTTTTGGTAGCAGGGAGCCATAGGGGTGGTTTCTGTGAGAAAGATCTAGAAGCTGCCCCATGTTTGGGAAGGGCCCCATTGTTTTCCAGATCCGAGCCAATAAGCGATGTTGTTTTTCGCCTCTGTGAGAGCATATTTAAGACAGGGAAAAAACGCTGCGCCACACAGCAGCCGGGAGAGTGAGAGGAGCGAGGAACAGCCTTGCGCCAAGGTCAGTGTAGAAGGAGGGGGAGAGGTGCTCCAGGCGCCGGAGCAGAAGTCCCCTGCGGCCTGTGGTGAGGACCATGGTGAAGCAGGATGTCCCCCTGCAGCCCATGGAGTACCACGGTGGAGCAGGGTTCCACGCTGCAGCCCGTGGAGGAGACCACGGTGGAGCAGGTGGCCCTGCACCGATGGAGGCTGCCGCCTGTGGAAGACCCCTGCCGGAGCAGATTCTGGGCCGGACCTGTAGCCCGTGGAGAGGAGCCCACGCAGGAGCAGGTGATCTGGCAGGAGCTGCTGCCCGTAGGGGAGCCAGGTTGGAGCAGTTTGCTCCTGAGGGATGGACCCCGTGGTACAGACCCATATCTGGAGCAGTTCTGAAAGAGCTGCTGCCTGTGGGAAGCCCACGCCGGATCAGTTCATCAAGGACTGCATCCCGTGGGTGGGACCCCACAGCACAGGGGATGAGAGTGACCGAGAAGGAGCGGCAGAGAAGAAGTGCTGTAGACTGACCATAACCCCCATTCCCCGTTCCCCTGCGCCGCTCGGGGGGAGGAGGTGGAAGAGGGTGGATGGGGGGAAGGTGCTTTTGTTTTTTTTTTCCTTTGTTTTCTCACTTCTCTCGCTTGTTAGTTGTAGGCAATAAATCTTACTATCTCCTTATGCCGAGTCTGTTTTGCCCGTTACAATAATTATTGCGTGATTTTCTCGTCCTTATCTCAATCCTTGAGCCCTTTTCACATATTTTCTCCCCATTCCTCTTTGAGGAGGGGGAGTGAGAGAGCGGCTGTGGTGGAGCTCGGCTGCCCACTCGAGCGGAACCACGACAGTAGGTAGAACTTTTAATATCTGCACAATATGGAAAACAAAACAAAAAAAAATACAGAAAAATGTGTGCCTTAAGCTTTCTTGTTGTTTTTCACTGACTGATTTTGATAATAATGCCATGTCAATGCTGTTCAATCAGGTACCAGCTTGCATTTAGTTACGTAAGTGAAACAAGCATTGAATATAGACCTTAAGTTTTCTGAAACTGGTGCTGAACGAACCCTTCTCATTAATACTGTCGTTCAAGAAAAGTTGACTTAATGTGTTTCCAACTGGAAAAAAACTGCCTGAAATCCTGTCTCTGCCCTCAGTTTCTCTGATGTAACTGAGTAAGTCAGCCATGCTTAAACAGTGTGACAAGTTAAAAATAAAATGATGGCATTGCTCTATTGATCTTCTTGATCTCTGTTTTTGCTCAATTTTCCTCTTATTTTCTAAATCCTCTCAAACCATCATTTTTTTTATTTTATTTTATTATTTATTTTATTAGTTCTGATTGTCCTTGCTTTTTTATTGAGTGGTCTGTTCTCTCCATTTTATCCACAGCCCATATTAATAATTTTCCATTTTCAAAAGGATAAAGACTACCAAAGTATCAGTTCCTTTAACTGACATTAAATACATCTGAAAGATATTTTACCATAGTGTGTTTAAAATTTCATGACCCATTTTTTACAGTTGATCTAGATGTATTTTCAGTGGTTGTTTACTTAGAAATAATCAGAAACATAAGAGCCATTCTCTGTTTAGGGATGCTGGTGAAAAGAAGCACAAGACTTTAAAAGAAAGTAGTGTATAAATAGAAGTGATTTTCTTCTACATCTGATCAGGAAAACAAAAGTTAAGAAATATTACTTCATTATATGTTCAACTTACAAACCTATGCAGAGCTCAGCTGACATTACCAAATAATACAAAAAAATTTCAATAGTTCAAACAAGCCATGATGGTTGTGTAGGATAAAGAAAGTAAAATTTACAAGTTGCTGATAAAGACAGTAAAACTATAGCAGTAATAAATGTTTTTTAAATAAATGTTTACTCATATGGTTCCTCCAATGTTAAATTTGAGATTAATATCCCTTTTCAGGTTCTCCTTTGTAAATCGAGAAAGAACTTCCCAGTAGCCTGTCTTAACAGGTTTTTAATGGAGACAGCAACTATAGAAATATAGGGGTATATATCTTTCTCCAATGATCGTTTTAACCGAGTTGGAAGAACAGACAATTAACTGAGACAAGACACACAGTTTTAAGAGGTCTAAAGGAGAGATAAATCCTAAGTATCCAAGTCTCGCTTGTCTGTCTGACATCCTGTCTTCTGTAAACCTGGGTAACAATCCACTTGGAATGGTGTGATATGAGTCAGCAGACCACACTCAACATCTTTGAATATTTCTTATCAATATCATCACTAGGTGATAGATTTCATTATTATTAATAATTTATAATTATTTATTTATTTATTTATTTATTTATTTATTTATTTATTTTTCTGAGCTAACATTTTAAGCCTGCTTTCATTTTAATGAAAATCTGAAAATCCTCATTTGGACAGAAAGGTACACAAGCCATTTGGAGGTGTACTGAAAAGTGTTATTTAATGTAGACAGTAACAAATAGTTACTGTTACAACTGTTGCAAAACAGATTTTTTTTTTTTTTTGAGAGAAAATTCAGCCATTCATGACAGTGTTGCTATTACCTTCTGTTCACATGAAGCAGACAAAAGTAGTTGAATCATCAAGACTTCTCTGAAGCATTTAGGCATAAGTTTGGGGAGAGTGAAAGCTATCATTTTTTACTTGATTTATACAACACAAAAGGAAAAAAACAAGAGATGCAGTTTACTCAACACAGTTATGTGACTATAGGTGTGGATTTATGGAAAATATAATTTAATTTTGCACTGTAATGTCATAGCTCTTACAATGTTGGATCACCCCAGATAACAACACAATTCTTGTTTCTTTTATCACCAGTGTATATTGCTTCTATTCATCTTGTATGTAAATGTCATTGAAATCTATTTACTTGAATGAGCTTTAGTTTAGGCATCTATTTACTTTCCATCACTGCTACCCTGTAATTTAAAAAATAAAAGTGATGAATATGTCCAGTAAAGAAAATTTTGTCTTGAATATTTAAACTGTAGTAGATTTTTGTTTATTTGTTTGTTTTCCCCCTCTGGTGTAGTTTCTCACAGTACAGGCACAGAAAGGAGTAAAAGGAATAAAGACACACATAAAATGTCTCAAAAGCAAAATGTCATACTTGTCTTTCAGCTCCTCAGTCCACTCTAGGAAGCAAAGCAGTGAAAAAATAAAATGATTCTTTTTTTTTTCTTTTTTTTTTTCCTCCTCAGAACAGATTTGAAATGAACTAGAGGGTTACTCAGATGGAGATTCACTGCTGTAGGTAAAAGAGATGGAATAAGAAAAGCTATGTTATCAGAAGTTAACAGCTGATGGAAAACAGTTTCTGTAAGACTTCAGAGAATGGAAAAATAATAAAGTGCCATGTTGGGATGGTACACATTTAAATCTTAAATTACTCACCTAAAAGTAGTCTAAACTAATTTGTCTAGATTCCTTCTACAGCCAGTGAAGAGAAAGAAGTGCTCCAGAGAGTAATTAGTTATTAGAATGGGACAAATTCCTTTTGGCAGTGTCTGCCTTTCTCTGCTGCTGATAGAGGAAGCCTAGATGAATATGGTAAGATAAAGTGGGTCTTATTAGGATTTCAGAAATATTCAGAAAGATTTCAATTTTACATTTTAATATATCACTTGTATAGCTTTCTTTGGAGCTGTGAGCATTCAATAAATATGTTGCTATTTTTTCCAATATATTGTTGAGAAAAGGAAGTGTAACTGACTGACTGAGATTGAAAAGAGACAGAGCTATATTTGGAAGTTGTTGCTGTTATTATAGATTGCAAGATTTCAAGATTTCAAGCTGTTCTTGATTTCTTGATCTATGTTGTCTACTAGAATGCGGGTGGGGGGTGGAGAAAGTTATTTTCTGGTTTGTGAGTTTGAAATCTGGAATCTGATCCTAGGTTTATTGAAGTCAAAAGTTCATTCTTTGAGAAAAGGATTTTATGTATGACCAAGATGCAAACTAACCTCCAAGTATAAATGTTTTTTACATTGAAGGAAATTAAATGTCTTTTTTCTCTTCTCTCTTCTCTTTTTTTTTTTTTTTTCACAATTGAAAATATATGCTCTACATTATGAAAAATTGGTGAAGTTTACAGTGTAATTTTATAAATAAATTTTATCAATATAATAAGAAATAAAGGCATTTGAGGAACCAAGGTTGTCAATTCAGTAATTTTCATTAGTGTGCTAATAATTAGGTAGGCCTCGGCCAATGGGTATTGTTTTGACAAGGAATACAATGTGATATGTGGTAACCTTTCTCTTTCTGCAGAGGTGTCTGCACGCTTATATTTACTACCAGCTTGTTGCATTTGTCGTTAAGAGTATCTGTACATCTTATATTATTTATCCTGTCAATATTGAGTTCCAGAGCAGATGGAGAGGAGATGCTACACGAACAGCATTTTTGCTAGGCACAGCTGATTGATGTATTAGTGTAGTGAAAGTTTAAAAAAAGCATTTAAAATTTAGATACCATCAGAATTGTATCTTTCTCAAGAAATTTAAATTATTAGTTAATAAAAATATTTTTTGAGTAATATTAGGTCTTTTTTTTTTTCTTCCCAGATAAAGGTTATGTGATGCTTTTAAGCTTGCATTTAGTAACAATATTGCAAAATAACTCATAAGAGAAAATAAATTTAGAATGATCATGAGTTCAATCATTTTCTTTTAAGGGTAAAGTTAATGTTATTCATATTTTTTAATTATTTTTAAGAAAGAAACTGAAAAACTAAAGGAACAGGAAAAAGGTAAAAAGATTATTATTAATAATAATTTGTTATTAATATTATTAATGATAATAATAATAATAAAAATCACTGGACCTTTATGCTCAGGTCAAGTGCCTGAAGCTAAGTTTTCTAGTTTTATATGAAGATAAAATATAAGCCTTAACAATTCAGTCGCAAAAACGTGTTTCTTATGGTGTATAGCTGTGCAATTACACAGCAAACTCCAGGAAACATTCTATGGCATAACTGAAGCTTAATGAAACATAGTATTTTGCATTATATTAAATGTCAGCTAAAGAAGGTTTTGGCACTTACACTGGTTTCACCACAGGAGATAGTAGGAGGGAGTGCTTATGCTTGAGCACAATGCTTATGCTTGATCCTTCTTTGAGGTATGTCTGGCCAAGGACAGGCAAAAATATTCCAGTTTGTTTTACTCTGTACATTCAAGTGAAACACTTGTCACAAATTTGCTTTTATTCACCACAAAATTAGAAATCCAGGCCAGCCTGATTTATTTTCTTATTTTATTTTTTTATTTTATTTTTTTATTTTATTTTTTTAATACAAAGGCAGTACTCCATAGGAATTCATATGGTTTCACATTTCACAAAGATTCATATACTTCCACATTTCATTCATATGAACAATTAATTAATCTGCCTTTGATATGTGGAAGCTTGTACCTGTATTAAAAAGTGTTACCTGAAGTAATATTTCCCTTTATAGATTTGAATTACAGCTAATTTACAGTAGGCAATACTATAGAACGTTGGTACTCTCAGAAATCATGAGGAAGATTTAAATGTAAGGTTTTCCATAAGAAACACAATAGTTTTCTATGCCTGTATCATTCACAATGGCTGACAAAGGTAAGACTGAGTAACACATGCACTGTAAACACTTTCTTTTAACCTGATACTGAACAATCTACAAGCAGGATTACCCTTTTCCTTCCACCTGTCTCCTCTACACCTATGCACGCTGCCAGGGTAAACAACATGCAAACCATACACACTGCAGCTAGTATAAACTTCAAGACCTGTGAACATTTTCCTCATCTCAACTAACTCATCTGTATTTTAACTGGATGTCAGGGATCTTTGATCATAGATATATATATATAAATATATATATATATATATATATACTCATCCCCTGGTGGCACTGTTATCTCTTTGGGGCTGAAACACAGGATAAAAGGGAGCTCTGCTCAAGTTCTTGATCTGGCAAATCCAAAGATGGAGACATGAGAGGATGCTATGAGAGTAGCTATGAGCAGAGTTAAGTACAATATAGTGACTCTATCACTACTGTTGTACTCCATACTGTCAAAATGATAATCAACAACAGTGCCTGCAGATACTTCGTGTATATATTTGTTCAGTTGTACTATTGAGGCCCACATTTTTAAACACTGTCAAATAACTCCTAAAAGTGCCGAGAAGTTCAATTTCCAGATAATTTGGCATCCATAAAAGCATTTATATATTGACTAAGATTTTCAAAAGCCTAAAGTATCATGGCATGTTTGAGACCTGATTTGCCTCAAGAATTTTGAAAATAATACCATGTGTACCATAGGGATTTCCCGATCTAGATATTTTTGAAAATAATTTAAACTGAATTTAAATCAATTCAAAAGAAATGATTATTAACTCTTAAGATAATAGTTACTTGAACTTGGATAGTGTTGTGGTTTAACCCAGCCGGCAGCTAAACACCACACAGACGTTCGCTCACCCTCACCCTCCCTCTCTGGGATGGGGGAAAGAAATGGGAAAGTGAAGCCTGTGAGTTGAGATAAAGATAGTTTATTGAGACAGGAAAATAATAATAGCAATAATAATAATAACAATAATGATGATAATAGTACTACTACTAATAAAGTGTACGAAACAAGTTATGCACAATGCAATTGCTCACCACCCGCTGACCGATGTCCAGCCTAACCCCGAGCAGCCGGCCCCCCCCACCCCGGCTAGCCACCCTTATCTATTGTTCAGCTTGACATCAGATGGGATGGGTCTCTCAAAGAAAACTTTGGCCAGTTTGGGTCAGCTGTCCTGGGTCTGTCCCTTTCCAGCTCTTGCTGCACCCCCAGCCTGCCCACTGGCAGGACAGAGTGAGAAGCTGAAACGTCCTTGGCTTGGTGTAAGCACTGCTCTGCAACAATTAAAACATCGGCATGTTATCAGCACCCTTCTTATCCTAAGCCAAAACACATCACCCCACCAGCTACTAGGAGGAAAATTAACTCTGTCCTAACTGAAACCAGGACAGATAGAAACAAGCATTAATCTTCAAAACATGTTCTATTGTGGAGTTCAGGAAGGTGATAACAGGGCTACACAGAGTTGTGACAGGAGCATAGACCAGTGTTATTCCAGGACTTTATGCAAAGGTTACTGAAGATAGAAAAAGGGGCTTGTGACTGTCAAAAGGAAAAAATAAATGTTTATTTTTAATAAATGTATATTTACATAGATGTACGTAAAGAAAATAAAACACACACACACACACAAAAAAAAAAGAGGATAGATTTAGAACAAGAACAACCATCAGTGTTTCCTTTTGCCACAATATAAGAGTATGAAAGTAAGATAAAACAAAATATATTTTTTTTTTCACTATTTGTCCAATTCAGATTTAGGATGTGTTTGTTTCAAAATCTAACTTTCAACCCAAACCACCCACCTTTGTTTTTCGTATGTGATAGTGATATGGAATATATAGCTGAAGAAAACCCACAACAATAAACACTACAGTAAATATGAGATGCCCAGAAATCCTGCAAATGGTATGCAGAGTAGTAGACCTGGATAGCCAGCTGGCATCACTGGTACATCTTTCATATGGAGTTGTATTTCATGCAAGGATCTTATTGGTGATTTCTCCAAAATTTCTCCAAATGAATGTATGTGTATATACATTTGTACATTTGTATGTGTATATATATGTGTATATATATATATATATACATGTACAGTAGTCAATAGTAAATTCTTCCCAAATAGTATAATAGTTGGAGAATTTTTGAAGACAGATCCTATTTGGTAAACAATTTAATATTGAAAGAGGGATAGAAGGGAATTGTGAAATACAACATTCCAGTTTCCTAAATGAAAATTTTTGTTTTGAAGGTATTCCATCTGAACAAAACTTAAAGGAGGACAAGTGTAACTGAAAGTGAAATCCCAGACAGGGAGGAAAAAGTATTTTGTCTTCTGTAAAGTAATGATAATAATTGAAAAAAAAAATCAATAAATATATATATATTTATTACAAAATTAAAAAAGGCATATTTAAAAGTATGTTACGAGGAGAATTCAATGTAACAGCTTAACAATTAATATTTTTGATCTCAAAGTTTAGTATTTTGCTTTTGCAAAATAAATAAATAAATAAATAAATAAAATTTCTTTTCAATGTAGTCAATAATATGCTCTTAAAATGTATTATTTATTTTCCAGTCTTAATATGCTCTTAACAGTGCTACAGGTAGATAAAGTATATCATATTTTCTTCAGTTAATACCTGACATCTCAATAAAGATTAACTTTATTTGGAAATTAATTCTTCAGACAACTACAGAAAGACACAGTGTCTTCCCCATTACAGTTCTCTTTTCCTGGGTAAAATCTTGAGAAGAAAATAACAGGAAGTATTTATACTGTATAAGTATAATAAGTATATTACTTATACTGTAAGGCATAAGGAAACAAGATGAAAACTCTGCCTAAAATATAGTTTGTCACTCATCTGAGTTAGGAAATACTAGTACAAACATTTTAGCCATTTAGCTAGTGAACCTGAGAGAAAGAGGTCCTTGAGGAATGAGAAGATAAGTAAACAGACTGAAAAAAAAAAAAAACATGATTACAACCAATGGCACCTGAAAAACAGCAGTCTCAGAGAAGAGAAAATTTATGTATTTCCTTCACTCGTTTATTTGAAGAATTTATTTGCAGAATTAGGTTCATGTTGTGATAGCAGACGCTTCTGCATCCTCCAGAGTAGATTGGGAAAGCTGGAATGAGGATTGCCTACAAGAAAGCAGTATCACTGAACAGCTGTGAAAGAAAATTACTCACCATATACCTTTGGATCCTTCACCTTGGAATCTACTGCAAAAGCTCCAAAGCTCTACCTTTTAGATAAAGAGCCTTTGAAGTCTGAAGTAGTATCCAGAACAATTACTCATACAGCTGTTTGTCATTACCTGTTCAACTTCTGGACAAAACAATCAAAAGTTTGTAACATAAAGGAATGACAACTTGTAAAGGAATAACAATTCGTAACATAAAGGAATGACAACTTGTATCCCTAGAACAATATGCAGTGGAAGATTGGATCGTAGACAAAAGGTGATATGCATAGGTGCCATAAATGTTAGGGCAACTTACAATTATTATTTAGGAATTATTTGAAGTATGTGATGAAAACTGAAACATTAGACTAAGAACTGTTTACTTTTCTGCAATGGATACAGAATCATATTAAAAAAGTTTAATATCTTGCCTACAAGTTCATTTGAGGAATTTAACCTGAAGGTATTTTGTGCTGTTGCATATATGTATTGTGGCATCCCCCACAGTGGAATAATTATTCCTAGCATTGCCACTTTCTCTGTGCATCCAGTTCCTGCATTTGGTCCATGGGGATATAGTCTCCATTGTAAAACAGAGATATTTTAATATATTTGATGTTATTTGATACATGTAAATGGAGTCGTACTTATTCAATTATCTCCTCTTTTGGACAGCAACATGTCTTTGTTTCAAATAAACACATCTACCAAAAATTTTGTCATTGTAATACTATACATTTTTTCAGAAGTTCTCCTTCTGTTTTTCTAAGCCTGAGATAAGGAGCACAAAAATGCCAATGGTAGCTAGAGGAAACTGGAGTGGATGCAGCCAGCTCTAGAAGGGTGTAGCCTTTAGCAAATGGACATAAGCCAAGAGAGGCTACCTGGCTTCAGGGCCCAGGATTGGTCCCTGACCTTCCTTCATTTAATAGTACAGGCATAGTAATACAGAGCTCAAACTGTTATCTTATACCATTATCCACATGTTGGGGCATAGTATTAATTTTTATAAACATTACTGCTCTTGGATTTTTCATTATCTGTTAACATTAAAGCATTTTAAAGCAATGCCCTTTTTTAATTAAAAAACAAACAAACAAACAAACAAACAAAAAAACAACAAAAAAACACTAATTTGTTTGTTTATTTGTTGTTATTTTTACTTACTTATTTATTTTGTTTCAAAAATGGAAAAGTTACAGAAACAGCTTAGGTAAAAATGATACCTTTTATTTGACTCTAAACAATTTCTTGGCATATTTCACTTAAAAATTAAACAACAAAAGAAAGGATGAAAATTTGAAAAATTAAAATTTGTTTTATATGTTTGTTAAAAATAGAGCTCTAGCCCTTTTACTATATTTTGATCAAAGTTTTGTAATTGAAAATAACCTTTACCTACAAGAAATACTGAAGTGTTATGGCTGTTCTGATTTTTGTTAAAATATTTTTGATTAATCAACCTCTGATTTCTACTTTTAATTTCAGAAGTTCATGAACAGTCTGCCTTCCTCTTTAATTTCCTATGATAAACTGAATAAAGTTACCCAGCTCAGACTACTGCTTACTCACAGTAGTAAGCAAGAGTCACAGCGTGTTACACATGGCAAATCAATGTAAGCAGCATAATTTGTGTGTTGAGAGAAAAGAAAAATTCTCTCCTGTGCGTACAATTCACAGCACCTCTTTGAATACCTTTAAATAAATATCATGTTGCAAAAACTGCGTGTATGAGCTCACTTCTGACTAAATAGCTGTCAATAGGAAACCTAAAACCAAGGAGCATTGCTATGATTTTAGCCTTCCAACTTTTCCCCCAGTTGAGACTAATGCTCATCTGGAAATTAGATACTTTTACTTTGATGGAAACATGCAAATAGCATCCAAGAATCTGATCCATTGTTTAATTTTCTGAAGCATGTGTATTTCATGTTTAAGAGGTTATATCTCATTCAACTCTCTCCATATCAAAATTAGAAACAAAACTTAACTGACACAATATCTTTATCAATGACATAAACAGCGGGATTGAGTGCACCCTCAGCAAGTTCACATACAAGCTGAGTGGTGAGGTTCATATATTAGAAGGAAGGGATGTCATCCAAAGGGATCTGGACAAGCTCGAGAAGTGGACCCACGTGAACCTAATGAATTTCAACAAGTTCAAGTGCAAGGTTCTGCACCTGGGCCGGAGCAATCCCAGACATCTACAGACTGGGTAAAGAACTCATTGAGAGCAGCCATGCAGAGAAGGACTTGGGGGTTTTGGTGGATGAAAATCTCAACATGAGCCAGCAGTGCGCACTTGCAGCCCAGAAGGCCAACTGCATTCTGGGCTGCATCAACAGGGAAGTGGCCAGCAGGTCGAGGAGGGTGACTGTGCCCCTCTGCTCTGCCCTTGTGAGGCCCCACTTGGAGTACTGCATCCATGTCTGGGGCCCCCAGTGCAAGAAGGATGTGGGGCTGTTAGAATAGGTCCGGAGGAGGTCCAAAAGATGATCAGAGGGCCGGAGCACCTCTCTTACAAAGATAGGCTGAGAGAGCTGTTATTGTTCAGCCTACAGAAGAAAAGGCTCTAGGGTGACGTCATTGCAACCTTTCAGTATTTAAAGGGGACTTATAAAAAAGAGCAACTCTTTGCTCAATCGAATAATGACAGGATAAGGAGGAATGGTTTTAAACTAAAAGAGAGGAGATTTAGATTAGAGGTTAGAAGGAAATTCTTCACTCAGAGGGTGGTGAGGAACTGGAACAGGTTGACCAGAGAGATTGTGGATGCCCCATCTCTGGAGGTGTTCAATACCGGGTTAGATGAAGCCATGAACAATCTAAGCTAGTGGGTGGCATTCCTGCCTATGGTTGGGAGGTAGAAATTAGGTGATCAAAGAGGTCCCTTCCAACCCAAGCCATTCTATGGTTCTATGTGTTGTTTTCAGAGTCAGTGGAACTAGACAATGGTTGTGTCCAGCTGTTAAAGTCACATGTACTGACAGTAAACCCTAAAATCCCCAGGCCACCTGTTGTGCTGCATGATCTGGGTATGTCAACAGAATTCAGTACTGTCTGAAGGCACAAAGGGATGGGAATTAAACCATTTCTCTTCTCCAGGGCCTTTTCAGAAACCAATCAAACTGCACTACTTGATCTGATTCTGTGCAACTATTTCATTAGGATACCTGATCAGTTATAAAACAGGAGTCCTTTCTCTTTAAAATATATTTTAATCCTAAACATTCTGGAAATCTGTTAGTAGACTATTGTCTTTACCTACATGAGGGCCAAACTGAGAAACACTATGAACACCCAAAGTTGGTTGCTCATTTTTTGGATTGGGGAGGTGATTTAGAGTTTCCACTCTCAGCTTCCACTAAAATAATTTAGAGATATATCTAGAGTCCTTTTCTGACAGTATAAAATTAATATTTTAATGCAAATAATTATTTCATATTGTCTACTGCAACCCATTCATTTTATATATACGTCGATTTTTCAACATGGGCTCTGTGGGTTTTACCTTATTTGAATCTAAAATTACTGAACAATACATTACATATATTCATTTTTACCTATTATTGGCAGGATGGTTAAAAATGTATTAAATAAAAAATCAAAATATAATTTACTTTCTGTTGTTTTTCCTGGTTATGTCAAACTGGTATGATTGCATGACTGGTAGGAGAATGAGACAAGGCAAAATATTAGGCAGTCTGTTAACTTTGATTTATTAATAAGCATTCACTGAAGAGATTATTCTCCAGACAAAATTGAAATAGTGAGTTCCTGTAAGATTAAAAAAACTTTTCAAGAGACTAATTAATTATGATAGTAATAATTTGGACAGACTCATTTGACTATATAGAGCGTTAAGGTAATAACATTTTAGAAGTGGTCTTTATTTTTGATAATAGGAGCCTTTGGTTATTTAAGAAAAGATTTTGTAATTTCATCAATTTGTTCCTGATGTTCTCCTACATATGGTTTTCCTGTAGAACACAATGTGAGACACATTTGAGTCAAACTTATTTTGCATTCCTCCAGCTGCTTTGTTTGTGCTCAGGGGGAGGTTTGCTGTAGGTAGTCTGTAGTAACATGCATGAGCAGTCTTATGCTGTATAATTTAAGTTGCCATCTGTTTCAAGAAAAACTTTTATGCACTTCTTTTTTTTTTTTTTTTCCCCAGGAAAATCCTGCATGATGCACTAAATTTAAAAGAAAAGAAAGAAAAAAAAAAAAAAGAAAAAGAAAAGACAACACCAGCACTGCAGACAAAAATCATCTATTTTGTTATTCAGTAAATTTACACATTCTTCTATTTATGATTCTCTGTGAAGAGGTGTGATCCTTAAGAAATTTTCTTATTCATACCTGAAAGTAATTTTCACCATGTGACTAGGAAAATAAGTATCGGAGGACAAACAGTCCTTCTGAGGTCTAAAACTTTCCTGAAAGCTCTGGATGACCCTAGAGGACACAGGATCTAGTCTGCAATAGTGTGAAGCCCAAGAGAAAGTATTTCACTTTTATATCTGTAATGACCCTCCCCTTTTTCCAAGTAACTTCCCACTCTAACTTTTCCTCTCCTTATTTTCTAAGAGACTTGCATCTTTGCTTGTGCACTTCCCTCTACTACTACTTCTGTTTCTCTGTATTGTTTTCCATATATCTAGGCATGCACTCCTGGATTGCTACCAAACAACAGAGGGAACAGATTCTTCCAGCAGCCTTGAGCTAGAGAGTAGGAGCAAGCGATGGCCACTTCTCCAGCTGCCACCAATTGAAGAGCTGCTTGTTGAAGGATTAGGGGAATGTGTACACCACCTGGCTCAGCAAGCGCAGAGTATGAACTGCAGCTTGCACAGAGCATTCGCATAGGACACATACTCTTGCAAGCTGCTGCATGCAAGAGCTGGTCAGTTGAGAGCAGCAGGCTAAACAGTCTTTCTTCCAGGGAATTTTTATTTCATTTCATTTATTGCCAATTGGAACAAAAATCTAATCACTCATTTGTGCATTGAGAGAAAACAAAACAAAACTAAACTAAAAAAAAACAACGCAAACAATTCAACAAACACCTTTTATCTCTTTCCCCCATGTTCAGTATCAGCATCACCTTCCCTACCCCTCCAGAGTCTCAGTGTCACTGTGTTTTCCTGGCATCTCACATCAGTCTCTCCAAATCCCTTGGGTAAGGTGAGGAGCAGCCCGAGAGCTGAGGGCTGGTCTGTAACAATGCCTTTCTGGTGTTTCTTCATAGCTTTCTTGATAGCTTTCTTGATAGCTTTCTTGATAGCTTGCCCTGGTGTGTGTTGCTCATGGCTGTGGTTCCTCAGGGGGGTCTTCTCCAGGCAACAGTCCCTCAGGAATGTTGCTCCCACAGGATGGGTTGCCTACAGGCCACAGTCCCTCAGAGATGCCTCCTGCCAGCACCAGGTCTCTGGCTGTGTCCCCCACACTGTCCCCTCCCTATGTCTCTGTGATTTCTCCTGCCCCTATGGCTGCCACTCTCTGTCAGCAGTGCCTGCCTTGCCCCATGGGGGTCTGGGAGCTGGCTGGAAATGGCTGTGGCTGGAATGGGCCACTTATGGCCTCCTCATGCACAGGCACCTGCCACCACAGACACTTGACCATTTTCCTGAAAGTAGGTATCTATATCTATGAGTGTTTTTCTGTCTTCTTTATGCATTTAATTGCTTTTTCTTCATGATAAAAATTTTAAGGCAACCTAGCTATCCCTGGCTATGGGCCTTCCTAACCTCTCCTCTGAGATCCCTTTCCTGGTGTGTTGCACTGTGCTGAATCTCTTCTGCCATACCAACATCTGCGCTGACAACATTCAGAAATACATTAAATCACATAGATAGATCTTACCATATATGTTCCTGTGTCTATCTTTGTTTATTAAGCATGAGACTTTTAAAATTGGTGAGTCTTTCAAATTGGCTTTACCTTCAGTGTGCTTTGTCTAGATCCTCTTTGCTTCCACAAAATTGAAAAGAAAGTTTTTTGATTTGCAGTGAATATAAGCTTTCTATTAGATGTTTAAAAATGTTAAGATTGAATCGTAGAATCATAGAACGGTTTGGGTCGTAAGGGACCTTAAAAATTACCAAATACCAACCTCCTTGCCATTGATTTATTTTATTTAATAATATTCTAAAACCAGGGAACACTAAAGAAATCATGCTGGAAGTAATGTCACCTTCAAAATTAATTTCCAAATGTGGCTTAGGATAAAGATTTACTACTACTACTCTTGGGCTCTAGGTTTGTAGCAAGAGCAGAATCAACTAAAAATAACAAACTTAAAGAATACTATTTAAATATGACTTAAATAATACCACTTCACAAAAATAAAATTCGGTGGTTATATTTGCTCACTCAGAAAAAAACAAGTTTGGTTTTTGCTTGGTTGTAGATACCCTTTACATCTCCAATCTTCACAACTTTTTAGGAGACTATCCTTTATTTCAGAAGAAGGAAATAAAGAATGTCCTTTTTCGCAGTATCTCTCAACTGTATGATAAAGGTTACACTGTGCATGGGTTTATGCAGTATAGATTAGGAAGTACAGTGACATTAGATTAACAGATTATAAATAGTTTAAAAACCCTTGTAAAGCTATTGCAATGATGACTCCTGGGTATGTTTCCTCACTCTCTAGGGCTGAGGTCTATGGTAAATTAACAGCAGCAGACACAGAGATATAGTAAGTGATACTCTTCCTGTAGTAAGTGATAACTTTTACACCCACTGTTTTGGATGTGCATCTGTTATAGCTCTGATCTATCCTCTCTTATGAATACATGCACCAATGTTTTGTAGGCATTTTCCTCCTGATTCATTTTTCTTAAATATCTGCTGGTGTCTTCTGTCCTTAAGTGTCTGCTTTTCCTTAAGTGACCTGCTGCTGGTATCACTGTCTGTCTCCATGGAAACAGTTGTGATATTACAAACAGTGATCTGTGACATAATTAGGTGAATCAACTGGGATAAGGAATGCTTGTAAATAGGAAATAAATTTCTATTAAACAATTTAGTAAATTATAATGAGGAATGCATAGTATTGTCAGTCTAGTAGATCTATATAATAACATTCAAGGGCTTATATTTTTTCAAGATTTTTTTTTTTTTTAATTTTGCTGGAATTTGATGGAAATTCCATCATATAGATATTCATTGTATATCTCATTCAATTGACAACGTGAGCATATTTAAATAGCCCTTATAGCTACAGTACTGTATGTTGCAGTTAGTATGAAAATGCAAATTTATCAATAGATAAAATTCTCTGTGTTAGGGTGAATGGAAATAGTGACTTAATTCCTTAAGCTGTTGTCTTTACAGAGGTAAACTCTGAAATAATTAGATTATATCAGATTATTGTGATGGTTTTACCTTCTTGGCAGTTGAATTCCACCACAGATGATCTACATGTATTTCTCCCCTTCCTCAGAGGAAAAGGCAGAGAAAATATGATAGAAAAGGTTGAGATAATGTCAGGGAAATCACTCACCAATGTCACAGGTAAAACAGAGTCAACATGGGGAGATTAATATAAGTTATTACCTACATGTATCATTAACAGATTAGAACAGTGAGAAGTTAAAGGCAAACTAAGAACACCTTCCCCTCATCCATCCCTTTCTACCTTCTCCCCCCAAACAGCACAGAAGAATGGGGAGTGAGGTCTGCGGTCAGTCCCTAATGCTTCATCTCCGCCACTCCTTCACAGTCACTCTCTGCTCCTGCTCCACACAGGATCCCTCACAATGGATGTCATCCTTTCCAAACTGAGCCTGTGGGGGTTTCCCACGGGCAGCAGATGTTCAAGAACTGATCTAATACAGGTCCATACAACAGGGTCCATCTTACAGGAGATAGTTCCTCCAACATGCATCCCTCAAATGCAGCAGCTCCTGACAAATCCCCTGTTCATGCGTGGGCTCCTTTCCACGTACTGCAGCTCTGGCCCCTGGCCTGCTCCTGCGGGGGCTCTCCATGGGCCACAGCCTCCTCCAGGCCACATCCACCTGCTCCACCGGGGACTCCTCCACAGGCTGCAGCATGGTAGATCTGCAACATGTGGGACTCATGGGCTGTAGGAGGACAGCCTGCTCCACCAGGGGCCTCTCACAGGCCACAGAAGAACTTCTGCTGTGTGTCTGGAGTGCCTTCTGCCTGCCTTCTTCACTGACTTCGGTGTCTGCAAGGTTGTTTCTCACCCCTTGTCATTGCTTACTCTCTCAGCTGTTGTGGCAGAGCAGGTTTTCTTTTTGTTGTTGTTTGTTTGTTTTAAATTTCTTATATTGGCTCTCACAGAATAGAAACCAACATTGTTCACTGACTTGGCTTTGGCCAGCAGCAGATCCATTTTAGAGCTGGATGAAGCTGATTCTGATCTGATATGGGGCAGCTTCTGGACTCTGTCAGAGAAGCCACCCCAGCAGCCCCAATGCAACCAAGCCCTTGCTGCATAAATAAGATGTGTTTTTACAGTCTTAAGATCACGATATTCCTTTGATTCCTTCCTGTAAAATTGTCACCACATGTGATATTTGTGATATTTTTCTTTTTTTTTTCTTTTTTTCTTTTTTTCTTTTTTTTCCTAGGTATCCATAGGTATCCTTAGGATGTGTTCAGTTACTAAGGGTACCTTAATAACAAACCGATGATATTGTTTTTAAATTGTTATTGTTTTAAACTGTAAACCTTTTATAAAAACCATCAAGCTTTTGAGTTGGGTGCCATTGAGGGCCTGGATGTATTCCTCTGTTTCTGCATTAGGAGGAGGCAAAAGATCTAGCTTAAATATGGACTTAGTGCTGTAAATATATCCTATCAGTCTTCCAGAGATTCTTCCAGACATTCTCTTTGGCATCTTAAACTGTCTTTTCACTCACTTTATCTTCTGTCTGCATCTGAACACAGATAAGACTTCTAGTCAACCCTGCATACCTACTAGTGCTTCTGTATCATCATTCAGTTGCAGTTACCTCTATTAGCTGTTGTAGCAGCATCCACAGCTGAGACTTCTAGTCAACCCTACATACTTCCATATTGAAGAACTGAATCTATATATACTTCAGTTGCTATTAGCTCTATTAGCTGTTGTAGCAGCTTCTTAAAACAGCAGATAAAAACTGCAAGAGAGATTCAGGAAAGTATTTTGAACAGCTAAAATTTCTTACATGCTCAATAACTTTAAAGTGTTAAGGCTCCTGGAAAAACTCAATCAAAAGTACTACTTTCTTAAAAGAAATTTATTTTATCTTATTTCTTTTTGTTTTGGAGTTGTCTTTCTATAGTGGATCAAACATGTAAGGGATATTTATGAATAAATATAAGTAGTGAAGAAGGATCACCTTGCAGGACAGGTAGATATTACAAAGATAAATGTAGGTGATTAATAATTTTGAAATCTTTGCTTATTCAAAGGTGACATAGGTTCTATTTAGTGAAAATATCCTGAAAATTTATCACAGTAGGTAAAGTGAGGTAAAGAAAGAAATGCTGGAGATGGTGATAACGAGCTATCGGGAACACCTGGCAATTATTCTTAGCTTTAAAGATTTTTAGAAGTTGGTGAGTATGCTGCTTTATTTTATAAAGCAAAATGAACAAGTAAGCTCTAAAGATGTGCTGAAAAGTGAAGCAAAAATGCAGATAGTCTTTTCAGAAACTCATTAAAAATACTGAAGTTGTTTTAAGATTTTTTTTCCTATAACTATAGGAGGAAAAAATAGACCTTGATGTAAATAATATTACCTAGAATTATCATCACTAATAGAGTTAGAGACAGGCCAAGGTTTTGGGGGTTATCAACATGCAGAGACATAGAAAATCCTATATTTTTTGAGCAATGTGCTGAATCATGGCTTTATGCTACATTGTTTTCATCACTGACTCTAAAATAGAAAAGGCTAAAGTCAGTAGCAAAGACTGCGGTAACCAGTGATACGTTAGAGTCATGATATCCTGCCATTATATTCATATCTGATATTTTTTGAACAGAACAGTTCATAAAGCAAATATCACCATTTTATATAGAGATTTTAATTTTTCATTCATGATTTTTATTTATTTTTTTTAAAATGAACCTTGGCAACATGACTAAATGAATTTGTGCAGTTTATCACAGGTTGAATTTGTCAAGGGAAAAAACTTCTCTGTTGTTTAAAACAGATTAGGATTCTTGATGTGGTCTATATATTGAGGATCAATACTGACAATAAAACAGACTAACTGTTATTCTAGAAGCAAGTTTTTAAACACCTACAGATTTATAAACACCTTTATCTTATACCAAATGTATCCCAAAATATTCTAATCACACCAGAACACACCCAAGTGCACATACAGACATACAAAGAGTTACAATCAAACCTCTTCTCTAGCAGAACACATGGGCTACAAGTAACCCATCTCCCTCCTAAGAGTGGGGCTGGCCTGCTTGCACACTGCTCCTGTGTGAGATGTGGGAGTCCCAGCTCTGTGTGTACCCTTTCTACCCATGCAGTTTTCTAATACACAGGCTGTGCCTACACACACCTATTGTGGGTCCCCACTTGCTGTCCCTACCCTGCAAGAAACATCGCCTAGCTTGGGCCAGGAACCCCACAGTGTCTGGCAGGGAGGCTGCTCCCTCTGGCCTGGGCAAAGGCTGAGATGTTGCAGGGTGATTTCTGGCAGTACTGGAACACTGTTTCCCTCCTGCCATTTCCATTCCAGGGTCTCTCCTCTTGCTAAGAATGTCCATGTTTTTCTACTTCATCTTGGTTTGACCTCTTTGAATTAAAAGATTCATAATTCTCTGGTTACTTTCTAGTCCAGCTGATGGTCATCTTCCTTTTCAAAATAATCAGCTCAGGCCAAATGAACTCTCAGTTTTGAGTATTCAATTCAGCTATCCATACTATTTATATTCATATTCTCATTTTACCAGTTTATCCAGGCCTGTCATTTTCTAAGGGTTAGCCACAGAAGTGCTGCAAAGAATTTAGGCCTAAAGTGTTAACTTCTGGGAACTGATGAAAGAAAAAGGAGGAAAGGAGAAAATGGGACTTTTTGAACCGTTAAAAAAAAAAAAAAAAAGTGTGTGTATTAATTAAGAAACATTTATTTGCAAATACTCAGTTGCAAACACTCCATATTTAGCCTACATTCACAGAAATGAATGAGGCTATATTTATGCATCTCCCTAACAGAGGCCATCTAAGGAATACTTTATAAAAAGCGTAAATTAATTTTGGTACTATGAAATACATGGCTTTTTTCATCTTCCAGCAGAAATTTAGAATGCCTGCTGCCCAGTTGGTTTCCACAACATATTGTTCATATAGATTCTTCTATTCCCACCCTATAATGTTGAAACCTTCTAAAATCCTTGGTTAAAACACCAGGACTGCCTAACCAAGTGGATAAAAAAACCTGCCTATAAAAGGTTGAAAAATCTGCTAAATCTATGGAGAAAACAGACTTGGTGGATAACAGAAGAGTCTTTCTGCACTTCTGGAATCAGGGTCTGGTACAGGGGTATTTAATTTTTTAAGCCTCCTTATATGAAATATTAAAACAATCACAGAATCACAGAATCACAGAACTGTAGAGGTTGGAAGGGACCTCAAAAGATCATCAGGTCCAACCCCCCTGCCAAAGCAGGTTCCTCAGAGGAGGTTGCCCAGGTAGGCGTCCAGACAGGCCTTGAATATCTCCAGAGAAGGAGACTCCACAACCTCCCTAGGCAACCCGTTCCAATGCTCCGTCACCCTCACCATGAAGAAGTTCTTTCGCATGTCAGTGCGGAACTTCCTGTGCTCTAACTTGCAGTTTGTCCTAACTTGCCCCTTGTCCTATCCCCACAAACCACTGAGAAGAGGTAGGCTACATCCTTCTGTCCCCCACCCCTCAGATATCTATATACACTGAGGAGTGTATATAGATACACTCAGTCTTCTCTTCTCCAGACAGACCCAGGTCTCTCAGCCTTTCTTCATAGGGAAGATGCTCCAGGCCCCGTATCATCTTTGTGGCCCTCCACTGGCCTCTTTCCAGGAGATCCCTGTCTTTCTTGTACCGGGGAGCCCAGAACTGGACACAGTACTCCAGGTGAGGCCTGATCAGGGCAGAGGAGAGGGGGAGGATCACCTCCCTTGACCTGCTGGCCACGCTCCTTTTAATGCACGCCAGGATCCCATTAGCCCTCTTGGCCACAAGGGCACAGTGCTGGCTCATGGTCAACCTGTCGTCCACCAGGACCCCCAGGTCCTTCTCTTCAGAGCTCCTCTCCAGCAGGTCATCCCCCAGCCTGTACTGATACTTCGGGTTGTTCCTTCCCAGGTGCAGGACTCTATACTTGCTCTTATTAAATCTCATTTGGTTTCTTCCTGCCCATCTCTCCAGCTGGTCCAGGTCTCGCTGAATGGCAGCACAGCCTTCTGGTGTGTCAGCCACTCCTCCCAGCTTTGTGTCATCGGCGTACTTGCTGAGGGCAGACATTATTCCCTCATCAAGGTTGTCGATGAAGATGTTGAACAAGACCAGACCCAGCACCAACCCCTGGGGAACACCGCTAGTCACAGCCTCCAGCCAGACTCTGCTCCACCAATCACCACCCTCTGAGCTCAGCCAGTCAGCCAGTTCTCAACGCACCTTGCCATCCACTCATCTATCCCACACTTTCTCAGCTTTGCTAGTAGGATGTCATGGGAGACAGTATCGAAAGCCTTGCTAAAGTCAAGGTAGATGACATCCACTGCTCTCCCCCCATCTACCCAGCTGGTGATGCCATCATAGAAGGCAATGAGGTTGGTCGAGCACGACTTCCCCTTGGTGAATCCATGCTGACTACTCCTCATAACCTTCTTCTCTTCCAATTGCTTGGAGATGGCATCCTGAACAAGCTGCTCCAATACCTTTCCAGGGACAGAGGTGAGACTGACTGGCCTGTAGTTTCCTGGATCCTTCTTCCTGTCCTTCTTGAAGACCGGAGTGACATTGGCTATCCTCCAGTTTTCAGGCACCTCACCCATTCTCCAGGACCTTTCAAAGATGATAGAGAGCGGTTCGGCGATCACATCTGCCAGCTCCCTTAGCACACGCAGATGCATCCCATTGGGACCCATGGATTTGTGTGCGTTGAGCCCACTCAGACGCTCCTGAACCACTCCCACGTCCACCGGGGGGAGCCTTCCATTTCCCAGACCCTTTGTCCTATTGCCAGGGGTGAGGAGTCCCGGGGGAGTGTACTTGAAGCAAAGACTGAAGCAAAAAATGCATTTAGTATCTCTGCCTTCTCAGCATCTCCCATGACCAGGACACCCCCCTCATTCAGCAAGGGACCCACATTATCCCTAGTCTTCCTCTTGCTGTTTACATACTTGAAAAAACCCTTCTTATTATCCTTTATCTCTTTCGCAAGCCTCATCTCTAGGTGGACTTTAACCTTCCTTGTCGCATCCCTGCAGGCCCTGACAACACATCTATACTCCTCCCAAGAGGACAGGCCCTTTTTCCACATTTCTTAGACCATCCTCTTCCTTTTGATCTTATTGATGAGCTCCTTGCTCATCCATGCGGGTTTCCTGCCCCCCTTCCCCGATTTCCTATTCCTCAGGTTGCACCGACCCTGAGCATGGAAGAAGTGCTGCTTAAATGTAGCCCAGATCTCACAAGCACCCTTGCCTTCTATCAACCTATCCCATGATAGGTTGACCAAGCAGGTCCTGGAAGAGGTCGATGTTGGCTCTTCAGAAGTCCAGGGTAGCAATCCTGCTTTTAGCCTTACTTCCTTTGCCTAGCTCCATCTGTAACTCCACCATCTCATGGTCGCTGCATCCTAAGCTGCCCCCAACCTTCACATCCCTAACAAGGCCACCCCTGTTAGTAAGAACGAGGTCCAGGAGCACCCCATGCCTCGTCAGCTCCTCCACCACCCGCATCAGAAAATTGTCCTCAATGCATTGTAGGAACTGTTTGGACTGCTGGTGCCTGGCTGAGTTACTTACCCAGCAGATGTCTGGGTAATTGAAGTACCCCATGAGGACCAGCGCTCGTGATCATGAGGCTACTAGCAGCTGCTCGTGGAAGGCCTCGTCGACTTCCTCCTCCTGATCTGGAGGCTTGTAGTAGACCCCTACCACTGTACAGAACAATATTTTACCAAGGGAAACCAGAGCTGCAAGACTGTGCATAACAAAGAACAAGTGATACTGGTAAATATGGACAGCATATTGAAAGAGATTTCAAGGTAGAAATTGCCTAGAATATAGAAACAGATTGATTCTAACACTAATATTGCATCTGACCTATGCAATCAGCCTGCTTCATGCTGCACCATGAATAGTCCAGAGCAGAGAAGCCAATAGAGCATCTTGTTCTTTTCCTTTCAGAGAATGTGAAGATATCTAACTGTGCTGTTAGATATCCTGCAGTGCTCAATAAATGGTTAATGCATATATTCTGTGCAGGACCAGAACAGTGTAGATAGACTCCGAAACTTTAGTTTTTCAGTATGGAGAAAGATTGTTTCCTTAACCACTCAGGACCTATGAATTGTTTCTAGCTATGATTTTCTTAATATTTCTTTAATTCACTACCTTTTCGCTTTTTTTTTTTTTTTTTTTCTTCCCGAGTGTCTTGCTTGCTTTCAGACTCAATATTAATATATTAATTGCCAGTTGATAAAGTCACATTCAGGAGCCAGTAAGGCTGTCAGAATGTTGATCTTTTTGTACTGCTTTGCTCTCCATTGTCTTCATTGTTAACCTGTATCACCCACTCTGCCAGCATTTGCTTTGCTGAGATCACACAATCTAATTTACCCTTTTTTTGTTCTATTATTACAACCATTATTTCTCAGCTAGCCCACTGCACTTAAAATAACTTATCAGCTGTACTACTTTACAATTAAGCAAAAAACTAGCCCTTCTACATCACTCATGGACAATTAAATCTGCTTTGTATCAAGCTGAAAATTCACTGCTTGTTTATTCCCTCTTGTTTATGTGTGCTTGTTTGTTGCCATGTAGAAAGTTCTTATTTTGCTGTTTGCAAATCATTTTGATTTTGAATCTTTTAACACTTAGTCACCTTTTTCCTTTAAAAGTTTTTGGAAGGCCTCAGAGTGTTTTATTGTTGTTGTTTTGTTTGCTTGTTTGTTTGCTTGTTTTTTGTTTGTTTGTTTGTGTTTTTTTGTTTGTTTGTTTGTTTTGTTTTTTAAGACAGATTCTGAGCCTCGTAATAGAACTTAGCCCTCTTCACAGAACTTAGTGGTTTCTCACCGGGAACAATTCTTTGTATATGTATTGCATATATAATACTGTAAACAAAAGAAAGTAAAACAAAAAGTTAACAAATGCTGTATTCTTTTCCCCTTTGAAGAAAAAAAAAATCACATAAAAGAAAAAAAATTTACAATTAAGATTAAAAGTAAAAAATGTTCTAACCTTGTATTAGCAGATGAGCCAAAACTGCTGCATGACTTTGGCCACCAACATACATGGACACAATCTTCTAAGTGTGTGAACACCCTAATTCATTCACCATTCTAACAGAAATAGGAAAAGCACATTATAGAAACCCTGGGAATCCAGCTGTAAATAAATAAATAAATAAATAAAGATAAATAAATAGAAAACAACAAAGAAACTCAAACTCCACACACACATACACAAATCAGACTAGGAAGCCAACAACATCAAGACACACTTACAATGACTATGTAAAATATTTGCAAAGTGATTCTGCTCTGTAGAAGAAGAACTATGACTTACCAATTTCACACCTGAACTTTGGAGTTAGCATTTGGCCACAATTCCACTCTATCAGCATTACATTTCTTTGCATAGTAGTCTTTCAATTTTATTTTTTTTTCCTTGACATAACATTAAACATGGATTCTGTGTTTCAATAAAGAATTTCACTGCTTAACAATGTAGAGAAATATTTTTTTCTGGAGTACTTAAAACAAATCGTAGTTTTTAAATGAACATCCAGGAAAACAGCATAATCACAATTTATGTTATACATGAGTTACTGAAGTACAATCACCATCTTGATACATTTTAATATAAAGCCACATCTCTTGTTTTGAAATTATTTGGTCATATATTCACAATATTTTATTTTCCTGAAAAGACAACATTAAATGTAAAACCTTCAAGACAGTGATGATTTAAAGAAGCATATAGTATCAGCATAGTTACTGGCAAAAAAAAAAAAAAAAAAAAAGTATATTTTCTCAAAAAATATAGCACTCTACTGAAAAATACCCTATCATAGTAAGTATCTTGTTCTCAATGGTGAACACTACAGCCTTAGTACCTCTTAGAGGTACTAAGTACCTCTTTCTACCTCTTAGAAAAAGTTCTAAAATCCTGATTATTATAAAGAATTTAATCTGAGATATGGCATGTACTATTTATTGTTCAAAAAGTTAGATCCATATATAACTCACATATAGTAACCCATATAACATTACCTCAGCTTCTATTTTTGAGGGTAGCAACAGCAACTAAAATTTACATAACTAATTCAACAGACTGGGTTAATTCTGCTGTAATTTTCATCTTTTTCGTACAGTTATTTCAGTGACTCCTTACCACTGTATTGCCAGTGGCATTCTTGTAGTGGATGTATTTCTTTATTAAAAGAGTGCAAAAGATACTCAAAGAAACTATTTATACTCAAATAAACTATATACATGGTCAGAGATGTAAATGTGAAATGTGGTTTTGTAAATGTAAAATGTGGTTATCCCATTCATTTTAGATTTCTGCCTTCCTGTGATGAAAATTGTGAGGGAGAACGCATTTTATACATAGGCTTTGGGTGCATAAATTCAGATTGCAGGTGCCAGCTGATCTGCAGAAAATGTTGTTCTACGGGCAATAGTTCATGCCTGTTCAGGCATCAAAACTCTTTCCTTACAAAAGTCATCAGAATGAAAGATGGTTATGAATAGTGCACAAATGTATTTTGAATGCTGGGGACTTGCTGCTTGTGGTAAAAAAAACATAATCCTCCATGAAGAATCCAATGTTCAGTAATCAGATTTTGTTTTCTTCAACTACATTCTACATTTCAAATAAAAATGGAAGTATAGGACCAGAGCCTAACAATTTTTTGTCCTTTTCTTAGTTTGTAATTTCCAGACATTCTTTTAAAATAAAACAAATAATATAAAAATTCAAAGCATTAAGAAGAGAACTTGTTTTTGTTATCAAGAGAAGAATAAAAGTGCATGCTATTTAGACATGATGAAATCTGTTTAATTATAATTGCCACAAGTGTAATTGTGAATAACAAAAAGAATAATAATCACTATTACTGTAGTGGTGGTTTGTTCATGCTATTTAAATATCTATTTCTAGATGATATTTTGATAACTCAGCATTGCAAAATTATTTCAGAGGCATTAAGACCTGTACTAAAGGATGGATTTCTTTATCACAAATGTAATTTCTTTTTGTATTCTGTCACACCTTTCCCTGTAGAGTTTGTATCAAGTACTCTTTGGGACTTATAAACAATAAAATGTTATGTTGATTTTATAATGTTATAAAAAAAAATATTTAAAGTTAGACTTAACTCACAGCTCCAAGAACATGTAAAAAAGATGCTTTTGTCTTCTTGCTTTATAGAAGACTACATAAACCAATAGTTCTCACCTGACTCACAGAAAGGCCCAATTTCAGATGACTCCAAAGAGACCCAGCACTGGCCAAAGCCAAGTCAATGAACAATGTTGGTTACATTTCTGTGAGAACAGATTTAAGAAAGCAAAAAAAAAACAAAACCAAAACCAAAAACAAAAACAAAAAAAAACAAACTGCTGTGCAACTGGAAGGGTAAGGAGTGAGAAACATCCCTGCAGGCAGCATGAAGAAGGAGGGCAGGAGGTGCTCCAGGTGTTAGAGCAAAACTTCCCCTGCAGCCCATGAAGAGGCCCATAAATGACTAATTTATATATATGTGTGTGTGTGTGTGTGTACAATAATATACATAAGAATGTAATCAATTATATTAATCTCCCTATGTTGAGTCTGTTTTGCCCATGATAATAATTGGTGATCTCCCTGTCCTTATCTCGACCCTTGAGTCCTTTCCATCATATTTTCTCTCCCTTTTCCTTTGAGGAGAGGGAGTGAGAGATTGGCTGTTATGGAATTCAGGTACATAGCAGGGTAAAACTACCACAACTGGCTATTATGGAAAGTTAGCAATATGTTTGTTACCTTTGGTTTGATACTGTTAGCATCACAGTTGGTGATTGTGTCAGTTTTACAGCATAGTATCTAGCTAATATTGACTGTAGCACAACCTCTTTCAAAGTCCATGAGGCAACTGTCAAAGACGTCAAGCTTGTTATATTTTGCTGTGAAAGGAGAGGAGGGAATTCTCTTACCTGTCACCAAAAAGTTACCTCCAAGAAGGTGAAGGGCTTATTTTTGTCCTTTATGCAGACTTTCATCACTTTATTCTTCTTCTAGGATTTTTTTTTTCCTTTCATCTGTGAACCATATGACTTGGTTGAATAGTTTCATTTAAACCTTCCAAACAGCAAATTCTTTGCACACCTGCTTTGTTTAGATCACAGAACTGATGTTCAGTATTTGTATCATGCAGCTAAGCATGCTTCTCATAGACGAATATGGAGTATTATTTCTAATATCCAGATAAAGAAAATAGCATTGAGACAGATGAGGTTAACCAGTTTACCTTAGTGTCCCAAAATAGCAATGAACAAATTTCAAAACTCATCTACTCTGATTGCACCCCTTGTCTCAATTCAGTATATCTGTGAATTCAGAGAATCAGTAGTAAATCTTTCTTCCTCTTAGGTTATAACTGGTGAACAGTACTACCAAATGAAAGCTATTCTATGGGTGCATTGTAAATATGTTGTACTCTGCTAAATTTGTAGGAGTCTTCTGTCTTTTCCTTAGTTGAACTCTTAAAGTTCAGATTCACTTTACCTCCTAGCTTCATCTTGATTTAGTTGAGCTCCTGACAGTTCAAAAGCCTTTGCTTCCTTTCATGCAAACTAGAAATGGAGGGAGCGGAGTTACTTTCTGCTAGCTAGCAGGCACCATGGTCTTCTTTAGATGTGTATTCAATATGCAACAAGGGTACATATCCAGTCACAAGAACTCTGAATTTCACCCAGGCTCACCTATGGACTTTGTTGACCTTTAAGTTATATGCCCCTCAAATCATAGACCTGTAGCCTTTAACTATTCTGGGACTGATCTCATTAATTTCTACCTCTATGCCATATCACAGGCAACAGAATCTTATTCACTCAACATCATCACTCAAGAAGGTTACTAAAGCAAGATGCACGCCATCTTCTTTTGGAAATACACTTCTTTTTGAAATACACTGATTATAGAAGTTTTATTTCTGCTTTATATGCTCATACTGTTTCACATTGAAAGTCTGAAATCATTACACAGTAAAGGTACATGTATGATCTCTTTATGTATGCATATTTCCAGGCCAACAGCTTATGACACTATTTATCCATTTCAATCCTTATTGATTATTTTTAGTCTTAGTAAAATATGCAATAAAGAGAGTCTGAAAACATTAGTTAGAAAGATCCAAGCTTGGTTATTCTTTCATCACATCCCAGCCTGTTTAAAAGGGATTTGTTACTGAAAATACTGAAAAGTTGTCTGGATTCATTTCTGATACCTTTCCTGCTCGATCCTGATTGTCTTACTACTATTATCAAAGTACTCGTATGTGTATTCCATAGATTCCATAGATTTCCACAACCAAGGCCAACTGTAGTTCAGCAATTTTTGCTGATGTCCCACCTTTGTAGTCACTGTTAATTATGCATCCTGTGAGTGCCTTACCCAAGCTGTGATTTCTTTTTCTTGCTTAGCCTGTGATAAATGCTTTCTGTAAATAAAGGTAATATTCCGTAAATAAAGTGGTCCAGGAAGTAGCAAATAATTTAAGCGGACAATTAAATAAAAAATAAAATAATATTAAACTGAAGAATCCCATGAGAATATAACGTGGCTGTGGATTCAGTTATGTTATTTTTAAGATTTATGGTTTCCCTGACAAAATGAGAGTTAATACAAGTGGAGAATCAAGAGGCTTTACCAAACTCAGGCCAATTACAAAACTAGTAAATGAATCTAAGAATGTGCTACAATATAAAAATGGAAATTGCAAAATTATATATTTCTTAGGCTGTGTTTCACTATCAGAACGCATCCAGAAACTGCATAGGTTAGTCTGACCAAAAGACTGGTGCTATGGAAATAGATATTTCTCGTATATTTCTATCTTTCACTAAATCACAAGAAGATTCAGAAATAAAAAATAATAATAATAAAAAAAAAAAAGAGAGAGAGACAGAGTAGAAAGGCATTAGCTAATTTATCATAATGTCTTCTGTCATTATGTGTGCAATGTTGCTCTCTAGCACAAGAGTTGTACTTAAGAAATCAGAGGACATGGATAAATTTCACATTCCTTACTCTTGGGAAATGTCAGTTTCTCTTCTGGTTATGTTTCTTCAAGGTTAATCTGTGTTTAGTTTATGTGCTTTTTACAGACACATTTTAGAGCTAGTCTACAGTAAGACATGCAATACCAGTATGTAATGCTTTTCATTGTTTAACTGGGAAAGAAATGAAAAGCTATAATGTTTTTTGGGAAATTGCAGTTGTGTTCGTAGGGCTAGTTTTGCATTTGTTTGTCAGCTAGCTAAGCTATAATCTGAGTTTGTACTGTAGGTTTTCTGATGTGTAAGAAATTGATACAAGTTCTGAGTCTCTTGATCCACATGCATATAATATGTAAACTTATTTTTATGCAATATTCTGTGATACCTTTTTTTTTTTTAACTTGGTCCCTGGACTTGTCAAAATATTTTTGACAAGTTTCTGGACTTATGGCAGAGTCTTACCATGCTAAATGTACGTAAGATAATACATATCCATAATGAAATATATTTCTGTATTTAGTTTTCAAAGATTAAAGACTTATTGCATATTTCAGTCTGGCTGCTTTAAGACCAAGTGAACTGTTGTAGTTATTGAGGCCAACTTCATGCACAGCACCAACTTCTCTGGGACTTCTCTAACTCATGTTTGTTATCAGTGGTTAAATAGGAGCATATAATTTAGAAATTCATTCAGTTACTTCTTTTCATCTTTTCAGAATTAATTTTAAGAATTTCAGAAATTCTTCGAAATCATTCATGAAGCGTTCTAGTAGTACAACATCCTTATTGACTAAAGTTAAAGACCTTGGATTTTTTTTAATCTTTGTAAGCGACCTAAATGTTCAACTGTTGACTGTTATGATTTTGTATATTAGAATACAGATTTCTTGTAATTACTTAGGCTAAAGAAATTTATATTTAATAACCTAAAAAAAAAAAAAGTCGGCTGAATATGAGCCAGCAGTGTGCTCAGGTGGCCAAGAAGGCCAACAGCATCCTGGCTTGTATAAGAAACAGTGTGACCAACAGGGCTAGGGAGGTGATCGTTCCCCTGTACTCTGCTCTGGTGAGGCCGCACCTCGAGTACTGTGTTCAGTTTTGGGCCCCTCGCTACAAGAAGGACATGGAGGTGCTTGAGCGGGTCCAGAGAAGGGCGACGAAGCTGCTGAGGGGTCTGGAGAACAAGTCCTATGAGGAGTGGCTGAGGGAGCTCGGATTGTTCAGCCTGGAGAAAAGGAGGCTCAGGGGTGACCTTATTGCTCTCTACAGGTACCTTAAAGGAGTCTGTAGAGAGGTGGGGGTTGGTCTGTTCTCCCACGTGCCTGGTGACAGGACGAGGGTGAATGGGCTTAAGTTGCACCAGGGGAGTTTTAGGTTGGATGTTAGGAAGAATTTCTTTACCGAAAGGGTTGTTAGACATTGGAACAGGCTGCCCAGGGAAGTGGTGGAGTCACCATCCCTGGAAGTCTTTAAAAGATGTTTAGATGTAGAGCTTAGAGATATGGTTTAGTGGGGACTGTTAGTGTTAGGTCAGAGGTTGGACTCGATGATCTTGAGGTCTCTTCCAACGTAGAAATTCTGTGATTCTGTGATTCTGTGATTCTACAGCTAGAAAGACACCTAGGATGTAACCATAATATGACTGACCCAATTAGCATCAGAAATAGGCTGAAGCTAAGATCTCTCCAATACACTGGATATAATCTGTATCTGTAATGTCAATCAAATACACTGGATACAATCTGTACATCTTTTTTGTCCTTGTAAGGAACCTGTTCAAAGACTTAGTTTGTTTGAAGGTGTTTTTTTGTTTGTTTCTTTGTTTGCTTGTTTTTTTCCTTGCTCTGTCTCTAAAGATAAAATGAGTTTGCACTGAAGATTTTTGAAAGTTTTCAGTAAATGTATCTTGTCATGTGTGGAAACTAGCCTATTTGAATGTATGAAGACAAAAATTAGGCACTTGGAAATGACGATTACCCTAAACATGAAAACAAACAAACAAACAAACAAAAATTACAGAAATAGAAAACATATAAAGAATTTTTATGTGCAAAGTGATAAAAACCAACGGCTTCAGTAAGAAAAAAAATGAAAGAAATACTAAATGATATAATATTTTCATTTGGATTGATGTCTCTGCTGATGTTAAATAGCATAATTTCAGCAAAATCAATGAAGCTGACCTTACCTGCATCCTTCCTACCAAATAGAACAGTACTAATTCATACCAGATGGGAAGGCTGCTCCAGTGATGGTTTGTCCTTGGTTTTAGTCATTTATGGTAGGAAGGTCTACTTCAAGTCTTGGTCATACTAAGAAAGGTGTTGTATAGTCTAAAAAAAAACAAACACAAGGTTAAGTGAAAATAAAATAAAATAAAATAAAATAAAATAAAATAAAATAAAATAAAATAAAATAAAATAAAATAAAATAAAATAAAATAAAATAAAATAAAATAAAATAAATAAGAGTTAATGTAGACTGGCACACAGAATTTATGAAAATAAAAACTGTGAAGTACAAAACTGTTTAATATGAAGAGATGTGTCAATGTAGTTTGTGGCAGGTATCCTTTGCAAAAGAATTTGCATGCATAATTAAAAACTAAGGATGTTAACATGATCAAAATAACATGAAGTAAGGATTACATAGCAAAAGCAGAGTAATAGCAAATGACAGTGAAAATATGGATGAAAGAGGCCAAATGAATATCTGCCAGGAAATGCTGATAATTCATTTTATAATTCCAAGATTTCTGGGAAGCAAATGCTGCTCAGTATATATTCTCACAAATTAATTGCAAATACTCTTCAAAAAACAAAGTGTAGGAAAAATGTCAGAAGATGCTACAGTGATGCATTCTCTTTCAGCATGAATTTTCATTTGTTTGTTTAGTAAAAATACTTTATGCTATAGAGAATCACATCATTTGACAAGAACATCAGATTTAATTAATTAGGATTTGCACATGCCTATTTATTATTTCAGAAGTTCTGTTACACTGAAGCTTAGGTACTGACTGTTTTTGCAGCAGCACCAGGAATGCAATCTATCTCCCAGCTTGGCAAGGCCTTTCAATGTATTTCTCAGCAGGGTAAGTCAGTGGGCATGTTTTCATAGAAGCTATTCCTATTATTGGTCATTAGACTTCCTCTAGGGAATTATTCACAGCATAATTAGTTACTGAAAGAAGAAAAAGTCTTTTCAGTTTCATTCACAACAAACAGTGGTCTCATAAGCAATAGGAATATGACAATTTGGGAAAAGCTAACAATAGAAAAATTGGGAGTAACAGTAAAATAGTAATTTGGGGTGGGGGAAGAGAAGAACCCTCAGGAAGGCTTTAAGCTATGTTTAAAACTTATTCTGTTCAAAGATCTGTGATAAATTTTGTTTGCATGGGTGGCTTCATATGATTTAGACCGCATATATATATATGTATAAACCGTATACATATTTAAATCCAATTAAAAGAAGCAAACATTTATCTTTAGCTTCCAGACCACTGTGGCCTGAATTTTGGCTAGATAAGAGCTTTTATTTTTATTTTTATTTTTGTTTTTATTTTTACTTTTATTTTTATTTTTATTTTTACTTTTATTTTTATTTTTATTTCTATTTTTATTATTTTTATTTTTTTTTAATCTGCTCATCATAATAAGGGCATGTGGATACAAGTGAAAATCCTTGTTCACACTCAAGTATTCTGAACCAAGCAATCTTGGAAAGCAATCTTTTACTTCATCACAGAATCATAGAATCATAGAATGGCTTGAGTTGGAAGGGACATTAAAGATCATCTAACTCCAAGCCTTGCCATAGCAAGGATGCCACCCAGTAGATCAGATTGGCCAAGGACCCATTCAGCCTGGCTTTGAACACCTCCAGGGATGGGGTATCCACACCTTCTCTTGGCAACTTGTTCCAGTGCCTCACTACCCTTACAGTGAAGAATTTCCTCTTAACGTCTAGTCTAAATCTATCCTTTTTTAGTTTAAAACCATTCCCCCTTGTCCTACCATTACCTACCCAAGTAAAGAGTCCTTCTTCATACATTTTATAAGACCCCTTCAAATACTGAAAAGTTACCTTGAGGCCACCCTGGCACCTTCTCTTCTGTAGGCTAAACATCCCCAACTTTCTCAGCCTGTCTTTGTAAGAGAGGTGCTCCAGCCCTTTGATCATCTTTTGGACCTCCTCTGGACCTGTTTTAACAGCCCCACATCCTTCTTGCACTGGGGGCCCCAGACATGGATGCAGTACTCCAAGTGGGGCCTCAAAAAAGGCAGAGCAGAGGGGCACAGTCACCCTCCTCGACCTGCTGGCCACTTCCCTGTTGATGCAGCCCAGAATGCAATTGGCCTTCTGGGCTGCAAGTGCGCACTGCTGGCTCATGTTGTGATTTTCATCCACCAAAACCCCCAAGTCCTTCTCTGCATGGCTGCTCTCAATGAGTTCTTTACCCAGTCTGTACTCCTGTCTGGGATTGCCCTGACCCTGGTGCAGCACCTTACACTTGAACTTGTTGAACTTCATTCAGTTCACATGGGTCTACTTCTCAAGCTTGCCCAGGTCCCTTTGAATGGCATCTCTTCCTTCTTTGGTATCAACCACACCACTCTGATTGGTGTCATCTGCAAACTTGCTGAGGGTTCACTCAATCTCGTTGTCTATGTCATCGATGAAGATATTGAAAAGCACTGGTCCCAAGACAGACTCCCTTACTTGACTACAAATACCAGTTTATACATTTTTAAAGAGACTGAAATTGACATGCACTATCTGTTTACAAGTAGGGTCATAAAATAAAGCAAGATATTTTGATTGAAATAGTATTCTCATAATTATTTGATGAATAAGAACAAAATTTGAATCTCTACGTTATATGCCAAAGATAATGCTAGGATATATGCTAAGTGCTGTTCTGTTTATGGTGATTGTACATTAGAGTACAGCTGTCTGAAATGTATTTTCTGTTTTGTATAGTAGTCTGTTCAATTGCTAAGAGTTGCTCCTTTTTAAGAGAAATAATACCCAAGGCTTCTTATAAATGGAACAACAGGACTGCAAGGACAGTGAAATATTTAGTTATTGTTTATTGTGAGGAATGTTACAGAATTTGAAGAAAGTTTATTTGTTTTGTAGCAGCAAGCACCCTAGAGCTAACAATGTTTTTTCTCTTCTTTTTCCTTTTGAAATTACAGCCAAATATTAGCAGAGAATATATGCATGGATATACCAGCAAATATAATCAAGCTGTCTAATCAGAGATAGATTTTATTATGAACTGCTAGATTGTCCTCAAGCTGTCTAATCAGAGATAGATTTTAGTATGAACTGCTAGATTGCCCTTGTGTCGCAAAGTCTTGCCAGGAGTCAGAATGGGGCCTTCATCACCATATTATTTGCTCAGACAAAACCAGTCCCTGACCAGAGAGTAGGAGTACATGCTCCATGTGCCATCTTCCAAGCATGCTTTAGAAAAGCAGATCTGCAGAAAAGGACCTAGGAGTCCTGGCTGATGCCAAGTTGAACATGTATCAGCAATGTGCCCTTGCTGCTAAGAAGGCTAATGGTATTCTTGGCTGCGTTAGGCAAAGTATTGCCAGCTGGTGGAGGGAGTTGATCCTTCCCATCTACTTAGCATTGGTGAGGATGCACCTGGAGCACTGTGTCCTGTTCTGGGCTACCTTGAACAAGGGAGACATGGACAAAGTAGAAAGAGACCAATGCAGGGCTTCCAAGATGGCCAAGGGACTGAAGCACCTCTTCTATGAGGAAAGGCTAAAAGAGTTGGGATTGTTCAGCCTGGAGAAGAGGAATCCCAGGGGGGGGCTTGTCAATGTCTATAAGTACCTGTTGAGAGAATGAAAAGGAGACAAAACCAGCCTCTTTGGTGCCCAGTGCCAAGACAAGAAGCAACGGACACGAGAGGTTCCTCCTAATCACAGAATCGCAAAATGGTTGAGGTTGGAAGGGACCTCTGGAGGTTACCTGGTCCAACACCTGCTCAAGCAGGGACACCCAGAGGAGGCTGCGCACTACCATGTCCTGGTACCTTTAGACATCCAAGGTGTGAGCCTTCACTACCTGTTGACAGCCTATTCCAGAGCTCAGTCACCCATAAAGTAGAGCTTCCTGATCTTCAAAAAAACATCTGAACATGGCCCTGGGCAAACTGCTGTAGGTCTAACACTATCTTCATGTTGTGGACCAGATCTGCTTATATGACAAGTTTCAAAATATTCAAAATGCATTGTGACAAAAAGCATTTGTATTGTGACCTGTATGTGACTATGTTCTAGAGCATTAGATGCATAAAATATTTGGGGGTTTTTAAAAAATAGTGTTTGCATCAGATCTTTGCTGCCATTTGACATACAGTTGTTGAATACAAGAACGTGGAAAAAGCTTTCTGCTTCTGAAGCTTAGCTTTACTCCCTGCAATAGTATCTTGGCTGTCCTCAGGACAGACCAGGTGGTGCAAAGATCCTTTGGCAGGAACAGTGGTTTTGTCAAGCCTTTATGATTCTATCCCTGTCTTCTAGTAATAATTATCAGACATAGGTCAAAGTTTTCCTTTTGTTCTGTTTTAGATAACATCAACCAAAATTAAATAAATTATGATCTGAAAAACTGTTTTAAGGCATCAAAATTCCAGACAGAATCATGTTGAAACTTTACCTGCATCTCCTATGCCGACATGCCAAGCTAACATTTGGCAGGAGAGGCCACTACAAAGCAGTCTTGCGCAACTGATGTCAATAAACCAATAGAAATTGGCTGAGTCTCACATTGAAGTGGATTCACACTATGATCTACATCAAATAAAAAAAGGTTAATTCTCTTAACAACATTTTTTTTAATCCTGTTTTCATATAAGCTAACTTAATGAAATGGGAATTATAAAATGGGAAAATAAAAGACTTTGCACCAAAATATCTTTCATAAAGTTAAAACAACATAGCTGAGTATGACAAAAGAGTTTGAAATACTGAACTAAATGTGTTTGTAGTGAAATGCAATAAGGTGTTTCCTTTCTTCAATTGTGGGAAGTAATTATTTTAGTATACACCATAGCTGTGTAAATTCAGGTTTGACCCTCTAAGAGGAAGAAAAAAAAAAAAAAAAGAGGGGAGGGAAGGGTAGAGGAGAGACTCAGTACATTGCTATTCTGGCACAGCATTTATGTGTTCATAAATTGACCTTTTCTACATAGCCCTGAACACAAGATGATGACAATGATTATGATAACAACAACAATAAGAAGAAGAACAAAACTGGCTGTATCTCCTGCTATTTAGTTCTCGGAAACCTAATAAGACTCCATCCAACAGAAGAATAAATGTGAACCTAAAAAACAAGGAATAAGAGATGGCCTTAATGTGTCACTAGCTGCAAGTGAATGGGACAACTGTGTGAAACAGAACAAGTGAGTCCGTTGGTGGGAATTCCTGACTGATAAGCCCATGCTTCCAGGGCCTTCCAGGAACCACCTTGAGAACCGAATAGATAATCAGAGTAGCAGGTGACATCCTACCAGGACTCCAGGTCTTTATCTGCTGCCTGCTGTTCAGTGAAAGTTGATAAATCTGAAATACTGTACTTCAAGCAAAATACTTAGGGCTTTGCAATTTTGTGTTTTCCAATGAAACAATTTCTGCTTGAAAAAAATCAGCTGGCTGTTTTTTTTGTTTGTTTGTTTTGTTTGTTTTCATTACTCTTTTAAGTTGAAAATACTGTACAATCTGAATTTAATTCACTGTGATTTAAAATTTTAGGTTTGTGGCATATGGCAATTTATTTATTTATTTGTTTTAGTCTGCACCTAGTGTGTCTGGCTTTAATCGCTAATTACCTAAACTAGTCTACACACACTAGAAAATGCTTTCATTTACTAACAGAAAAAGCAGTGAAGTATCCCTAAAATCTATTTATTTGCAAGAACCCTTCATTATCAGAAGCTTGATTATTATCCCTCTTCTATTCAAAATGTAAATAACTGTATTGTAAAAAAAAAAAACAAACAAAAAAAAAAAAAAAGGAAAGAAACTATACATTCTTGGAAGTTTCTGCAATTATAGTTTACAAATAACAGAAGGAGAATCCTTCTATTATCTGACATTAGGAGGATTTTGAAACTCCTTGAAGTAGATTGATGAGGCAGTGTTTTTTGATCTGAATGGAATACTGATACATGGAGTAAAGTAACCATTTCTGGAAGAAACAAAACTTTAATATTATTATGAAATCTCAGAAATACTTTCATAAAGCAAGTAAACTCATTGTGCCTGTCTGAAAGAAAAGCATGCTGTATCTTTCAAAGACTTTAATTCACTGAAAATAATCAATGTGGTTCTATTTATTTTTGTTCCACAGAGAAGATTTTCACAGATATCCCCCTAAAAATCCTGGTACAAACATATCAGATACTACTTTGTTACAGTTTCCCTGCAGCAGTCAATAAAAATGAACATACACCATAATGAACATTTTAGATCCTGACTTCCTAGCTACAGCTGCTGGGTGTACGTGATCTCACATGCTGAACACTGGGATGAGACAACACTTGCACTTTTATGCTGGCTGTACTGAAAGGACAGTGATCTCTGTCAGAAAGGCAGGACAAAAACTCCGGGTTCATAACATCTTGCACTGCTGCAATGAGATTTGACAGTAATCATCTGTCACAGCCAAAAGTTTGTTTTTCACTTTCACAATATCTTAGCCATCCAACAATACTGAGGCTGATCCTTTGCTGTCTACACCAGTCACTGGCCAAAGGAAAGAAAGAATCACAGGAAGATATGTATGCTCCTCGTCTTGTGACTAAAGAACTAACTTTTTATCTTACTGAAAGAGATGTAAAAATAAATACATCCAAGCATAGTATACTAACCATTTAAGTTTGCTTTTATTCTCTTTTTAACATAATCTGTCAAGAATTTCATGAAAAGTTTATTTGAACTCTGGATCAGCAGTTTTCATCAACTGTCCTGGTTTCAGTTAGAACAGAATTAATTTTCTTCCTAGTAGCTGGTGGAATGCTGTGTTTTGGCTTAGGATGAGAAGAGTGCTGATAACACCCCAATGTTTTAATTGTTGCAGAGTTGCTTATACCAAGCCAAGGACATCTCAGCCTTTTGCTCTGTCCTGCCAACAGGCAGGCTGGGGGTGCAGTAAGAGCTGGGAGGGGACAGACCCAGGACAGGTGACCCAAACTAGCCAAAGGGGTATTCCATACCATCCGACGTCATGCTAAACAATATATAGGGGTGGCTAGCCGGGGGGAGGGGGCCGGACTGCTCAGTTAGGCTGGGCATCGGTCAGCGGGTGGTGAGCAATTGCATTGTGCATCACTTGTTTGTACATATTATTATTATTTTCCTATTATCACGGTATTATTATTATTATTATTATTATTATTATTATTATTATTATTGTTATTATTACTTTTGTTATTATTATTTTCCTGTCTTATTAAACTGTCTTTATCTCAACTCACGGGCTTCACTTTCCATTTCTCTCCCCCGTCCCAGAGAGGGAGGGGGAGGGTGAGCGAATGGCTGCGTGGTGTTTAGCTGCCGGCCGGGTTAAACCACGACATCAACAAATCCCACCCTTCTCTCCTTGTTGTTTCTCATCAATTCTCTTGCAGGTCAAATGGCTTAAGTGATTTTTTCATGTCAGAATTAAGTGTTGTCAGATTGCTCCTCTGAATCCATGAATTCTTATTTTGTTTTACATTAATTACTTTTTTTATTTCTCAAATAGATTTTATAACCTATGTACAATATGATTAAGAATGTGAATGGTTTCATTTATGTCTGAAAGGAATAAAGTTGATTTCCAAATCATCAGTATTGAAGTTATGATATAAATCCATTAAAATATCTTTCAGTTCTTCACCTTAAAAGAGCACTGATCTAGAGTTCCTATTCTATTATTTTCAGACTGTATTGCCCAAAGGATTTTTGGGCCTTGGAAAAATAAATAAATAAATAAATAAATAAATAAAATAAAAAGCTTTAGTAAGAATGATTTTAATTCCCTTGATTTAAATCAATTATTTCCTATTTCATCCTTGTGATATATTACTCTCTGAGAGGCAACAATTAAAGCAAAATGCTTTGATTTTTTGACATATAATTAGGTATGCATCTGTATATTTTCAGAGTGCTGGCTAAACAAAGCCCAATCTATTTTAAAATAGATTAAAATAGAAAGCTTGATCTATTAAAAAAAAAAAAAAAAATCAATATTGTGAAATATAATCCAATATTTAAAGATCCATTGAACATAAGAAAAAAATTAGATTGATCACCTTCCCCAGTCCTTCTTCTTCAAGTTTTCAGGACAGTTCACAGCAGTGATTCTGATTACAGTGTTTCTTTGGGAGAATCAGGATGAGAGTCAACTTTTCAGTTCTGCCAGATTTCCTGTATTATGTTTAATGCCACAAACAATTTCATAATTCTTTTTTCATTAGAATGAAGACACACATGTATCCTAGCCTGGCTAAAAAGCTTGGTTTCTCATTAAATATTCTTCTGTCTTGATTATTTTCTCTATGTTATTTTATTACTTTGGTTCCTTTTGTCCTTATTTGTATTCAGCCTGAGCAAATCATTGTATAGCCAGCTGCTTCTAGTTCTTAAGTTTGATTTCAGAACTTTATAACATGATTTTAACTTATTATTAAAAAAATAAATAAATCCTGATGATACACTTCCCCAGTTTAAGCATATTATATGTGTAACTTCTGTGCAAATGAACAGGTCCTTAGAGTTCTTTAGTATACCCTACAAGCTCAAAGGTTGATAGGTACATAAATTCATTCATTATAAAGGATAATGTCTCTTAGCACTTCCAGTGTTATTCATACAAATAAAAATATATGTCCCTTTCCAGATAACGTAATGTCCTTAGTGAGGTGATCATAACGGTAATTTCACAAATGACTTGTATCTATACTGACAAGTATTATCAAGCGGGTTCTATTATCAAGCGGGTCCTCTGCCTTTAGTTAAACCAGCCTTGAACTGCTTGCCTCAAACACAGACTCAATGGATGAAGGTAGGAATGTTTGAAAATGAGTTATTTAAAAAAAAATAACATATCCAGGCAATAGAAATCACTTATGAGTCCTGAAAAAGTTTATTTTGTTGTTATGTTTTGCTGCTTTTGTTAGGTGAGACAGCAGAAGGAGACCTTGTTTTGGGACATGTTCTCTTCCCAACAGATTTACGAATATGAATGTTGCTATTACTGTGGTCAAGGGAAGTTTTGCCATTCACTTAAATGACAGGAGAATAAAACACATTTATACACATATAATTCACATATTTATCCTTTAAGAATGAATTTTCACTTATCTGTAATTCTAATGTAATGAAATCCATAATGAATAAATATCAATGTTGTGGTAACTTCCTCTCTGACTGATGAAATTCATTATGCTGAAAATCAGGTTAGAAGTTCAAAGTACCAACTTTACCTTGAGGTTTCCACAGCAACTGTATTATTACTGTGCTTTGTCATAAGCAGCTGTGGCCTAGATATGATGGACACACCTTCTCTTTCATAGGCTTCTCAGGTTAGTGGGAATGAAAGTTTATGAATTATGTAATTATGTAAAACTCTAATGTTTTAATTGTTTACAAGCCTAACAAAGAAGATATACACATACAAAAGCAAGCAAACAAACATACCAAAAAGAAAAAATAAAAACAAAAGAGTGAAGTTAAGATTGCTGTAGCTGTACATAAGAAAGCACTGAAAGTTTAAAGCACCTCTATTAAAAAATTCCAGACTTCAAGTGCCCAGGAATCCACAGTGAGCTGTATTCACCATGATGAAAAGAGGCTGTGAATTTTGTCTGTAATCCAACAAAAGGGGTGTTGCAATTTTTGTTTTGTACATGGGCTGAAAACAATAACATTTGTAAAGCTAAGGACAATTGTTTGCAAATTTTGTGATTTACAACACGACTCAGATATTTCAGGTATAACCATTGATATTTATAATGGGGATTTTATTTTATTTTACTATTTATTTTATTTTATTTTATTTTATTTTATTTTATTTTATTTTATTTTATTTTATTTTATTTTATTTTATTTTATTTTATTTTATTTTTATTCCTGAAGCCACCATACTCAAAAAATCCTCAAAAACAGAGGCATGAAATATATATATATATATATATATATATATATATATATATTCTGGTAATCCCATGCATGGGATGTAAAAGGAAACAGTATTTCTCCCTTTACTTAACTGTAACTATCCTTGACATAATCCTTGTGAACAAGTGCAAGAAGGCAGTAAGGCATGCAATCAATCATCTGAAGTCAGTTTGCCAGAAGATTATCAGATTATATCCTAGCCTTATTTACTTGTGTTTTTCTTCAGATCATATTTCAGTTATAGAATCATACAGTCACTAAGGTTGGAAAAGACCTCCAAGATCACTTAGTCCAACTATCTCCCTACCACCAATATTGCCCACTAAACCATGTCCCTAAGCACCAGGTCCAACCTTTCCTTATCACCTCCAGGGACAGGGACGCCACTATCTCCCTGGGCAACCCATTCCAATGCCTGACTGCTCTTTCTGAGAAGAAATGTCTCCTAATTTCTAACCTAAACCTCCCCTGGCACAACTTGAGGCCATTCCCTTTAGTCCTATCACTAGTTATCTGCGACAAGAGGCCAACCCCCTTTTGGGTAGTTGTAGAGAGCAATAAGATCTCCCCTGAGCCTCCCCTTTCCCAGACTAAACAACCCTAGTTCCCTCATCTGCTCCTCATAGGACGTGTGCTCCAGGCCCTTCACCAGCTTCATAGCCCTTCTCTGTATATGCTCCAGGGCTGTGATGTCTTTCTTGTAGTGAGGGGCCCAAAACTGAACACAGTACTGGAGGTATCCTCACTAGAGCAGAGTACAGGGGGACAATCACCTCCCTTGTCCCCCTGGCTACACTGTTACTTATACAAACCAAGATGCTTTTGGACCTCTTGGCCACCTGTGCACACTGCCGGTTCATGTTCAGGCAGGCATTGACCAACACCCCCAGATCCTTTTCCTCTGCACAGTTTTCCAGCCACTCTGCCCTCAAGCTTGTATACTTTCATGGGGTTGTTGTCTCCAAAGTCCAGGACCCGGCACTTACCCATGCTGAACCTCATACCATGAGCCTCTGCCCATTGATCCAACCTGTCCAGGTCCCTCTGCAGAGCCTTTCTACACTCCAACAGATCGACACTTCTCCCCGAGATGTTGTTTGCAAATGTACTCAATTCCCTCATCCAAATCATCAATAAAGATATTATATTATATTATGAGATATTATTTTCCCATATCTTCATGACATTAAGTAAATGTGTCCTAAGCAAAACTGGAGCCACTCATTGCCTGAGCAATAATAATAATTATTTAACTAATAATAACTCTACATAGAAAATTTTTCAGTTAAAAAGGGATATCAATACCATCTGTCAAACCATACATGCATGCCAAAGTAATACATATGAAATTCTAATAATTTCATGTTATTTCCAATTTATACAACACTGAATAAATTAAGACGGAGTTTTGATAGACTAGATCAACACATGAAATAATCAATATATTTACGAAGCTAAATTTTTTTTCCTATATTTTGAGCATTTCACTACTCAATCCATATAACCTCTCTGACACTTTTTTATGTTTTTAGAAATGATGTTTCATCATTATTAAAAAGACAAAATAAAACATAATTTCCCATCCCTGGAGACATTCAAGACCAACTTGGACAAGGCCCGAGGTAACCTGATCAAGTGGGTGTCATTCCTGCCCATGGCAGGGGAGTTGGAACTATATGATTTTTAAGGTCCCTTCCAATCCAAATCATAGAATCAACCATGATTCTGTGATTTTATGGCCTTCAAACTTTCCTTTACACTTTGCAGGACACAGTAGCACACTGGTGCATTGATTTTCTGATTCACGGAAACATGTTATAACCATGAAGACGTGCCTTTGAGCCAAGTCAAACTGGAATCAGACATGCCAAATTAAAACTTGAATATAATGACAGCTGTAGTTAAACAAGAAAAAGAAGAAATATTATTTTATTAGAAATCCATTTACCTTTCTGTCTTTCTGCTGTGTGACAAGTTCTTGTGATAGTATTTTAACAGTTAACAGTATAAAAAATAAATAATAATAATAATAAAATGAATTTTAAAACAGCGTGGCTTTAAAAGAGCCAGAATATGCAATCATTTCTAAAAGTTATGAATTCTGTTGGTATTAAGCAAGCACAGAGCTGTATTACTGTTGCAGTCTGCAATTTGTTTGTAATCCAGCTTCCTAGTTTGTCCAGGTGGAAAAATTGCTGGAATGTGATTTCTTGTGGTAGAAGTCAGGACATTTGGTGGGGTAAGGACAGATCCTGAGCATTCATGGATGGAGCATTCAGGACATGAGTCCTGAATTGATTACCAGGGTGGTAATCATATGATTACCAGGGTGGTAATCATATGAAGATATGATTACCAGGGTGGTAATCATATGAAGGAACTTGTAGAGCTTTCAACATCTCCCAGTTTAGATAAAGCCATAAGCATAGTACTAGACATAATGCAATGTACAGAGAAAGGCATATAGAAAATAAAAATACTTTACTTGTTAAAAATGCTTAACTCTAGCAATTTAAAACTTTAATGAAAATACTAAAGAATAACCCTGAATATAACTCAAAAAACAAACAAACAAACAAACAAACAAAAAACAAAAAACAAACAAAAAACAAACAAAAAAACCAAACAATTTCTCTATGATACTTTGAACACTGACATTTCAGGTCACATCTCTGCTGAGCAAGATGCAGCAAAAAGCTGAGTTGGGTTAAGGTAGTGGTGGAAGCAAAATGATATACTTCACCTTGGTTGCCCTGCTGTATTGATACATCTTTACTGCTTGTGTCCAAGGCAATTCTTCCTTGTCCTTAAGCCCAATTGTGACCAGATTGCTACCTGATTTGAGATAGATTATTGCTAATTTAAGTATAATTTTATTCTCTATGAAAGTCTAGTGACTTAATTATCTTAATTAATTAATTATCTTCATTACACAAAGTAAATATCAGTTAATTTCATCAATAAATTTTCTCAGTATTATGACCAAAATGTCAGGTCCATTACCAGAGAAAGAAATATTTTGTTTGTAACAGACTTGTATAAATCATCATATCTAGCCCATATGTAATATAAATTGAGTTAATACAGCACAATTAAGGATTAGACTAAAGTATTCTTCATTATCTCATATATCAAAAAGAAAATAAAAAAATGTAAGGTATTGAAAAATATGACAGTTCTGCGTAGGCAGGTTCATTTCCTTACAGATTATGTTTGCCTTAAAAATGTTTGTTTCAGCGTCATATTGGCAGTCATTAAGTTCAAGCAAAGCCAAGGATAGCCACAGAGAAGACATTACCAGCTCTCCACAATGTACATAATTTTAGGAAGAGTAGAAACCAATGAACTATGTTATTAAAAAAAAAAGTGAATGATTAAATGTGCAGTACTTTAAATAAACACAGATATTTAGGTATTTATGCCAGCTTGGAACTAGAATGCTGTATTGAAAAAGGCCAAATTTCAAAAAAAAAATTCAATTTTCAAGAAATTACAAATCTAACATTGAATACTAAAATACATAAATGGTTGGAGAAACATTTGCTCAGTGAAAAAAGACAGATTAATAAAATCTTCAAAGTTCTTAACATGTTAACAGTTAAAGTGTTAAAATGTCTTTCCATTTTCTTTTAAAAATAAACAAGAAACTTTTTGAAGTACATTAATTGCACTCACAAGTGTGCATGAAACTGAAATATTGAAAAGGAGTGGAAATGCATTACTTTAAGCACTTTTCTTACTGTTAAAATCATTAAAATGTATTATACCGAAATAACAATATATTTAGATTACCAAGACAGTGACCTATTATTTAATAAATTGCTTAACAGAGGAAGGAATTTAGACTGGCTTCAACTGACTGGCAAATAACTGATAGTAATACTATGCAGGCAAGTAACAGTCTCAGGGTACCCTAAAAATATTCATGGAGGGTAAGGGAAAAAAAAAAAAGGAAATAAAAATCAAAATGAAAGAGAGAAGAATGAGAGAGAGAGAGAAAGGAATTATATTAATGAAAGAATGAAAAACAAAAAGTGCAATGTAAGGTTGACACAAAAAATTGTTGATACGGTACAATATGATACACTTTAATGCTAATTGCAGGCAGAAAAAATAATTTTAAAAATATTAATTCTTTATTCTTAATTAATCTTAATTAATGCTTACTTAATCCCTGTATTTCTTTTTATTTATTTATTTAGTTTGTTTATTTTTTTTATTGGGGCTTGAAGTAAGCAAAATATGTTAACTACAAATCAGATTAGAAATGGAAGAACAGATGGCTTGGCAAATGGAGCAACAAAACAGACTTTGTAGCATAAAACTTTGGGTTAAAACAGAACAGTGTAATTACTTAGAGGAAAGTAATCATAATAAGTAATAATAAAGCATAGCATTATATAATATCTATTACATAAACTGAAAGACAGTTGCATCATATCTGAAAGAAAAGTAGTACCATTACTAATTATACCCAGTACTTTTCACAAATGGATTATATAATTTATGGAAACCATCAATGTATAAATCAATAACAGTTATAATTTACATTCATAACTTATAAACCAGTGAAATGACTTCTAGACATACATGATTTATAAACCTATCATGTGATTAATGTAGACGTATCATGTAGATGTCTGTCCACTGTTACGAAAATCTAATTGCAATTGTATCTGTTCTTAAGATCAGCTTTTAAAATATTTCATAAATGACCACAAACGCATTACGTGCACCAGAAGTATTAATATCTTCTCCCAGCCTAGATTTTGAAAATCCTGTGCAAAAACATCACTTGCAGAAATAATTCCTGTTACTGTGAGACATTAATTTTATAATGTGGATGTCTAGATTAACATTACAACATTACTTTTCTAAGACAAATGTATTCTTCTCTGAAAATTAAAATTGGGTGCCGTGTTATAGTCAAGGGCTGGCATCCAAAGGGACCCAAACAGGCTAGAGCAAAGGTCCAACAGGAACCTGATGAAATACAGCAAAGAAAGCTGCAGAGCCTTTCACTTGGACAGACTAATCCCTACAGTGGCAAAGGTTGAGGACTGACTGGAAAGGCACCAAATCTGATGAAAAGAATTCGACAGTCCTGGTGGACTACAAATAAGTCACTGATCACCATCTTTTGTTGTGATGAAAGCAAACAGCACACTGGGCTATATCAACAGGGGTGTATCCAGTAGGCTGAGGGAAGTGATTATTCACTTTGGTGCTCCTTAGTCCAAATCTATAATATTGTGCCCAGTATTGGGTCCTCCAGGAGTGATGATGAATTTGAGTTCAATGAAGGACCAACAAGATGGTCAGGAGCTGGCTCATTTGCACTGTGAGGAGAGTCTGAGTGAGGAGGGTCTGCCTTTACACAGACCAATGAAGAGATGAATTTTGTCAGCAGGGGATGGGTGTGCTAACAGTAACCTTCCAGTGCTTATGAGGCAAGAAGACCAAACGAGGCTTCACACTGAGGTGTACATCAGGAAAATTAGATACCACAGTCCTGAACTGAAACAGAGATTCTGACTAAATCTGAGGGGAAATAACAACAACAACAACTAAATATGAGAATAAATTTATCAGAGAGGTAGTGAAATCTTCTTCCTCGGAGGTTTTCAAGACAAATAAATCCCTGAACAACTTGATATGAAATCCGAGATGTCCCTGTGTTGAGTACAAGTTTGGACTAGAGAACCCTTAAATCTTCAGGGTTTTGATGACCTATGATTCTGTGGTTCTGTTGGTGGTGGTGGTTTTCCTGGGACATCAGGGATGGCCTCTGTGAGAAAAATCTAAAAGCTTCCTCATGTTAGATAAGGGCCAGTTTCAGACGGATCCAAAAGGCACCCACTGCTGGACAGAGCCAAGCCAATACATGATGTTGTTTGTGCCTCTGTGAGAGCAGATTTAAAAAAGAGGGAAAAAAAAAAGCTGCACAACAGCATCTGGGAGAGAGAAGAATAAGAAACGGTCCTGCAGGCAACAAGGCCCTGCGGGCAACAAGGTCAGTGCAGAAGGAGGGTAGGAAGTGCTCCAGGCACGGAGCAGCAGTTCCCCTGTGGCCTGTGGAGAGGCTTGGTGGAGCAGGCTGTCTCCCTGCAGCCCATGGTGTCCCACGGCAGAGCAAATCTCCAAGCTGCAGCCCATGGAGGAGCCCATGATAGAGCAGGTGGATCCGACCTGAAGGGGGCTGCAGCCTGCGAAGAACCCCTGCTGGAGCAGACTCTTGGCCGGAGCTGTAGCCCATGGAGAGGAGCCCATGCAGGAGCAGGTGGTCTCTTTTGTTTCTTTGTTTGTTTCTCACTCTTGTAGCTTCTTAGTAACACATAGTATTTTTTATTTTTTTTTTTTTTTTCTAATCGCTCTATGCTGGATCTGTTTTGCCTGTGATGATAATTGTTATCTCCCTGTTCTCATTTCAACCCTTGAGCCCTTCTCACCGTTTTCTGTTTGAGGAGGGGGAGTGAGAGAGCTGTTGTGGTGGAGCTCAGCTACTCTGCTGGGCAAAACCACAACAGGGAAATAGACCAACAGTTATGCACCGTTCTCTTAGGTGACCAACACTTTAGGTTTCAGTATTTGTTATCCCTGGGTTGAAACAAGGGTAGGAACTGCAAATGAAAGTGATATTTTAGTAAATTTATGAAAATATACCACTTTAAATGTTCCAATCATAACCGTGAAAAATGTGTACATTCTTTTGTCCAAAATAAAAGAATGTGTGGAATAGGGACCACACGGTGGCCAGGGTTCTTTTAGGATCAATAACTGCTATTACTTTATTGAGCACTTAACTTCAACTCTCTTGTTGCGGACAGGTTCCCTTCTTATACCATTCACTCTACAGCAGTACTTTTCATTGGTCAACAACTTTGTCTGGCAACAGCAAACACCCAGCAACTTCCATATCTTAATGGCTGGAGAACAAGCACTCTGAGACAACAAGTCATCTCCTGAATCACCCTTCTTTGTTTCTTCTGAACTCTTTGCATTCCTGGTGGCTTCATTGTTAAGAGTCCCATGTTATCAGCAACCGTGGGGCTTGTCGACCTCCTTGGCCACACTCCAACAAGAATGCACATACAGTAACACTCAAGGATAATCAGGTTTAAGTGGCTAGAGATTATTAAAAAGAAATTCTGATGAGCGTATACTGGATCAGACATAGGCTAGTAACAAGAACTAATTCTGTAGCTGACAGCTTTGCCTTGGTTTGGGTTCAGGAAAGTAAGAATAATGAATTTCCAGCCTATGTTTATTTTTGAGACAGAGGTCATGGGTCAAGTAACAATTATGAATCTACTGTAGGTCAGTTTACCCAGAAGAGTTGTGAAGTGTCCTTCCTTGGTGATCTTAAAAATTTGCTTCTGCATGGTCCTGAACAACCTCCTCTGGGTTTTCCTGCTTAAGTAGGGGAGGGTTGGACCAGATGATCTCCAGAGGTCTCTTGTCAGTCTCAATCATTCTGTGTTTCTGTGGTTTGAATGAAACTAGCAAGAAACTGTGATTGGTATAAGTATAAATTCAGACTTCAGTTTTAAACTATGAGTCACAGGAATAGACAAGATAGAATTATTACCTTTTAAAGGTTAGATTGAGTGCTAGCCCAAACAGAAATCATCCATAAAAATTTAGTTCTGGAGGAGGCAGAATTGTTCTTTATCAGGTTTCTAAGATGGTATTAAGACCTGAAGCCAAGTTAATTTGACCTTTGTACCAGACAAATTGACAGGAGATAAAATAAATTCTGTAACTAATAAATATATAGATAAATATGTGTTGTGGATTCATTTCATACAGAGTTCTTTTTCAGAAGGCTTACCACAAGGTCATTTTCTAAAGGCTCTCAAAGAAACTAAGCTGTCATGTTATAAAAAGAGAAAGGGAACTATAAAAAGGAGAGCTATGTGGGATTTATTATTATTATTTTCAAAATCTGAAAAAGACAGCTAAAAGAGTAACATCTTTGCAGGCACAATAAAGACTACTTTCAGGCAGTGTCCTGGATGTTTTGAATGAATACATACCAGCTATCAAAAAAAGACTTGACAAAGCCCAAAAGGAGACTGACAAGGGTAAAGGAGGTCATAAGAAGCAAGAAAGCTTTCAGGAAATATTTCTAATCAAATGAGACAAATGGAAAACAAACATGAGCGTTTGTTAGAAAAAATAAGATGAACAAAGAAGATTAAGGATCATCTTGGAAATATCACAAGAGTTTAAGAAAGCATGTCAGGATCAAAACACCTACAAAAAGGTCAATAGGACCACCAAAAGGTGGTAATGGAAGACCACTTATAAAGATATGTTGCAGAAAAACAATAGGATGCTTTTCATAGCGTTCATCAGAGAGTATCTAGTTAGAAACTTTCTGTTAGAGACTCATCAGAAAATCTGCCTCAGACTGAAGTGTTTTTGAAATATATTATGAAAAATAATAAAAAATAATATAAAAGTAAAAACAGAAACAAAAGCAAAACGAAAATCCTCATGGAATATTACCAAAACTCAGGAGTAAAAAGGGTAGTTACACTGAAACCTGTTAAACCAATTCAGGTTTAGGGAAGCTCAGACAGCTCCTAAAACTCTAATTTCCATGTCAATGAAAAGCCTGTCACCTTTTACTAGTGTACCCAAGGGGGTAGTAGTTCTTGTTATGTCTCAGTAAGAAGGCACTGATGCTCAAAGCTGGTTAATTAGCTTATGGAGTAAAAGATAGAAAAAATAGAAAGAGTGAGGTTTTCTGGAAGTATTATGTTCTTACACATAATACTTCTTCTTTTAACTCTTATGAGCAGTATATCCAGGTAGTATTGTTAAAGGCAACATTTTCTGCTGCCGTGGGATGTGCTCAGATTCCATATTATTCACTCATGCTAACATACAGATCTATATAACCAAGACCTATGGTTAAACTCTACCTAGATTCTGCCTGAAATTACTGCCACCTCATTGCAATGTCTTCTGCAGTTGCACACTAAAATTAGTAGTAATAATAAGTAAATAAATAAAACTACTGTGAAATGCTGAACTATTAATTGTGGCATATAGTCTCTCTCTAAACACTTAGAAAAAGCTGCTAGTGACTGTTTTAATTTTGGTTTGGTTTGGTTTGGTTTGGTTTTGGTTTTGGTTTCTTTTAAAAAGTTCTCTGAGGTAGATGCAAGGAACTAAAAACTAATAAGTCAGATCTATATGCTGGAAAAATTAGAAGAAACTATATTAGAAGGAAAGAAGGAAAGAAGGAAAGAAGGAAAGAAGGAAAGAAGGAAAGAAGGGAAGGAAGGAAGGAAGGAAGGAAGGAAGGAAGGAAGGAAGGAAGGAAGGAAGGAAGGAAGGAAGGAAGGAAGGAAGGAAGGAAGGAAGGAAGGAAGAAGAAAGAAAGAAAGAAAGAAAGAAAGAAAGAAAGAAAGAAAGAAAGAAAGAAAGAAAGAAAGAAAGAAAGAAAGAAAGAAAGAAAGAAAGAAAGAAAGAAAGAAAGAAAGAAGGATGGATGGAAAGGAAGAAAAAGAATGACATAAAAATCTTACCTATTTGGGAAGAATCAGCACAACTTTTACAAAAAAAAAAAAATCACAACTAACTGGAGTTTTTGAAATAATTTTCTTATATTCTTAAATGTCCTCTATGGATTAATAATCTGTATAACAGTATAAGAGAGGAAGCAGGAATCAACAACCATCTCAAACAAAGAAAAAGGTTTTCAGGAATCTATGACCTGAGGAACACTTTTAACATTGATTTGGAGAAGTCTGAAAAGTGAGATGAAAAAGTTTGTTGATGATACAAAGTTATTCTGGAAAAGTTAACTATAAAGAATAAAATTTAATGGTACAGCATATAGCAGAGATGAAGTGGTAGGCAAAATTCAAAGCTGATGCATGCAGAAATAATACATTCCACTTACCTTTTGATGGTTAGATAAGAAAAATCAGAAATATTCAGAAAGAACTATGATCTCTAAGGAAGTTATATATACTCAGGAAAGACAAGATGTAATTGTATGTATTTTCCTGAAAACACCAGCTCCTTGATTAGCAGAGACTGAAATAGCAAATATAATTTTGAGAATGTTTACGGAAGAAAAAATGAATAAACAAAAATGTCACTATGAATAATATTCCTGTATTTTGAATATGATCTGCAGTTATAATTATACCATCAGAAGACCATACTTTATGATTCAGACTAAGGAAGTAGGATGATAAGATGTGTGCAATAGCATCTTTACATTAAAAGAACTCTTCTGCCTAGAAAAAACATAATTGAATGTTGGCATGAAAAACAAACAAAACAAAACAAAACAAAAAACACAAACGACAAAAAACAAAAACAAAAACAAAACAAAACAAAAAAAAGAACAGAACACAATTTAATGGCAAATTGAACTAAAAAGAATAAAAAGAAACTTCTCACTCTGTAAAAACAAGTTAACACCTAATGAAATGATATAGAACAAGATTTAGAACAACAAAAAATCAAAAGGCAAAAAGTTTCTTTTGCACTCTGCTAACTACATCTTAGAGCACTTTGTGAAAGGTTGTTCTTGAAGTGAAAATATAAATAGGCACTCCCATGAAAGATATTGAGACTGATGATCTAGCCAGAACTTCCAGAAAAATAAGTTACTGATCTATTTTTGACAGAAGATGGAAAGGTATAGAAGCAGAAGGATCTCTCTGAGATCCTTGACAACACCACCAGAGACAGCATTTGAGGCTAGACAGACACTATTTCTTTAACATGGATATGTAGTCTAAAATTTGTAGAACTTTCATGAGGAAAGAAAGAAAAAAAAAAAAAAAAGAAGGAAAGAAAAATTCCACAGAGAAAAACACAAGATTTCCTATAACCTTAATTTAAATTTTTAAAAAACATAGCTTTTGGTTTTCATAACCTTTTGCATGAACCTTTGGTTAACTGGTTAACCTTTGGGTGAAAAGAGGCCTCCAGGCCAGAGAGAGCTATTTCACTTTGCCTACAATGGGTATGTAGCTTAGAAAAAAATTAATTCAGATGCCTTACTTTCCTTTAAGTTTTCAAATGGGATATGATGAATATCTTAAATTTATTTATTTATTTATTTGTTTATTTATTTATTTTAAGGTCACCTCCTAGTTTTAAAGGGATTTATATTCTTTAAGTGGGACCCTGACAAATAAAGTGCAATTGTTGATGCTATCCCAGAGATCCATATGTTTTCCAGAATGTTTTCTTCTAACAAGAGGTTTTTATTTTTGGTGAAAATACAACAAAAGCAAACAAGATTTTCTCAATGGGGACATAAAAAAAACATTGTTTGGGGTGGGAAGCTAGAAATAATGCTGTCTGCAGAACCAAAACTTAGGATTTGACAACTGCTGCAATGTTTGTCAAGAAATAGTTTTCTATTGTTCTGAAAAATTGCCCTTAATTAAAGAACAGATCATTAAATTAAGCTACTTCCAAAAGATTCACTGTAATTAGTGTTAACGTGGAAACTGGCTATTTGATAAAACAGTGGTTCAGCAACTGAAGATGTTTCTCCAATGCCATAGGAAGCGTTTTTGCATTTTCATTAGACAGTGGTTGAATGGAAAACAAAACCTGTTCTAAGCTTGAAAATACAAACATTAGATTTCCATCTTCATCACCGTTCAGATAAATTTCCATTTCTACCTAAACACTGTTTTGGTATCTAATTTTTTCTGTTAACATTCAAATGCTTATTTGGTTCATTTGATCTTAGTCTGATCCTGAACTGATTTAAGACAATTTTAATTTAGGTCCTCAAATACATTTTAAATAAATAACCTTAAATTAAAATTCTTGAATTGGGAAATACCACCATCACCATTTTAGAGATGATCCCTCAGAAAAGAGAATCTTTACTTGAATCAAGCTCCTTTCGCACACATGAATTAATCCGTTGTTTATACTTTCTTGGTGAGCCTGTAAAGTCTTCAGACCACCAAAAAATATGAATTCCAATTATTCAATCATTTGAAACAAGTTTTAAAGGCCAGTTTTGATCGAGGACAGGATGTATCTATTTAAAGGCAGTTGGGACCAGATTTCTGCATGACTACAAAGCAGTGGGTGAACTGGCTTATTTAATAGAAGTAGTTATTTTAAAATTAAACCTTTACACTTTCATTTGATTATACTACTGATATTCTCAATATTTTAGTTGGTAATTCCACACAGATAGGTTGTTGAAACCAAAAGAGGTACTCTGGTGTGAGACTGGTTTTGCTGATATGTAGATGTCATGTAACTACTTTATGTTCCTAAAAAGTCACCTGTAGTTAAACTGTTTTGATTTCCTTCCCTCCTTTCCTTTCCTTTCCTTCCTTCCTGCCCTCCCTCCCTCCCTCCCCCCCTCCCCTCTTTCTCTCCCTTCCTTCCTTCCTTCCTTCCTTCCTTCCTTCCTTCCTTCCTTCCTTCCTTCCTTCCTTCCTTCCTTCCTTCCTTCCTTCCTTCCTTCCTTCCTTCCTTCCTTTTTTTTTAAAAAAACAAAACAAAACAAAACACATTGAATGCCTTATGTTTTTGTTCTCCAAATTTTTAATACAAGTTTGCCACTGAAATAAGTGTTCCTGTAGTTATTTGGAAGAGTTTTAGGCCCCTTCTTAAAGTACATTTTAGAAAAATAATGGATGACCTTCCTTGTGTTACCCTGAAGAAAAATATGATTATTTTATTGGCTATTTTAAGCTGTTGATCCAAGAAGAATATGGAGAAATTACAATGTACAAGCCTTACAATTCATCTCCTCAACAGAATAACGAAATAGGACATTAGGCATTCAATTGCAATCCATTGGCTGCACCTTGTGTGTGCTGACTCAACATCTGTAGTCAAGGATGGAAGCAGAAGATGATAACTTACATATTAGAATCATAAAATGCTGAAATTGCAGGATAATAGGCAAAATACATTTTTTCTTTCTGGTTTTTAAAAAATGTGCGCTATTTCAAAAGAGAAAACAAAAGAGGATACAACAGTTGTTAAAAAATTAACCATTTCATCGGTAGTTCAGGTTAAATATTAAAAATTACTACTCTAAAAATAGGAACTAATATCAAGATTTCTATTTAATGTAGTCCAGATGGGATAACACAAAAGAGAATGTAAATTAAGGAGAATATACTGGGGGCAGACAAAGAAAGAGATGGTTATAGATTTATTTTTAACTGTTCTTAAAATGACAGTTGGTCTTTTATCTGGTTTAGTGGAGGCCTTGTTAGAGTTAGGTCAGAGGTTGGACTCAATGATCTTGAGGTCTCTTCCAACCTAGAAATTCTGTGAAATTCTGTCATTGTTATACCTTAAGATTTAGTTGTCTACCCTAGTAAAAAGATTTTCAATCTGTTTGTGTGTGGTGTTTTTACCCTACTGAGCAGTTGAACTCCACCATAGTTAGTCTCTCTCTTCCCCTCCTCAAAGATCACTCAACAGTTATTTCTATAGGCAAAACGGACTCAGCATACAGAGATTAATGTAATTTATTGCCTGTCACTAGTAGACTGCAAGAGTGAGTAACTAAAAGCAAACCAAAAACACATTCCCCACCTCCACTACTCTTCTACCTCATCCCCCAGGCGGTGCAGGGGAACAGGGGACTGCGGTCAGTCCCTAACACTTCGTCTCTGCCATTCCTTCACAGTCACTCTCTGCTCCTGCTCCACACGGGGTCCCTCCCACAGGATGCTGTCCTTCCTGAACTGATCCTGCGGGGGCTGCCCACAGGCAGCAACTCTTCAAGAACTGCTCCCACATGGCTCTGTTCCATGTGGTCCATCCCCCAGGAGCAAACTGCTCCAGCATGGGTCCCCCACAAGTGGCAGTTCCCCCCAGATCCCCTGCTCTTGCATGGGCTCCTCTCCACCAGCTGCAGCTATGGCTTGGGACCTGCTCCTGCAGGGGCTCTCCATGGGCCACAGCCTCCTCCAGGCCACATCAACCTGCTCCACTGGGGGCTCCTCCAATGCCTTCAGCGTGGAGATCTGCTCTGCCATGGTACACTATGGGCTGCAGGGGTATGGCCTGCTCTACCATGAGCCTCTCCACAGGCTGCAGGGAACATTTTCTCTGACACCTGGAGCACCTCCTCCTCCTCCTCCTTGGTGGCAGACCTTGGTGTCTACAGGGCTGTTTCTCTCACATTTTCTCACTCATCCAGCCAGCTGCTGTTGTGAAGCAGTTTTTTCCCTTTCTACTCTCACAGAGGTGCAACCAACACCTGCTCACTGGCTCAGCTCTGTCCAGAACTGGGTCCCTTTTGGAGCTGGCTGGGTCCCTTTTTGGAGCTTCTTAACTAACATGGGGCAGCTTCTGGGCTCTGCTGAGAGTCCCCTTCTGCTGCTAAACCCTTGCCACAAAAACTCAATACATTGTGTTAAAGCTTTAAACTTTCATAGTTAGACAGTTTAATGTGCAAGCATGTACCTAAGCATAGTCACAATGAAGGAAGCAATCTCAGATGACTATCAAACCATGGAACTGTCAAACTGGAAGTACTTTCTCTCTATATATATCTTTTTTCACCCAGTTAACTTTTCCTGTGGAAAATATTTAATCATATATTTAACAGTGGTTATGCATTTGAATAGATAATTGTGCATTATGGACATCCTGTATTTTACTTTCGTAGCTTAGGGAACTTGAGAGCACAGAGACCAAGTAAGTAACACATTTATCTACTGATTGATGTCTTCATCTATAAACTGGTTGAGCTGAATGTGGATTATTTCTTGAAATATTACTAAGCAAGTAATACTCAGCTGCCAAGATGAAAAAGCCTATTTGACAATTAGTTTTCATATTTAGACATTTAAACCGAATTCCAGAAAACTACATTATACCTCTTTAAACAATTCCAGGGGAAAAAATAAATAAATAAATAAATAAGATATTATGTATTTTACTGTTAAAAGCAGTAAGACCTGGTAAATTCATTAAGGTTAATGGACTTGAGTTTAAGAACAATAAAGCTAACTGTGTAGGCTTAGAGAGATCTTTTACCTTATGACTTACAAAATCATCCACAAAACCACATAAACTTGTCATAAAATCATCTCCAGTTTACTTTTGGTGTGCCAGAGGCATAAGATTATTAGTGGTTTTGGTGGGTTGATTTTGTCTGAATGCCAGGTGCCCATGAAGCTGTTCTCTTTCTCTCCCTTCTCAACAGGACAGAGGGAGAAAAATTGATAAAAAAAAAAATAAAAATGTGAGGCTGAGATAACGATGGGGATATCACTCAGCAATTACCATGATGTACAAAACAGACTCAGTTTTGGGAAAATTAATCTACCATACTGCCAGTTAAATATGGAGTAGGACAGTGAGAAACAAAGGCAAAACTAAAATTAGTTTCCTCCCACACAACTCCCCTTCTTCCCAGGCTTAACTTCACTCCTTCACTTCTGACTCTTATTACTCCTCCCCACAAGCCATGCAGAGGGATGGGGAATGGGGGTTTAAGTCAGCTCATGACACTTTGTCTCTGCTGCTCCTTTCTCCTCATGCACTTTCCTGGATTCAGCACGGGGTCCTTCTCACAGGGTGCAATTATAGAACCATTAAGGTTGGAAAAGACCTTCAAGATCATCTAGTCCAACCATCACCATATTACCAATGTCACCCACTAAACCATGTCCCTAAGCACCAGGTCCAACCTTTCCTTGAACACCTCCAGGGACGGTGATGCCACCACTTCCCTGGGCAACCAGTTCCAATGCCTGACTACTCTTTCTGAGAAGAAATGTCTCCTAATTTCTAACCTAAACCTCCCCTGGTGCAATTTGAGGCATTTCTGGCATTTAGCCATGTCCTTCCTGAACTGATCCAACATGGGCTTCCATGAGAAATTAAAGCATCCATAAATTATGTGAAACCTTCCTATGCAACGCTACATGCTGGGGGAAGAGTGGCTGGAAAGCTGCCTGGCAGAAAGGGACCTGGTGGTATTGGTTAATCAGTGTGCTCAGGTGGCCAGCAAGGCCAACAGCATCCTAGCTTGTATCAGAAATAACATGGGCTGTAGGACTAGGTAAATGATTTTCTCCCTGTACTCATCTCTGGTGAGGCTGCATGTCTAATACTGCGTTCAGTTTTGGGCCCCTCACTACAAGGACATAGAGGTGCTGAAGTGTGTCCAAAGAAGGGCAACAGAGCAGGTGAAGGGCCTTAAGAACAAGTCTTGTGAGGAGAAGCTAAGGGAGCTGGGGTTGTATAGCTTGAAGAAGAGAAGACGTGGGGAGACCTTATTGTACTTTACAGTTACCTTGAGGGAAGTTGTTGTGAGGTGGGGACTGGGCTCTTTTCCCAAATACCAAGTGATAAGATGAGGGAAAATGTCCTCAAGTTGTGCCAGAGGAGGTTGAGTTTGGATTTTAGGGGAAATTTGTTTACTGAAAGAGTTGTGAGGCTTCGGAATAGGCTGCCCAGGAAAGTGGTTGAGTCACCATCCCTGGAGGTTTTCAAGAAATGTGTAGATTTCAAACCTAGTAGCATGGTTCAGTGGTGGATTTTAATACCAAGTTAAGGGCTAGACTAGATGATTGTAGAGGTCCTTTCTAGCCTGAACCATTCTATGATTTTACGTTCAAAACAAAGTGACAGTACTATTAGAAATGTAAAAAAAAAAAAAAGAAATACAAAAAAAAATGTGGAAACCATACTAAAAAGCCATTGTGATGGGTCCATAAGGTAATGCTGTTATGGATTGAGCAGAACACTTGTATGACTTTTTGCTTGAAGTGATCAGTAGTCCAGATTATTAGGATATTCCATCTTGCAGTAGAATTCCGAATTCAAATGAGTATTTGAACAATGGAGAGGGAAGTGGGGATGAGGTGAAGAGGGCACCCTCACTATGTTAGTAGACTTACCCTGTCTTTATGCAACAGAGGTGTGAATAAGGTCAAAATAAAAATGCATTAGAAGAGGATATAAGGCACTTTTCCTAAACCACTGATGATTTCAGACAATGCATTTGGAAAAACCCAGACATTTCATAAATCACCAAAGTTTAATCCTTTTCTGGATAAGGAAGAAGGAAATCATGGAAGTGAGATGTTGCAAATGAATTCTTAACCCAGAAACTTTTTCAAATCAGTCAAAACATACATAATGTCATAGGAACATGTGACAGGTACAATCTCCTGTTCAAAACAAGTCATTAGAACTGGTTGCTCAGGGCAACCTGAGCTTTGAATATTTCCAGGGGTGAAATATAAACAACCTCTCTGAGCACCTTTTCTAGTGTTTGAACACCCACAAGATGGAAAATATTTTTTTCCTATATCAGGGCAGACTTTCTCAGCTTTCATGTTATGTACATTGCCTCTTGTTTCACTGTTTATTTCTGGACTATGCATCTCCAGCTTCTCTACACCCCACTTCTGAGTAGCTGTGTATATATGCACATATATGAAAAATGTAGAAGTACTGAACTGGATACTCTCTGTGCCTATCTCAGCTTGTGATTCCATCACTAAATTCTACACAGTGATTGTTGCCCATGAAAGTATGAGACAGAACAAAGCAGAACTCTTTTCTTAATTAAGACCTCTTTTTTTGTGGTCTGTACTTTTCCTGTGTTCTACCTCATTTCCTTTCTTATCTTTTGCACAGACTCCATCATATGCCTCTGTCACCTGCAGGATCTTGGCTTTTTGTCTAAATCACTGTTCCAGCAGAAAACTGAGAGACAAAGTCAACAGCTTGAGTCTGCATTTTGTTGGCTTCATGGTGATAATCCTTCAATGAAACCACAAGAAAAAAAAAAAAAAAAAAGTTCAACTTGTCAACATGTAATATAAACCAGATTTTGCAGTATGATAATGCAGTATGATAATATACACTTTTTTTTTTTTTTTTCTTTTCATATTGAAGCTTTTTTGAAGCTTCTGGAATTTTTATTTATGCATATGGCAGGTCCCTTATGGCATAATCTCCAGCTACAATATTAGCAATAAGCTTTCATAGAATCATAGAATATCCAAGTTGGAAGGGATCCACAAGGATCAAGTCCAACTCCTGATTCAAAGGACTACACACACACACACACAAATCTGATCATGTTTCTGAGAGCATTGGTCCAAATGCATTTTGAATTCTGGCAGGCTCAGTGGTATGACTACTTCCCTGGGGAGCCTGTTCCAGTGCCCAACCACTCTGTTGGTGAAAAACCTTTTCTTGATATCCAGCCTGAACATCCCCTTTCACAGCTTCAAGCCACTCCCTCAGCTTTGTCTAAGGACACAGCACATTGCTCATGTTTAAACTGTACAAATTTTATGCACCTGACAGAGCAAATTAAGCAACATGCACTTGTAGTTGCTTCATTCTTTCTTTCCTCTTCTCTTTAGTAATATTACTGTTTACTTTGTGTTTTTATTTGTTTATTTGCTTGTTTATTTCTGTGGAGTTTCTCGGTCCTATTTTTCTTGTTTTTCCAAGTAATTTCTTTGAAACTGATGAGTGGAGCCACCAATGTCAGTACTTATGATCTGTTGCAAGGGCCTGAGTTCCTCTGAGAAGGTCAAGATCCTGAATATCTTAATATGCACAGGTGCTGAGTTTAAACAGTTAATTAATTATGATGTGCTGGAAGTAGAGAACACTGTTTCTACATGTTGTAGAAAGAAATAGAGATTTGAGGATTTTTTCTAGTGCATTTTCTCTTGCAGTCTATAAATAGAAATTATATATATATATATAAACAGTTCCATTTATAATATTTCATTATAAACAGCAATCTGTATAAAAGAAGTGACTTGGACCATAGTCTAAGTGACTTCAATAAATTCTGAATGATCATTACAAATTTACTCTCACATATAATTTAGGATGTTCAAAACAAGTAATTGCATTCAAAATCGTGTCAATAATACAAACACTAATTGAAAGGCCATGTGCAATTATGGAGCAATACATAATTATACCATATGCAGAGAGAGCTCAACATTTTCTTCTTCAGTGATCTGTTAACAGAAGATATCTTTTAAATTTTAATGTTTCTTTGAGGAAACTTTAAATGACACAATCCTTTTTGCATGTAATAATTCTGACACAAAGCAACAAGGAAGCTGAAAAATTCTGGTTCTGAAATGTGTTTCCTATAACAAATCCTATCCACCAAACGAAAGAATAAATAAATTGAATATACTTGTGTTTTGATACTAGTTTGGGATTATTATTGTATTATGTAACTGGTGGAAAATATAACCATATGATTGCCTGTATAATTTTGTGCTGAACTTATTCACTTGCTACACGGGAAACTGTAATCATTATTTAAATGTTTGGATCAAAAATACCAATTATAGAACAAAATAGAACAATTTTTATTTATTTATTTATTTCAGAGTTGAGGATGAGTGCCTTAGTAACTGTGAAGGGATAATCACAGAACAAAGGGCAAGAGCAACTCATCATTTTCAGCCCTTAAGGAACATCAGTTTCACTAGATGAGCTGTTTGGACTGTAGCAAATTTGGGAATAAAACAAAAATGAAAATATTTTACTCTGAATAAAATTTAAGGACTTTTAATATAGTAGTAATAAATGAAACATGATACTTTTCAGAGAAGCAAAAATATTTTTAGCTCAAGGTGTGATATGCCAGGTACGTGTCATTTGTTCTCACTCTGACTATTACACTGTACCAGAAATGTGCAAGACAGCTCCACTGTTCTCATTATTACTGACAAGTTTTATTTATTTATTTGACTTTACAGCAATATTCAGAATATTATGTTTCTTTGGGGAGACTGAAGATGAACATCCTAATAACAAGGGTTTCTGTTTGTTTGTTTGCTTGTTTTTTTTTTTTTTTTTTTTTTTTTTTTTTTTTTTTCCTGGAACTATAACCCCTCTCTTCTAACTTCATTACATTTTCATGTACTTCATGATATTTTCATGTACTTCAAATATGTCACTTACATATAAAATTAAGTGATAAATGAAGAAAAAGGATACAATCCAAGATACACCAATATGTTACTGATATGTTACTGATATGTATCAATACTGTGTTATTGAATGTGTTCTTGTAATCATGTCTAATAAAAGAATGTGGAATACAACAGTTTTATATTCCATAAGAAGAAAAAAAAAAAAAAAAAGAATTTTAGCTGTAATAACTTTTGATAATATAGACTTCAGTTTTTGTTGTTGTTGTTGGTTGTTTTTAAATTTAATTTCCGTATATTGCACACTTTTACATCTGAAAGTATATGAACTACAGTTTTTATTTCTAAATTTCAGAGAAAAACATTTTAAAATATTTATATATATTTTGACTGTTTTATCATAGAAAATGTTTTAAATACAGAAAAATAAAGAGGGAAGAATTACTGCAGCTAATATGGGGACAATATTTTGTTTCAAAGAAGGAAAACTATCAAAGCATCTTTTTTTAGGTCTGAATACAGTTAATAAGAAAGAACTGGTTAAGACTCAAGTGTAGAAGGTAGTTTGGGTGAAAATCATCATAAAATATCAGACCATAAGCTTCTAGGTAACTAGAAAGTCTGAGAGAAATATTCTGAGGGAACTTCACTCCCACAGACAGGCTTCAGTAAACTCAGCTGTGGAACTTGATCTAGGGATCATATTGTAGTACAATTAATTGATATTAATATCTATTAAGCAACTCTGTTCAAAGTTCATTACTAACCTAGCCTGATGTTGGAGAAAGGCAGCAGAGCTGAAATACTCCTACACCAGACAGGAATTACTGGAAATTGGCACAGGTCTAAGAATAATTTTGTAAATAGAACAAATTTAAAGAAGTAAAATTAGAGTAGGGAGAAAAATGACATAATACTAGCAAGAGGCATAGAAAACAACGAGGATTAAGTTCTCTAAGTGCATCAGAAATAAGAGAAACTCATTGCTCATTTCTGAACAGAGTTTAGAAATGTCCCATAAGGCTGTGTAAGCATGCATTTATTAGCACAAGGGACAATTTTTTTTACTTGCAATTTATTCATTGCAAGATTCAATGTTTCATGTTGTATTGAACAATGTTGTATTGTTCGATGCAATACATTGCAATGTATGATCTATCTCTAAGAGTGAGTTCTGTAAGCTAAAGCTGTATATTATTTTTTCAGTTTATCACTTTAACATCGATGGGGAGTTTAAGGAAAATGGCGTAAATGCAAAAACTTAAAAATGTCTGCATTTACTACGTCCAGATTCCAGTGCATCAGGACCATGGTTACAAGAGAGGGCAAAAAAATCCCTGCCCCCTCCTCCCCCTCCCCCCCCAGCATTTTATATTTCTCTTAGCCAGTAATGGAACATCCAGCTACATGACAAAAATACCTTATTCACCTGTCAACAGCTGGCTTGTGCCACAAAGAGTGGGATTTTAAGTGCATAAATATTAAATCCTACTTAATGTAAGTGGATATACACCTAATGTAAATGTCTAATATTATTCTCAATCTTGCTGTTTATTATTACTATTATTATGTATCTCTAGCTATTTTGGACCTCCTAGCTGTAGGTAAAGTTGTTCAAAGTATGGATCCAGATACAAACTGTTATAAATATATGTTTGAGCTTGTAGTGGCCTCTTAATCATCTTACATTAGGATTCAGCTGCATAGTCTATGCTTGGAATTTATCATATTTATTTTGTAGATTAGCTTACAGAACGGGGAAAAAACAAACAAACAACAAAAAAAAAAAAAAAAAAAAAAAACAAGAAAGACATTTTGGACCTTGTTCCTGTTTATTTCTAAAAACAGAACTAGTGCTCACAACTCACAGTTGTTTAGGTAGGTAGCACTTTTCCTAGAGTTGGAGGTAAAAAATGGCAATACAGTTTCTTAAATCTCACTAATTACTATTAAAAAATATATCTATTTTTGTTGGTTCAAATAACTGATGTAATAAAATGTATAAAACATAATAAATTTTGTGCAAATAAATAAATGCAGCTGTACTGGTCACGTGGACCAGTACAGCTGCATTAAAAATCAGCAGCAATAATTGAAAAAGTCCTCTCCACTATGGTCAAATTCAATCAATTCTTGTGCATTTACATGCATTTCATTCGTTTTGTGATAGGTCCCTGATCTGCTGTAAGATACGACGTCAATATCTGTAGATAACTTCTTGTACTGAGCACAGCAAAACTACCATAAGGGTTTTAATGTCAAAAATGGGTTTGTTTTCACTTTAATAGATACAAGATGTCTTTTTAAAAGTGGTTGTTGTTGTCATTGTTGTTTGTTTTTAAAGACACTAAGAAGAATAAGTTAAGTTAGTCAACATCATTCAAGAGAAATGCTAATTCTGTACAGCCCAGTTTGAGTTCCTGAAAGAACATATCTCCTAGAGGGCAGTCAGGGTTGCTAGAGAATCTCAGTGCTCTCAAGAGTCTTCCCTCCAAATTTGGCTACAGGCTCACTGCCAGCATCCTCTTGCACATTCAGGTCCCTGTTCTTTCTGTCTGCCCTCGCAAGGCTTTTAACTCTGGCATATGCTTAGCTTCACCTAGGGAAGTCTCATGCTGCTAGAAGGTACTACACCTCCAAGAGGAGCACTCAGGATACCAGCAGCCTCCTCCATTGGTCCTCATTCACAGACTCTTAAAAGATCATAATATGAGAAAATTAATGTGAAAATGAGAATATGCCACCCATCACAGTTTGCAGTGTAAATTATGGTATAAATGGGTTTCCCTTTATAACTAGAATAAATGTCTCCAAATCAAAGTTAGAACCACTGAACACTGAAGAAGGCTTGCAGTACTGCTTTTCAGACTTCAAAACAGTTTTGTCAACTGAAAGGATGACCTGTCTCTGTCACAAGCAATGGAAATAATCCAGATGAGATTAAAGTGAAGTGAATCAGTCTGTGACTATTATTTCATCTTTCACAAACCATCTTATTTAGAAAAATATTTTTATAATACCTTTGCCTAAACAATTCTACTGAGTGAGTAAGATTGTTTTTCTGGGAGCAAATAAATAAAAATTTTCTTTTCATATTATATTTGTAATGACAATCCTGCTCTGCCGTATCCCTATTAGGAGAGCAGTAATTACAAGATTTCTAACAAAATCAGTGTTTGAGGCAAATCTATGAAGAAGAAACAAGGTTAGATGGAGTTCTGCTGGAAATCTTTTTATTTCACATGATGCTGAACATCAGACTAGAAAATCATTTTGCTCTCATTATTAACTTTTGCAAGAGTTGTACTGTTTTCCGTTGAGTTGTTTTCAAGTCAGTGGGGAAAAAGACAAATGACTTTATCAGCAGAGAAGGAGATGAAAAGAATTAAGGAAAATTTGATGAGGTGTAAGCAAAGCAGCAGCTTGAGCTGGAGGGTGAACTGTAAATTGCAACACAGTAGTGAGAAAATGAACAATTTGCAAAAATAGCTTAAAAAATTGTTAAGCATAAAAACAAATAATGGCACACTTTTAAAGCTTATTTAAGCAATAAGCTAAAACGGTATTTAAGTGGAGATAAAAAACAAAACTGCTTCAACCTTAAAGTACAATACAGTTGTTTCCTCGCATTGCCCTCACACTGCTTCAGGGCTAACTCTACATACAAACTAAATTATTGTGCCAGAGACTCTGCAGTGTTCTTCTTCTTCTTCTTCTTCTTCTTATTTTTTTTTTTTGTGAAGGTATTAAAATGGAGTTTGCATATTTTAAATGACTTCATCCAGATTTACCATTATTGAAAGATATTTGGAAACAAATTTCTCGATGTGCTTTTAGTATGTTGCAAATTTTGGTATTTTCTGATAGAATGCCAATTGTAATAGCTTAACCAAAAGACTTCCCTTGGCATATGTAGGTGTGCTATTCATTAGAATGGCCAAATAAAAATAATATTTGAGTTTGGCTAGACTGACACACACACACACAAATCTAAGTACGTGTAGAGACAAGATGTACTTTCTACTTTTGTATCAAACAGTATAATTTCCAAGTAAATCTAGTAAGTCTAGAAAAGCATACAGCCCCATAATATTCTGATTTTAAATAACTACTAAATGATTGACTCCATTGTCCAAATAATGGTTAGAGAATAGGTAATATTTGTAAGACCTGATCTAAAGTTTTTTGTTTTGAAATAAGCTATACATTCAGCCCATACTGACTGTTAGGATGATAGCTCTTTTCCTGCTGGAAAGAAGAGATCAAGGATGTAGTGTAAAAGACTAAGTGTAATTAGTTTGGGTTTACTTGTACCTTTAATTCAAAAATAGAAAACAATAATGTGTATTTGTACCAGTGAGGAGGAACCCTCATTTGGAATGGAATACCCGTGATTTTTGTGAATAGAAGAAATTATGGAACTGTCACCTTTGTGAGGTATTATTTCCAAACACTGAATTACAAAGGATTCATCATTAAAACATTTGAAAAGTTTCATGTGAATTAAAAAATAATAATAATCAAAAAAACAACAACAAAAAAAGGTAATTGAATGGACAATCTCACTCAGATATGAAAAAAAGCCTAAAATTTTTATTCAGATTGAGTTTGCACAGCTATCTGTTTCAGAGTCATGTCACTCCTCTTTTTCCAATATAAGCATAGAGGTCTGACTGTTGTAAGGGTGCCATAATTTTACTAATGCTCAGAAACATCAAAAGCAACTTTGTAAAAATATTCAAATTCCCCTTTAACAGCTTTTCTTAAATTTAAACCATTATATACATGACTTTCTTTCTCCCCTCTCCTTTCTCTTTCTTCTCCCTCTCCCCTGCCTCTCCTCTCCCTTTTTGTCTCTCTCCTCTTTTTCTCTTCTCTTCCTCTTTCTCTGTTCCCATTCCCATTACTGTTCCTTTTCCTGTTCCTTTTTCTTTCCCATTTTCATGTAACACTTTCCAAATATTGTCCAGAACTTGAGGAGTGTGCCTACTTCAGAAATCATGCAACACATGTTCAAAATAGGAATAGCAGAAGTAATTGCCAAAATAATGGTATGTAGGCAGCCAATTATCAAAATCTAATACATATAGTATAAAGAAAACAGGAAAAATCAGAAGTTTTATATAAGAGATTGAAAAATTATATGTGACCCCTTTCATTTCCATGTCTGATTTTTAACATACCTGAAGAAAGTTTAACACATCCACTGGAGGAAAATATAAGATAGTAAAGACCAGAGTTCAAGTAAGATTTCACGGCTTTTATGAACTAAAAACAATAATAAAAATGTTATTATTCTCATTTTCTGAATATTTTGGCTTTACAACATTTGTTAAATATTTTTTTTTTACTGACAATTTTTCTTTCTCTTTCATATATAGAAAAGATGGATTATTAAAGGTGCTTTGGAGAATAAGATATGCTGCTATATAAATTCTCATACAGAATATGTAAAGGTACAGTAACATCATCACAACAAAGTAATCTGAAAAGACAATATTTCTGTACATAGTTTATATCTCAAGGAACTTAAAAATGCTATTATTTCATGAAGCAGTTGAAGTTACACTATCAATTATCAGTTGAATTAAGAAGACTTTTTTTTTTTTTTTTTTTCCTAAGTGTAAGGATCTGGATAAGTCTGATCTGTCAGGTAATAATTCATATACTCCAGCTCAGAGATGTTACAGTTTTCATAGAATTTCAAGAATAAAAAAGCTGGAAGGTCTTGTAAAAGGTTTTCAACAGCTCTTTTCGGTTAAACTACGTCAAGAAGAGCAATAGTGATGGTGGTCTTGCCCACAGCAAGGGCCTATGTTTTCAATTTCAGGCTGGTCAGATGTAACCTTGGTAACAGTTAAGGTAATAGTTGGCAGCAGCTGCAATGTGTTAGTAATTACAGTTAAAGTAGTAGTTGCAGTTAAGAAATTGATTGTTGGTCTAACTCCATGTTGAGTCACAGGCAGACACAGAACAGGCTCATCATTGTATCTTTTCCCTCAAACTATACATCTCAGCACCACCCAAGGTCAGATCCCAACCATTTCCCTGTCTTCACCTTTCTACTGCACTGCAACCAACACTACCACCTCAGCCTATTCTTCTAACTGCAAACCCTTTTCCAGTTCCTCAGCTTTGCATTTCACATCTTGAGCCTTTTCCAAAGACCCACACTGGCTTCAGCGGAATGCATTGTTAGGGTGGGGAATGGAGAATTAAATTTCCCACATTTCAGAGAACTTCTTCAAGAAGTGAGAGAACTACTTTTCTTTCCTTGTTCAAGATCATACTTGGCTTCTTAATGAATGCCAGAAAACCTTATTCTACACATTAACCTGATGGAACACAGAGGTGCATGTGCTCCTATAACATTGTGCTGAAAATCAAAATGTATTGAAAAAGCCTACATAGAAATTAACACGATTTTTTGGTCTAGCACTTAAGATACTCAACTGGGAGGGGGTGATTGTAAGGATAGTTTTAGCTCACAGGGTTGCATTCCACTCAAACAACTGAATAACTTAAATATAGCTAGAGCGTTAGAAATAAAAATTGGAGATACCTTCTCAAAAAGAAAGCAGTGAAAAAGTAATAATTTACTTTTACCTCCATATACTCTGTAACATAAGATTTGTTCTTGTACAGTGGCATAATTTAGAGAACTTCAGTACAGTCTTTGTGTTGATGATAAGGTGCTTTTGAGAGATACATAGGCTGGATCGCCTGTTAGGTTTTTGATTGAACTGAACTCCTACTCCTAGACAAACTCTCTAAAGTATTATATAAAAGATAGACAGTAGCACTGTGACACTCTCAGAAAAAGTCAGCAATAACAGCTGCATTTACAAGTCTTATGAGGAGTGTCTGAGGGAGCTGGGGTTATTTAGCCTAGAAAAAAAGGGGGCTTAGGGGAGACCTTATTGTGCTCTAAAATTACCTTAAAGGAAGCTATAGTGAGGTGAGGAACAGTCTCTTCTTCCAAGCACCAGGTGATAAGACGAGGGGAAATGGCCTCAATTTGCACTAACGGAGGTTTAGGTTGAAGTTTAGGGGGAATTTGTTTACTGAAAGAACGTGAGACATTGGAAGAGGCTGCCCAAGGAAGTAGTTGAGTCACCATCCCTGGAGGTTTTTAAAAAAATATATAGATTTCAAACTTAGTAGCATGCTTTACTGGTGGACTTTTCAGTACTAGGTTAAAGGTTAGACTATATGAACTTAGAGGCCTTTTCCAACCTGAATGATTCCATGATTTTACACGCCTGAAAGTGTTTGAAAGTCTCACAGCTCACTTAGCAGGCTGGGATTCACATGATGCTTCAGCAGAAGAATACCAAATTCTGAAACACCAGGCCAATACATGAAATAGGCATAACTTTTTCAGTATTTTTGCACAGGCACAGAGGCAGAACCCAAGTCATTATGGGAAATATAAAGTTCAATCTTACATACTTTCGACCTGTGTTAATCAAATTCAATATTTTTCCTTTTTTACATAAGTGGTAACCACATCTGCAAAGGTATTTAGAAGTCAAATATCTCCTTGGGAGCCTTATTTCCTTTTGATTTCAGTTGGAATTTTTATGTGTATATATATCTACAATCTCTGTGCCAAACAAGATCATGGCACAGATCCTCCTGGAAACTATACTAGGGTACCTAGAAAGGTGATCAGTGACAGCCAACATGTCTTTAATAAGGACAAATCATGCCTAATAAATTTGGCAGCCTTCTACGATGGAGTTATAGCATTGGTGGATAAGGGAAGAGCAACTGACATTATCCACGTGGACTTGAGCAGAATATTTGACACAGTACCTCATGATGTCCTTGTTTGCAAATCAGAGAAGTGGATTTAATGGATGGACCACTCGGTGCATAAGCAAATGGCTAGATGGTTACAATCATCAGTGCAAAATGGAGGACTAAGGAAAATCTCCAGCCTTTACTGGATGCAGGGGGGTACTTAATAACAAAAGATGAGGAAAAGGCAGAGGTGCTTAATGCCTTCTTTGCCTCAGTCTTTAGTGGCAAAACCAGTTGCTCTCTGGATACCCAGTACCCTGAACTGGTGGAAGGGGACGTGGAGCAGAATGGGACCCTCACTATCCATGAAGAAATGGTTGGCGATCTGCTATGGCACTTGGAAGTACGCAAGTTGATGCAGCCAGATGGGATCCACCCAAGGATACTGCGAGAACTGGCGGAGGAGCTGGCCAAGCCGCTTACCATCATTTATCAACAGTCCTGGCTATCGGGGGAGGTCCCAGTTGACTGGCGGCTAGCAAACTTGATGCCCATCTACAAGAAGGGCTGGAGGGCAGACCCAGGAAACTATAGGCCTGTCAGTTTGAGCTCAGTGCCAGGGAAACTCATGGAGCAGATTATCTTGAGAGTCATCACGCAGCACTTACAGGGCAAGCAGGTGATCAGGCCCAGTCAGCATGGGTTTATGAAAGGCAGGTCCTGCTTGACAAACCTGATCTCCTTCTATGGCAAAGTGACGCACTTGGTGGATGAGGGAAAGGCTGTGCTTGTGGTCTACCTTGACTTCAGCAAGGCTTTTGACACCGTTTCCCACAGCATTCTCCTCAAGAAACTGGCTGCTCGTGGCTTGGACTGGCGTACACTTCGTTGAGTTAAAAACTGGCTGGATAGCTGGGCCCAAAGAGTTGTGGTGAATGGAGTCAAATCCAGTTGGAGTCCGGTCACTAGTGGTGTTCCCCAGGGCTTGGTACTGGGGCCAATCCTCTTCAATATCTTTATCGATGATCTGGATGAGGGGATCAAGTGCACCCTCAGTAAGTTTGCAGATGACACCAAGTTAGGTGCGTGTGTCGATCTGCTTGAGGGTAGGAAGGCTCTGCAGGAGGATCTGGATAGGCTGGACCGATGGGCTGAGGTCAACTGTATGAAGTTCAACAAGGCCAAGTGCCAGGTCCTGCATCTGAGGCGCAATAACCCCAAGCAGAGCTACAGGCTGGGAGATAAGTGCTTGGAAAGTTGCCTGGTGGAGAAGGACCTGGGAGTATTGGTTGATAGTTGGCTGAATATGAGCCAGCAGTGTGCTCAGGTGGCCAAGAGGGCCAACAGCATCCTGGCTTGCATAAGAAGCAGTGTGGCCAGCAGGGCTAGTGAGGTGATTATCCCCCTGTACTTGGCTCTGGTGAGGCCACACATTGAGTACCGTGTTCAGTTTTGGGCCCCTCACTACAGAAAGGACATAGAGATGCTCGAGCAAGTCCAGAGAAGGGCGACGAATCTGGTGAGGGGTCTGGAGAACAAGTCTTATGAGGAGCAGCTGAGGGAGCTGGGCTTGTTCAGCCTGGAGAAAAGGAGGCTCAGGGGTGACCTTATCACTCTATATAAGTACATTAAAGGAGGCTGTAGCGAGGTGGGGGTTGGTCTATTCTCCCATGTGCCTGCTGACAGGATGAGGGGGAATGGGCAAAAGTTGTGCCAGGGGTGTTTTAGGTTGGATCTTAGGAAGAACTTCTTTACTGAGAGGGTAGTGAGGCATTGGAATGTGCTGCCCAGGGAAGCGGTGGAGTCACCATCCCTGGAGGTCTTTAAAAAACGTTTGGATGTTGAACATAGTGATATGGTTTAGTGGAGGACTTGTTAGTGTTAGGTCAAAGGTGGGACTCGATGATCTTGAGGTCTCTTCCAACCTAGACAATTCTGTGATTCTGAGATTCTGTGTAACCCAACAGTTGCAGTCAGTGATTAAATGTCCAATTAGAAGCTGGTGATGAGTGGTGTTCCTCAGGGTTCTGTTACTGGGACTGGTACTATATAATAGCTTTGTCAGTGGCATGAACACTAAGATTGAGCAAGTTTGTAAGTGACACCAGGATACATGGTGCAGTCCACATGCTGTAGGGAGAAAAGGAAGAAGGGTCCCAGTCATTGTTTGCAGTCATTGGTCCCAAGCAACATGGGTTCATGAGGGATAGGTCCTGCATAACAAATTTAGTTTCTGGGGACCAGGACAGGGGACCAGGACTGAGAACATGAAGAAAGAGCAGCCTAATGGGGAACACTGAGTCCATTTCACCATGAGAGTAGAAAAGCGTCTTAGGTAATGTGAGCCTCAAACTCCCCTGGGGAGGCAATTCCTCCCATAAATCCTCATGCTTCCTATATTGCAAAGGTCAAATGATCCCCACCTGGCAGATTTCACTTAACAAGTGTGGAGCCAAGAGACCTTGTGTAATAGGCCCATCTACCTGGCTTCAATGTTTTAAGGTCAATTGCTCCTTATCACTAAGAGAAATGGCCTGACAAGGGTCATTTTTGACCCTTGGTTGGAGTTGACCTGACCCTTGGTTAGAGTGGTTAGAGTTGACCTAATGAATTAACTACAAAAGGTGTGTAAAGGTCATATTTCTGTTAGTCATTCTGTGAGACAAATTAGTACAGAGCCTGTTAAAATAAGATAAATAAACATAAATAAAAGAAATAAATAAAAGAAAAAAGAAAATGACCTTAAAGGCAAAACTGTTGTCATAGATTTTCATCTGTCTAGTCACGACAGATAAAGAATATAGCAATCAGAATGACTTTTCTTGACATTAATGTTATTTAAATTTGCTTTTCTGAGATCTCTTCTTTATGCAGGACTTTCCAAAATCTAGCGCCATGACCTTTCACTACATTATTTACTTTGGCTCCATATAAACTATCACCTTTAAATGCCAGGATCTGGACCCTCACTCCCTAATCAGGTCAAGGACTGGGCTGAAAGTTTTTGCTTTAATTTGATTACATGACTACATTGCTGTTGTTGTGGTTTCCCCTAGCTGGCAGCTAAGCAGCACACACCCATTCGCTCACCCTCCCCCCTCCCTCTCTGGGATGGGGGAGAGAAATAGGAAAATGAAGCCTGTGGGGTGAGACAGAGACAGTTTATTAAGAGAGGGAAAAAAAATAATAATGATAATAGTAATGCTACTACTAATGTGTACAGAATAAGTGATGCACAATGCAATTGCTCACCACCCACTGCCCAGCCTAACCCTGAGCAGACAGCCTCCCCTGTCTATTGTTTAGCATGACGTCAGAGGGTATGGAATAACTCTTTGGCCAATTTGGGTCAGCTGTCCTGGATCTGTCCCCCCCCAGCTCCTGCTGCACCCCTAGCCTGCCCACTGTCAGGACAGAGCGAGACGCTGAAACATCCTTGGCTTAGTGTAAGCACTGCTCTGCAACAATTAAATCATCAGCGTGGTATCAACACTCTTTTCATCCTAATCCACAATGTAGCACTCTACCAGCTCCTAGGAGGAAAATTAACTCTATCCTAGCTGAAACCAGGACAGCTGTTTTCTGGCAGGTCATAGGAAGAAGATTGGCTGTCTTGGGGGAGCTTCTGCACACATGGCTTTTAGGCTGCAGCCAAAGCGTTCCTCTAGATCTGGAAGTTTGAAGATGGTTGAGTGGTTAGAAAGTTGCCTGGTGGAGAAGGACCTGGGAGTATTGGTGGATAGTCAGCTGAATATGAGCCAGCAGTGTGCTCAGGTGGCCAAGAAGGCCAACAGCATCCTGGCTTGCATAAGAAGCAGTGTGGCCAGCAGGTCTAGGGAAGTGATTGTCCCCCTGTACTCGGCTCTGGTGAGGCCACACCTTGAATACTGTGTTCCGTTTTGGGCCCCTCGCTACAAGAAGAACATCGAGGTGCTCAAGCAAGTCCAGAGAAGGGCGACGAATCTGGTGAGGGGTCTGGAGAACAAGTCTTATAAGGAGCGGCTGAGGGAGCTGGGCTTGTTCAGCCTGGAAAAGAAGCGGCTCAGGTGTGACGATATTGCTCTCTACAAGTACATTAAAGGAGGCTGTAGCGAGGTGGGGGTTGGTCTGTTCTCCCACGTGCCTGGTGACAGGATGAGGGGAATGGGCTAAAGTTGTGCCAAGGCAGGTTTAGGTTGGATACTAGGAAGAACTTCTTCACTAAAAGGCATGTTAGGCATTGGAATGTGCTGCCCAGGGAAGCGGTGGAGTCACCATCCCTGGAGGTCTTTAAAAGATGTTTAGGTGGAGAGCTTAGGGATATAGTTTAGTGGAGGACTTGTTAGTGTTAGGTCAGAGGTTGGACTCGGTGATCTTGGAGGTCTCTTCCAACCTAAATGATTCTGTTGCAGTCTCCAAGCTCAGAGCCAACCAGCGATTAGTCTGGCGCAACGGACTTTTGAGTTCCTTGTGCTAGCTGTTCCTTCACCTCCTCTTCAGATACAAGGACACATGTCTCTTTCATGCTCCTTTATGAGTAGACAAGCCAGGATAGATTAAAGCCTCTTTTTTCAAGTCAGTAAGATACCTACCTTTAGTTTCAGTGAGAATTCAGGCCCTAACAACTCAACTGTCTTCTGGACGGTGTTTCATCTCAGTAGGACAATTTCATTTCCCTTTTGAAGACGTACAAAGATGTAGTAACAAAAGCAAAGGCATAAAACGGTACCTGAGGCATAGGCTACTTTTCAGCCTGCAGCAATAGGTATTATATCATTTCAGACAACTATGATATACATAATGTGAAGTGTTCCGGCATGCTTACAATCTGCCAAAGGTCAGAAAATGGGACCTTCAATTTAAGGCTGTATGGAAAAGAAAACAAAGACAACAACAACAGAGAAGGAACTTCTTCTTCACTTAATTTTATTATATTTCAACTCCTTCAGGTGTCCACAAAGAATTTTGCACCTCCCCCCTCCCAGCACCACCAAAAAAAAAACAACAAAAAAATCAGACGTTGTGGCTTACAGGTATACTTTCAGTTCACAGCAGAAGACATTCTTCTCACTGCAGTACAGTTAAGCCCCACAAAGTGCCAAAAAAAAATAAAATAAAATAAAATAAAAAAGCCAAAAAGTAATAAAAGTAATGTATTTACAAGTTAGTTTTACATGTTGACATTTTTTACTTGTCCGATCTTGCATTCAGGGCTTGATCTATCTGGAGGTGAACATGCAATGCCATGCAAGGTTTTTTGGTTGTATGACTGACAATGGGACTTGAAAAGTTTGAACTGTTTGTATAGAAGCAAAATACAGAAGAGTACACTATCCCCAGTGGAAACGTAGAAACCTGCCTGTTGCTTCTCAGGTTTAAAGTTCTCCCTTAAAAGAGGTAAACATCTGTTAACGTGTAAGAAAGAGGTGTAGTCAGCTGTTTGAGTACAATTCTTACGTATACATGAACATTTTCCTCTCCAGTTTCCAACTTGGAGTGCAACATTTTTCATCATACTCTTAGATCAGTATTCTGATTCTACCAACGGTTCCTAGAGCAGAGAACTTATCCAGAGAAGAGAGGAGCAAACCAGTCCTGACTGCTTTGAATGAGACAGAGATACCAAACAAATGTAAATGAAGAAAATAAACCTGTGGGAATGTTTTCCAAGAATTGTCAGAGTCCAAAAGCTTCAAATTGGTTCAATCCCTGAAACTTAATTAGTGTAAACTCAGGTTGCATCACTGAATTTAAAGTAGTGGGATAGACTTGCATCATTGCAGAGCCTCAGTCACATATGAAATTGGCATTGCCTCTAACTCTATACAAGAATGAAAGAGAAAAGCACACCTTTCTACTTTGTCAGCTACTGGCAGACCTAGAGAGAAAACAAACAAACAAACAAACAAACAAACTTGTTAATTAAAAAGTAATGTCGTTTTAAGACATTTCACCAAATATGTAATATTTGGTAGTAAACAGACAACAAATGAAAGGGAAGAGGAAACAGTAGGAAGCACTTTTATGGTCTTAATTTACTTGGCAAATGACAACAATCTGCAATGATTTATAAGTTCATTACGCCATTCACCCTTGAGATAGAAAAATTGGATTCCCATATGATGTAAGGGGAGTGCAATCCCTCTCAAAATACAAGAATCTGGGGTACGCTACCGAGTACTAAAAATGTTAAGACTAGGGAGTACCGAACTTAACAGAGAAGGCAGGCTGAGTCTCTCTGGCTGTTCACGTGACAGAAAAGAAACAAAGATTTTAGCCCTAAGCAACGATTTTTAGTGACAGGTGGGGAACTAGTTCTTTTGAAACCAGGGACCATTTCAGCATCTTCAAAGCTAAAGAAATGGTTGATGGCTCTGCAGAATCATGTCCCTGGCTCAAAAATCTGGGGACCAGGACTGGGGACTCCTCCCACTTTCCCCGCCACGCTTATCTTTCCTGCCTCACAACCCATCTCTGGCTGACCCTCTTTAGGATTTGTTTAACCTTAGACAAAACCTCAAGTGCATTCTGGAGACATACCAAGAAGAACGAGCTTGTCTGAATATCCCACGGATTGTGAAAGCTTTGAAAAGCTACCATAACTTGCCTGGAGGAGAAGAAATGGAGAATGAACAAGTGGTAAAACACATCTTCCTCCGACCCTACCTCAGATACAACAATGTCTTTCACGGTTTTTCTTCAGGGAGCTGGTCATTGGAGGGGTCAGGGGGAGACGGCCAAGAAGAATTTGTTTCTCTGAAATTATCTCCTTGGAACTGTATCTTCTCGTAGGAAAGGTGCTGATCTATTCTCTTTAGTCACCAGTGGTAGGATCCATGGGAATGTTGTCAAGCTGAAGCCCGGGAGATTTAGGTTAGACATCAGGAAGAGATTCTTCACTGAGAGGGTTGTCACCCACTGGAACAGGCTCCCCAGGGAAGTAGTCACTGCACCAAGCCTGATGGAGTTTAAGAAGTGTTTGGACTGCACACTTGGTCACATGGTCTGAATTTTTGGGTAGACCTGTGTGGGGTCAGGAGTTAGACTTGATGATCCATACGGGATCCTTCCAACTTGGGATATTCTATGATTCTATAAAGGAGAAGGAGTGATTCTCCCTGTGGAGAAGGACTTGGGGGTATTGGTTGATGAGAAGCTCAACAAGAGCCAACAATGGGCACTTGAAGCACAGAAAGCCAACTGTATCCTGGGCTGCATCAAAAGTGTAGCCAAGCCTTTCTGCACATCACTAGGCAGTTCAGCATTTGGAGGCTACACACCAAAGACTGACAATGTAGTAGTAAAAGAAAGTTTAGAGATAAACATATTTTACCTAGCCCAAAAGACTGAATGCTATTGAAGCTGATGGGTCTTGTCTCCCAAACAACTGTCTGTAGTGTAACTCATTCTTCTCTCTGGACATATCTTCCCCCTCTTTGTAAGTCAGCTAGTTCAAAAATCTCTCAGTGATTTGCCACTGCCTGCAGTCCTGCTGAGGGATCGGATCTTGAAAGCAACCAGACATTTTCTTATTTTACTCCATCAGTTGTGTAGCTAAGACAAGACTGAAACTGTTATTTAGCAATGAATTAGAGATAAGATTCAGAATATAATGGGAAGAAGATCAGTAAGTGTATGCCTTTTTTTTTTTTTTTTTTTTTTTTCAGAGACCCTTTTCTGAGAAACACACTTTCAAGTACGAAAATCTTGAAATCACACAAAGGTATTTTTCTTTTTAGTCAAAGTGTTAAGTATCTTAATATGGGATTGTCTTTGGAATTAATTTAGTATAACATGTTATTTTCCCTCCCCTTGTCCAGCACTCCAGTTCCTGAAATATAAATGATGATGCATGGAGTACAAATAGCTGTTACCATAGGAACAACTGTGCTAGTAATCCCCAAGCAGTTTTTTTTTTTTTTTTTTTTTTTTTTTCCTTTTTAATATATTACTTAGCACTTTAATATCTTACATAAAGCTCCTAGTCTTCTTTAATTTTCAGTCATTCTGGAAAGATTGTTCCCATTTACCTGATTGACTTTTATTATTATTATTATTATTATTATTATTATTGTTTTAATATATATAACATAAATACCTCTATTTGATAATTTTCAGTATGTTTGGACTAACCTTCTAACCTTGTCCAATTTTCTCTACTAGAAAGATGAACACTAACAATTTTTTCAGGAATGGAATTTGGTATCTGTGACATTGAAAATGACAGCCTTGTGGTAAACATTACACATTGTCATGATAGTATTACTGACCTAAGCAAAGTATCTTTCTTTCCTTTTTCCCCCACTGTAATTAAAAATATAAAATAAAATAAAAATCTGACCATGTCTTGCCATGCAAGTGTAAGAAAACAGAAACATGTGTAAGTATGAATGAAGAAAAAGAAAAATGCCAGGTAATTTTATTTATTTGTTTGTTTATGCAAATGTAATGCATAGGTCTGTTTCATCAGAAACCATGTTTCAGATATGCTACCATGTTGCCAGAACCCTGTGCATAGGTGTAAAATAAAATGATCAATTATAAACTTTCCTTGGAGATGATCCTCTCCTTGGTGTTCCCGTGGCACTGGAGGGATCCGTATCTTCCAACAGCATTCAAATTGTTTGAGCAGTGGTTATGGACATTGGAAGAATGAGCTACTCTACATGGCAAGTGGAGACATGATGAAAGCCTGCTCTGAAGTGCAGTCCCATCTCTGGACTGTTTGCCTCTGAGCTGTTTCACATTTTAGACATAAAGCTACCATATCACATATCACAGTGCACAGCTTTAAAAGTTTAAGAAGGAATTAGGATAAAATAGTCATTGATATAAAATGATAATTATGTGTGATTGGCAGAGATCTGCCTGTTTCACCATATGGGCAATTCTATATATGTCCCATGTCTCATGAGTGCTGGGATGCACCCCAGCATCCCAGCACTCATATATAGAATTGCCCATGCACTGGAGAAAACACCTCTATCACATCTATTCCAAAGCCCTCTTGTTCACTTGCATAGCAAAAATCAAAGGTAGTATTCAGTCTACATAGTAAAAGCAAGTAGTTGCTGTTATCAACTTCCACCTTGTGGGAGAACCTAATGTTCTTCACAGTCGGTAGTGCTACATGACTACAACAGATGAGTACTTATATAATAGAATCATAGAATCACAGAATATCTTGAGTAGGAAGGGACCTGCAGTTTAGTCTAGCTCCTGGGTCCCCACACAAGACCACACAAAAAGTCTTGTACTCGGCTCTGGTGAGGCCACACCTCGAGTACTGTGTTCAGTTTTGGGCCCCTCGCTACAAGAAGGACATCGAGGTGCTTGAGCGGGTCCAGAGAAGGGCGAAGAATCTGGTGAGGGGTCTGGAGAACAAGTTTTATAAGGAGCGGCTGAGGGAGCTGGGCTTGTTCAGCCTGGAGAAAAGGAGGCTCAGGGGCGACCTTATCGCTCTCTACAGGTACCTCAAAGGAGGCTGTAGAGAGGTGGGGGTTGGTCTGTTCTCCCACGTGCCTGGTGACAGGATGAGGGTGAATGGGCTAAAGTTGTGCCAAGGCAGGTTTAGGTTGGATATTAGGAAGAACTTCTTCACTAAAAGGCATGTTAGGCATTGGAATGTGCTGCCCAGGGAAGCGGTGGAGTCACCATCCCTGGAAGTCTTTAAAAGACGTTTAGATGTAGAGCTTAGGGATATGGTTTAGTGGGGACTGTTAGCGTTAGGTCAGAGGTTGGACTCGATGATCTTGAGGTCTCTTCCAACCTAGAAATTCTGTGATTCTGTGAAAAATCAGACCCTATGTCTGATAATACTGTCCAAATTCTTCTTGAACTTCAACAGGTTCTGTGCTGTGACCACTTCCCTGAGGAGCATGTTCCAGTGCCTGACCATTCTCTCAGTGAAGAACCTTTTCTTAATATCTAGCCTGAGCCTGTCACAGATTCATGCATAATAGAGGGGTTTCTGTTCAACAGCCCAGCCCTTCAAAGGTGATACCTCATTTAAGTTAAGTAATTGTGGAGTTTACTGAGGCTTCCCCATCCACCAGAAGTTTCTAGCTACAGTGGGCTTTTAGCGGTTTTCTTCATGCATACCATTGAATTTAGTTGCAAAACAAATCCACATCATCATTTTATTTTCTGATTTAACATATAGAATTTAATTATAGTAACCATTTGATATAATTACACTGTAGGTTTAGAAAACCTGATGCAATTTATTAGATTTGGACATTTAACTACAGTGCAGTTAGTGGGTAATCATGTTTAGGAATATAAATTCTATAAAACACTAATTAATTTACATATATTTGCTGTTTCATTAATATAAGTGTTTGGATAGCTAAAAATGTAAGACATGGCAAATATTTTATTATGCAAAGAAAAGGAATAATAATGGTTGTTTTTTTTTTTGTTTTTTTTTTTTTTTGGTTGGTTGGTTGGTTGGTGAGCTGATTTTTTTTTTCCATGTGAGAGATAAGACAGCCTTTGCCAAGCTGTCAAAACACTATGACATTCTGAAGACACAAAAATAAATAAATAAATAAAACCACCAACCAACCAAAAAACACAGCTGTTCTTTCCACACTTTCTTTAGGACTCAAATTCTCATTCTCATTCTCACTCTCAGTCTTTTGTGGATGTATTTCATGACATAAAGGTTGCATGCGAAGTGCTATTTTGCTCTTTAGGTGCTGGTGGTTGAAGGTGATGAAGTTACTGTCATCAGTCTTTTTATTTCTCCCTCTGCTGGTGCAGATGCACAGGTGTTTCTCCTGACCTAGCATGTAAAAGCTATGTGGACAAGGAAGGCATTTAAGCTGCCATTTTAGAAATAACTTAGGGAGAGCTGAACCTAAGTAGGAAATTCCACCAGAAGGAGCAGAAATGAAAAACACAGAGGTTGTGCAGAGCTGCAGCTCTGTATGTGGAGTGGTAACAGGATGGAGAACTGCAGGATGTCATCAGCATCCAAACTAGCAGCCTGGTTAAGCCAACTCAGAATTAATCTCAGCAAAGCAAATTCAAAAAATTAAATGTGTTAGCTTCTGTTTACTGCAGTAATACTGTTTATTCCATCCCCTGGTAACACTGAATCAGTTAGATGAATAATAGAAAATGTAGATAGGATATTCTAGAGATCTCACTGCCCTTTTCTCTGTGTTATGTTGACAAAGATGAGCTAATTTATGGACCTAAGTAGAATTTTTCCACAAAATATTTTTTTGTTGTTGTTGTAATATGAAAACTACTGAAGCTGAAGCTTTATTATTATTACTATTATTTATTTAATTTTAAATTTATTTTATTTTCAGAAAAAAAAAAAAAACAACAACAAAACAGCTTTTTTAATTGTGAAGTATTTTCTTCAAGGAAAAAAAAAAAGTTTTCACCTTGACAAAATAAATATTAGATTGTGAAATCTGATTTTATTTTTCATTTCAAAATTAAATTGTCATAATTAAATACTAGTAATTTATATTTTTTAAAGAATTAAATGATTACTATTTCAGAGGAAGTAAGAAAATTTTTTAGCTGTGAATGTATGTCCACAAAATGTACATGTCCACAAAATGTCCTTTTCAATTCATGGTAAGTTTTTGCAAGCTCCAAGAGAATAAAAAATCTTGTTTGGGTATCCTTCTATGTTTATAAACAAACTGTTGAGAATAGTTATTTAAGATTGCAGTCACTGGGAGTAGCAAATAATATAACTTCAATATACCTTTGCATATTATGTTTGAGGATGTCAATGTAACAATTCAGCTTGTGGACTGAACTCTCTGCAACATCAACGGGAGTGGGAAGCTGAACCTCTATTGTCTTAAGAACATGCACGATGGTGATTTGCATTTGATTTAAGTGTTTATTTGTTTATAAAAATGCCCTGCTTCTTCATGGTAACCCAAACCCCATGTTTTAGTTGTAGTAACTTCCATGGCAACTACGCATTTTTTATTGAATAAAAAAATTTGTAAACCAAAACTATACATAAATTCTCAATGCATAAATTGCTGTTATCCTCATTTATAAGGATAGAAAACTTCTCTATAGTTTGTGTATCAGCAAGCAAACAAAATAATAAATTAACTGTTCTTTAACCAGACATAATACCATAATATAAGAAAATGAAAAATAAAGGTTTTTACTCAACCTTTTTATTCATTAACATTACTGAGACAACTATGTGTATCGCAGTTCTGATAATACATGACTGAAAGAATTCAGAAATCATGAGGCGTTCCCTTAAAGTCACAAAGCTGATTTTTAAAATCTGGAGATAGAAGAAGCAAATGACCAAACCAAGGCCAAAACAAAGAACAAACGTTTTAGGAAGGAAGGAAGGAAGGAAGGAAGGAAGGAAGGAAGGAAGGAAGGAAGGAAGGAAGGAAGGAAGGAAGGAAGGAAGGAAGGAAGGAAGGAAGAGAGGGAGGGAGGGAAGGAGGGAGGGAGGGAGGGAGGTTGATTCCTCCTTATCCTACAATATTATTTCAATTTTGAGAGTGCAAATGTTGAAATACAAAATTTTGCCATTTGTTGGAATTTGATGTTTTGAGACTTCCATCAGAAAATATTTGAAATTCTGTTCCTGTGAATCAGAAGAAAATTGTTTTGTTAGCGATTTTTTGGCCAAAATTGCAAATCCATTCATAACAGCTGCCAGACTCTTTGAAGCAGTCAGCAAGATTCCTGAGCAAGTCAGCTCAGGAATTCCCATTCATGTAGCTATACTGATCATAAATAGTCAAGAAAAAGATGTTATTGCTTGTTGTTACTGACACCTCACATTGTTTCCTAATTTAATCATCAGCTTTAAGTATCATCATAAGCTTCAATCAAATAGCTATGATATATCAAATCATAGCTTTCCAAATGGGTAGCAACTTACTATGTGTGCATAAAATCTCTGCTGTTATCTTTATTAGAAAAACAAAAGAAGGTTGTGTCTACAAGTATAAAGCATTTTGGTTATCTATATATGCAATTTTTCTTCATAAAGTCACATAATTACCTTTACTTATGAAAACAATCTAGTATGCAAGAAAACATAATATACATTTATAATTGATATTATTCAAGCCATTGAATAAGAAACAGAGTTTTTGGTTTACCACCATGATTAATCTCATTATCACAGTGGGGTTTTCAATATTTATGTTTTAAAGTAAATTTCATTATTTCTAGAGACAGAAGGCTGAACAAAAATCCTAACATATGCCATATCTGAAGTACAAGGTGTAATTAGCAGTTGTATGCAAAGACTATCTATTTTGTGATTTGTTTTGTCTTTTCAATTACGTATTTTGTCTATTCAAGAGGCTGAATCATAATTAAAAGATTCAAGCCAAACTCCAATACTTGGATTTTTTGAGGGTTTAAATTAATCTTCAGAATATAGTGTGTGTATATATATATATATATATATAAACTTCATATTCATTTTTTTGCAAGTACATCGCTCCTAGAATAGTTTGCAAGTCTTTCCAAGTGGACTTATTAATAAAGCCTGAAGAAAAATTCCAAATATCTTTTTTGAATTACATTGTTAGAAAATAGCTAGGGCAGTAGAGTTTCATACAGATAAACACCTTTAATTCTACTTCCCTTCCCACTATCATTGTTAAAATACCTTATGAGCAAAACACTAGGAACAAAAGCGATATGCTGTGTAGCTCAGTGAATATGCTGTGTTGGAAGTCCAACTGAAATGTAGTACCTCTTAAAATGTAGTACCTCCTTTTCTTTTAAATACTTAAGATATAATGAGATAACTATAAGAAGTATTCTTAATATCTACACAAAGCAAAAGATATATTTAAGGAAAACATGATGAATTCTCCATTATTATTTTTTGACAAGATATGATGACACATTGTAGAATTCTTGTACAGGTAAAGGTCTTTAACACCCGTTGTGAACTCTGCTAAAAATATATATCTTACTCTGAAAATACATAAAATAATTATATTTTGCTTAATATTCTTACACTGTCATTCATTTCCTCTTTCAAAAATACCTTATCTCTATAAGTCATATAATTTGATTCAATACAATGCTATCCCCCCAAAAATTCCTAATCCCATGCCCTCAATAAAGATAGCCTGACATTTTGTTTCTATTTTTTTCTTTTTTTTCTATAACTGGTTAATACTGAATATCCTAATTATCTGTGCAGTGCTAATAATTTATTAACACAAAAAGTAAGAAGAGAAAGAGGTATGTAGTCATTTAGGTAAACTAACATTATTTGGCCAATCAGAATTTCAAAACAGAAGTGAAAAAAAAATAGCTATAAATCTCGGTTCACAGATGAGACCACAGTCTATATAATTCCAGACCTCACTCTATCATATTTCTTTGCATAGGTGTGATTCCAGAAAGATGAGAAGAAAGGGTATCATTACCTTTTTCTTTCAAACAGGTTATGAGCAGAGGAACAGAAATGCAGTTTATGACTGCTAAAGATCAAGAATGACATTCCATTGGCTCAATCTTTAGATTCATGTACACCATCTGTAGATGCATCGGTGTCTCTAAGATAAATCTTTAGACCATGTGCCTTCTCTGACTTACTGGCAATTGCAGAAGCTTGACAAGATGGCCATGAACCAAACTCCAAATGGGGACAGCTACATAACTTAACCAGATTTACTATAATCCCTCTTTTCTCCCTCCAGCATTTTCTTCCCAATAAATCAATTTGTGTGTTACGTATGAATTACTATTAGCAACAAATGCAAGTTGTTCTTAGCTAAGTGAAAAGAACTTATGCTGTACTGAAGATGGAAAGTAGGACAGATAAGGAAATACATGTGAAATAAAAAGGTTTGCAATTCATACTTTGCCATGATCACACCACGCAAAGCAGTAAACTTGCAGAATTTCTGCCAAAATTTTTAAATTTTCACAAAGGTGATCACCAGAACATCATATATCACTGACAGAAAATTTTTCATTTCCTTAGAATTGCAAAAGTCCACTCAAGTTCCCTAATAGATGGATTTCTTCACCAGTCTGCTCTGGATACTCTATATGAATCATAGAATCATAGAGTCATAGAATCATAGAATCACGGAATCATAGAATCATAGAATGGCTTAGGTTGGAAGGGACATTAAAGATCATTTAACTCCAGTCCCCTGCCATAAACAGAGATGTCACCCACTAGATCAGGTTGGCCAAGGACCCATCCAGCCTGGCCTTAAACACCTTCAGGGATGGGGTATCCACAACTTCTCTTGGCAACCTGTTCCATTGCCTCACTACCCTTACAGTGAACAATTTCATCTAAGTCTAGTCTAAATCTATCCTCTTTTAATTTAACACCATTCCCCCTTGGCCTGCCATTACCTACTGGAGTAAAGAGTTCTTCATTTTATGGATGATGAACTCCCCTTCAAGTACTGAAAAGTTACACTGAGGCCACCCTGGCACCTTCTCTTCTGTAGGCTAAACACCCCCAGCTCTTTCAGTCTTTCCTCATAGGAGACATGCTCCAGCCCTCTGGTCATATTTGTAGCCCTCCTCTGGACTCGCTGTTACAGGTACACATCTTTCTTGAACTGGGGGACCCAAACCTGGATAGAGTACTCGAAGCGGGGCCTCACAATCACCTCTCTTGACCTGCTGGTCATACCTCTTTTGATGCAGCCCAGGATGCAGTTGTCCTTCTGGGCTGTAAGCATGCACCGCTGGCTCATGTTAAGTATTTTCTCCGCCAGAAACCCCAAGTCCTTCTCTATAGGACTGGTCTCAGTGAGTTCCCAGTCTCCCAGTCTGTACTCCTGTCTGGGATTGCCCTGACCCTGGTGCAGCACCTAGCACTTTGACTTGTTAAGCTTCACGGAGTTCATATGGGCCCACTTCTCCAGCCTGTCTGGGTCCTTTTGAATGGCATCTCTTCCTTTTTTTGGTATCAACTGAATCACTCAGGTTGTTTGTGGCAAAATGACCACACAGACACCAGGGTAGTTTTAAGGATCAATAACTTTAACAACAATCTTATTGAGGACAGGATCTTTTCTCATACCATTAGCTGTACAAGCGGTACTTTCCCACTAGCTGTTCATTGGTTAACAACTTTGTCCAGCAACAGCAAACTTTTAGCAACTTCTATATCTTAACAGTTGGAGAAGGATCAGTTTGAGACAGCAAGGCATCTTGTGAATCACCCTTCTTTGTTCCTTCTAACTTGTTTACATTCCTCATGGCCTCATTGTTGAGTCTGATGGCAACACCAACCACAGGGCTTGTAAACCCCCATGGCGATGCTCCCACACTTGCTGTCATCTGCAAACTTGCTGAGGGTGAACTCAATCCCGTTGTCTATGTCATTGATGAAGATATTAAAAAACACTGGTTACAAGAGAGATTCCTGAGTGAGACCACTCATCATCAGCCTCCACCTGGACATAGAACTATTGACCACTACTCTCTGGGTGTGCCATCAAACCAATTCCTTATCCACCCTTCAAATGCATATCTTCAAATGCCAAGTGTGGCTTGGCAACTACATAAGCCAATTCCCTCAGGACCCTGAGATGCATGCCATCAGGTTCCATAGACTTGTTAAGTTGTGTCAGGAGGTCCCAAACCTGCTTTTAACTTATGGTGGGAGGTATTCTGCTTCCCTAAGCCCCACCTAGAGGTTTGGGGACTCATGAGATGTGGGAAGCCTGACCACTAGTAAAGACCGAGGCAAAGTTAAGTACCTCTGCCTTCTCCACATCTGTCTTTACTAATTCTTTGTCTTCATTTTTCAGAGGAACTAGATTCTCCCTAGTCTTTCTTTTACATCCATTGTGCCTGTAGAGCCCCTTCTTGTAATTCTTCACATCCCTCACCAAGTTAAGTTTTGTCAGTGCCTTGTTTTTTCTGATCCCATCCCTGCACATCCCGACAGAATTTATGTAATCTTTCCAGGGCACATGGCCCTATTTCCACCATCTGTGCATTTCCTTCTTTTGCCGAAGTTTGACTAGCAGGTCCTTGTCCAACCATGCTACTTTCCTACATTCCCTGCTTGATTTATTACGTATGGGAATAGAGAGCTCTTGTGCTCTAAGGAAAATATCCTTAAGGAGTTGTCAGCTCTGATCAGATCCTCTGTCCCTAAGAACCATGTCCCATGAGATCTCATCCACTAATTCTCTGAACAGCTGGAAGCTGGCTCTTCTGAAGTTCATGAAGTTCACTTTGCTCTTAGCCAGGCCCTTATTACTCGAGATCACAAACTCAACCACGGAGTGGTCATTGCAGCTTTGGCAGTGTTAACCTCTTTAATGCACTCCTCTGCTTTGGTGAGAACCATGTCCATTAATGCTTCTCCTCTGTTTGCTTTTTTCTAATATCTGGATGAGGAAGTCATCCTCAAAGCACTCGAGGAGTCTCCTGGATTGACCACTGCCTGCCACGTGGCTTTCCCATGAAACATACATGTGGTTGCAATCTCCCCTCCCCTCCCCTCCCCTCCCCTCCCCTCCCCTCCCCTCCCCTCCCCTCCCCTCCCCTCCCCTCCCCTCCCCTCCCCTCCTCTCCTCTCCTCTCCTCTCCTCTCCTCTCCTCTCCTCTCCTCTCCTCTCCTCTCCTCTCCTCTCCTCTCCTCTCCTCTCCTCTCCTCTCCTCTCCTCTCCTCTCCTCTCCTCTCCTCTCCTCTCCTCTCCTCTCCTCTCCTCTCCTCTCCTCTCCTCTCCTCTCCTCTCCTCTCCTCTCCTCTCCTCTCCTCTCCTCTCCTCTCCTCTCCTCTCCTCTCCTCTCCTCTCCTCTCCTCTCCTCTCCTCTCCTCTCCTCTCCTCTCCCCTCCCCTCCCCTCCCCTCAGGCATTGTAGTGGTTGAAATCATTGCTTAACTTACTTATCATGTAGTGGTGCAACAGGTTACTCAATTGGGAATTGTCTCTACATCCACTTCCTTAAAAAAACACATAAGCCTGTGGGAGAAGGTAATCAAACGGTATGCATCATACATCCATAGAAGAGTTCCCAAGTACTGGAAATACATTTACGTTTGTGTAGATATTTTTTGGCAACATCCCTGTCTTATGCAAGAAACTGACTTCAAGAATGATCATACAGGACCAAGAAAGAAATGAACACGTAGACTGATTTTTTTGTTTGTTTCCATAAAACATAGTGGAAATCTCTGTATCTTAGTGTACTGAGTATAAATTGACATTTCATAGAATCATAGAATCGTTTCAGTTGGAAAAGACTTGCAAGATAATCAAGTCCAATCATCCACCTAACACTACAAGTCCACCACTAAACCATATCCCCAATGACCACATTCACGTCTCTAAATACCTCCAGGGATGTGACTTCACCACCTCCCCATGCAGCCTGTTCCAATGGCTAGCCACTCTCTCCATGATATACTGGATATCCTTCCTGATATCCAGTAAAAACATCCCCTTCCACAATCTGAGACCACTGTCTTGTGTCCTGTCATTTGTGACCTGGGAAAAGAGACCAACACTCTCCTCACTGCAACCTCTCTCATCCAGTAATGGGTCATGTCTTCATAGTCAGGCAGGATTTGACTTTCATAAACCCATGCTGACTGGGTCTCATCACCTGGTTGTCCTGTACGTGCCATGTAACAGCACTCAGGATGATCTGCTTCATGACCTTCTGTGGCACTGAAGTCAGACTGACAGGCCTATAATTCCATGGATCCTCCTTCCTGTTCTTCCTGTACATGAGTGTCACATTTGCCAACCTCCAGTCAGCTGGGACCTTCTCATTTACATTATATTTTCTGTTGTGGCCAGAGCTGTTTCTTATGCAGTAAGACACTATTCTGAACAGTGGTTCAAGTTAGGCCTCTAAGTAATGCTGTAAAAATAAATAAATAAATAAATAAAATAAAAATAAAATAAAAATAAAATTCACAACAAAATACATGATCATGTTGAAAATATGCTTAGGTATCCGAATTATTAAAATGATTTTACTGTAGTTCATACTTTCACCTTGAGTTAAATGTGTTATTTTCTTTAAATATATATATATATACACAAGAAACATTTGTAAGTGTTCTGTCAGATAGTTTTTAACTCTATGACTGGCTAGGTTTGCTTTTCAAGATTTCATCCATTGAGATAAGAAACATCACAAAACATTTAATTGTATGTGTTTTCTTTTTTTGTTTTGTTTGTTTGTTTGTTTGTTTTTGCATACAATCTGGACCTTAAGCATGCTACCTTAACATACTCCCTTGAGGCACATTAATTAATGTAAAATTAAAGATAATTATGATAATTAAATCTTCTCACAAAGTAATATGTGACTATCTAGTGTGAGCCTGTCTGAAAGGTCTAGTGTGAACCAAAAAAAAAAAAAAGAAAAAGGAGTCAATAGTTTGATATTAATACAATGTATTCCTAATACTTCTGAAATCTACATTCTAAAATAAAAGACAAATTTGTCTGAAGGTGTGACACATCAGAGCAGAATGAGACAGCTATATTTGCACTGTCACTATCTGTCTCTCTTTTTTACATGGCTCTTATTCAATTTATGCAAATCTCAGTCAATAAAAAATTAAATTGCTACGTTGCTACGTACTTCATTTACAGTGTCCTTCAGTTTAATCAAGTAGTTTCAGCTGAATCAGGCATTAAGGAAATGGTCTTGTACCAATGTTGTTGTGCTCTGATTTTTGCTATTGCAGTGACTAAGCTGTCAGCTGTCCTCATTGCAGCCCCTCCTAGATGTATGTTCCATGTCACAAGTGTGTACTTACAAAAAACTCTATATTTAACTTTTCTCTGAACAGGTCTGGTTCTGTTGCTCTCTCCTGCTCCTATACTAAGAGAAAAACTAATAAATCTTTACTTCAGCACTCATTAAAGCAGAGATCAATTTGGTAAGCATCAGCGTGGAAACAAATAGACACTTTATAGCTATTAATAAAGGAGGATAACTGCTGGCATTAGTCATGGCATTTAATTTCACCAAAGTAGCAGCTGGACAGTTTTCTTCCCTCAAGGTGATGATTTTCTGTGGTGCATTTTCATGCCCCATGGCTCACATTTTATAAATGGGCAAACCGTGCTTTCAAATGAGAAGAACCCCCGCCCACCAAAAAAAAAAAAAAAAAAAGTAACAAATTAAACCCATCAACAACCCTCCATTCCTTCCATGACAACATGTTGAAAATGCTTCCGTTTTACAAGAAACAATATCCATATAAATAAAAGATTGAAAGAAAACAATATCTAACAATTTGAAAGGATCACCACAATGCTAATCTATGTCACAATAAATGTGCTTTTATTTTTCTGAGAAGCATATGTTTTGCTTTGTGGTTTTTCTTTTTATTTTTTTTTCCTGAAAAATAGTTTTCTAATCTGCCCAGAATGTAATGATAATTGCAGAAGAGCATAAAAATCAAAAGATAAGACTCCAAAGAGATAAATGAAAAACAGCTTGATGAGTCAGTAGCCCATATTGTATGTCTGGAAGACAGAAAGACATTTACCTTTATTCCCACTTAAATGCACTCTTGTCAGTGTAAAGCTAACTTTTCCAGGCACTGTTCCATCTCCTTACCAAAGCCATAAACCTTGTTCTTAATGACCATAACACAAGGGCAGACCTGCTTTGTATATTGCCAAACTAGGCTATATCCAGATGATCATGTGGAGTTAGGAAGCTGCTTGTATGCCTGATAAAAAATGAGAGATCATCATGGAAAATTTTTGGTATCATACACAAAGTGAGGAATCATAATCAAACAAATTATGATTATCATACCACAAAAACAGGAAGAATGGATGTGTTTCAGCCTGTTTTTGCTGCTGAGGCCAAATTAGTGAATGGAAAAAAAAAAAGAAAAAAAAAAGGCTTACACTTTGACAGATATGAGGAGATTAAAAAGAACAGAACTTCTAAAAGAATAGAACTTCTCCATGTGTGATAAATTTTAAGAAACAGTGTCAACATCTAACTTGGTGTTTCAGAGGTGTTTCAGAGGTGTTATTTGAACCATACCCTAGATTCAGACCCTTGCTCAGCTCCCAACTCTATAACGTGGCTTCGTAAAAGTCCTAATATCTTTATTCTACCTTCTCCTTGGAATGATGCGGTTTATTTCTCATCTTCAAAATTTTTATGTATCATAAAAGACATCCCCACTGTCTAATGAACAAACACTCTTTTAAGCTTTCAAATCATAAATTCAAAGATAGTGAAAAGAAATGTATAACGTTCCTCATTTATCTTTAAACACTACACAGCAATCAGGTGTATCAAAAGGTTATAGAAACATCTAGGGCAAAGTCTTGAAGGGTTGCTAAAAGAAATGTGCCTGTCACAAACTATGATATTGTTTTCTTAGAGTTTTTGGCTTTTACTCTGACTTAAATTGTCTTTGATCTATACAGTAAAGAAAACATGGATATTGAATTTGAGATTTTCCCACCACTGTGCTCATCAGAGGGACCCTAATTACCGTTTAACATTTGTTTTTGTTTTTTGTGGACTTAATTCAAGTCTGGCTAGAATTTAGCAACATTTACTTTGATTTTCAAGATTTCTAGAGGAAATAAAAAACAGCAAGGTTAAATACGACCATAAGTCAATGTTGATTTAGACTGTTCAGCTTATGTAGATATTACTGTCACTTCAAGATATATTAGCAGCATTAAAGAAAAAGTTTGGACATCACAGATTTTTCTGTTGGCAAAAAAAAAAAAAAAGTTACAATATTACTAGTAAAATGATTTGAAATGATTAAAATGGCTATCACTTAAATAGAAATCTGAAAGAGTGTAAGTTTGAACTAATTTTGTGTGAAATTGTCTGTTTCCTCTATTAAAAACAAAGCAAAACAAAACAAAACAACAACAACAAAAAAAAAAAAAAAACAGACAAAGCTTAATTAGAACTTTTATTCTTCTTATCATTATTATTATTATAGGGATTTTTTGGAATTCTTTATCTAAACCATCAAAGAAGCAATGAGAAGATGGGAAGCATAGTCTGTATTTATGTAAAAAATTCTCATGCTATGTCAATTTTGTATAGAAGAGGCTTCCATTCTATCAGCACATGGTGCTGTACTTATGAATAAAACATTTCAATTCGAGGAAATGAAGGAAATGAGTCATAAGTATTCATTATTTTTTTAACTTGAATAATAATATTTTATTCAAGATAATCTACAAAATCACAATTACATTGTAGATAACCTATTCCATTTATTTATTGTTTAAAAGTAAATTTATTGGTCCAGATAGTATGCCTAGGAACTCATTCAAATTGTATGTCTATAACCAGTTTTTAATAGTCATATAATAGATGTTTACATTATTATCACAATCAAAAGGATTTCAAGCCCTGAGAAAACCATTATCATCACTTCTGTACTTTTGTGCGGCAGCTATATATAGGACAGTACTGGAATCGTGATTTGGTTGGCATACACTCACTAATGGCAATTAAGTAGATGAAGGTTTATACCCCTCTCCTTATGTGAATACTAGAAATTATCACAAGGAGTATTCTACTGTTTTACGGTACATTGTTCCTAATGTAATATTAAGATTGCTACTTAAAGACTGTGTAAGTTTCTCACATAAAGGTAAGAAAAAAATATTTCTATTATATCACTTGTTTTCAGCTATGATAGGCTGAATAGGTCTTCCACAACTCCCTGGGATGATGTAACATCCATGTAAGTTCTCCAGAAATAAATTCCAGATAAAAAGACACTAATTGTGGATTTTAAGAGAAATCCCAGTTCAGAGTGTCTGAGGCACTAAGTTCTTCCTGTGAAAAAAAGTTGGTCCTGCTGCTGACCTGGAACAGCTTGCCAAGCAGTCTCCAATTAGTAGCTGTAGAGTTAAATGAAAAATTACTGAGTATGGTGTGGAACTTAAGATTTTACGAAGAAGGAAATGCAGTTGGAATCATAGAATCATTAAAGTTGGAAAAGACCTCCAAGATCATCTACTCCAACCATCCTTTTACCAATATTACCCACTGAACTATGTCCCTAAGGTCGTTCAAGTTCCTAAAACAGGTCCCTAATGATTCCCATCACCTCTCTGAGCAACCCGTTCCAATACCTAACTGCTCTTTCTGAGAGGAAACATCTCAATTTCCAACCTGAACCGCCCCTGGAGCAACTTGAGGCCATTCCCTCTAGTCCTATCACTAGTTAGGCTATTGTTCCAATCTTGGAAGTGCTGCTGTCTGAGATGCAGCATGTCAGGCTTATGACACATGAACACTAAGAAGGGATAAATAATTAAAATTAAGAAAAGATCGCAAAAACAAACAAACAAACAAACAACAACAACAACAACAACAACAACAAATACACTATAATCTAGTCATGGATAAATTTATTTGGAATTAGAATGAAGTTCCTAATAGTTACTAAGGGATAGCTGAAAAATCAGTCAAGAAAATGAACAAAAAGAACTCACTAGGTTGAAATAAGATTTAGATGCATTAACAGAGAAAATTCATGTTACTTGTGAGAGTAGAATTCTGATTTAATGATTCAGATGGATTCTTCAAGTTCTTTTGAAAGTTGATGGTATTCTCTTTAGGAGTTAAGCTAACATCTTCCTGTGGGGGACCCAGTTCAGCTACAAAAAGCTGTCCAAATGAGAATAAATTTCCCTAAAATGCAAGAGTCCTTCTTATGCTGGAAGCTTGTTCACAATGTTTTAGCTTTGCTGGAAGTTTCAAGAGATACTGGATGTGTCTTTAAAAGAAAAAGTTCCTCCCATCTGTCTGTAAGCCTCATGTAGAATAAGTGTAAAGCATTTTCAGTTTTAGAGGTTAAATGTGTTTCATCAGTGCTTTTCCTTTATTAAGTACTTTATTTTCTTCAGTCTGACACATCACAGTCAGACTAACAGGAATGAGCCTGTTAGTTTTAACAAAAACTTGAGTGTGGTTGGTTATCATGCTTTTATTGAAATTCAAGTCCATTTCAGATAGATAGTCAGAATCATTCTTAGTATTTAAAGAAAGCCTAACGGGAAAGATATTCAAATATGATTAACTTACTTACTGATTAATTTACTTCAAATATAATTAACAACTCTGCTCCTAAATGCATAAAATCTATATGCATAAAATGCAACTCATAGGTCCCATATGATGTCATTTGATGGTTATATTTCTAATAGATGAGTATATGTAATATTATTTTTTTAGTACTGTGTCGTCCTGAGTGGTTAATTTATAAAAAGGATCTCTTCTAAACACAATCACACAAAGTAAAAATTATTACCGTTTAACTGGATTACAGAATGAAGGTAATTTTAAAATCAGTTTATTTTACCAAATGATGCCCGACCCCCTTGCCACAGAGTTATTTGAAAAAGTGAAAGATCTCAAGGTTTTCTTACCGTTTATTTTTTTTCTTCTTCTTTTCAAATCACCCCACTTTTTTCTGCAAGTCAATAATAAACTTAAGAATACATGGAGTACAATTAATAAACTATCATAATACAGTGCATTTCTGAAGTTGCTGTAGAATAATCTTAACTGTAAAGGGATCTGTCTAAAATACAAAGTTCTAAAAGGAAGTATGATGTCCAAAATACTGATATGCTACAAAAGGTTTCCTTTTGACAATTTGGTGATCCTGTTCTCATTCATTCTACACTCACGTACTCTTTACCAAATCCACAGCATTAATAAAAACATTCAGAGTACAACAATTTTGAATGAGTCTCAAATTATGCAAGATTTAAAAAGGAAGTATGGTTAACTTAATTTCCATTCTATGCAAGTCACAAATTGTATATAAGTTTAAGATTGTTTTCAGTGTTCTGAAGGTTGCATGCATATGTAGTTCTCACTTTTTATGTGATGGCTAGCATAAATCTGCAGTCAATATAAATACAATGAATTCTCCTAAATCCTGACATATCCATGGTGAGTGTCTTCTTATTGACATTGGTTTAGGCCCATGATTAATACTTCTTTGCAAAGGAAATATATTATTAGTAGTATTAGTGTTAAAACTTAATAATTCTTTTACTAGTCACACTTAATTTAGAAAATGAGTAAAGAAAGGATTATTTTATAGTTAATAACTCTCCAGATATTACATCAAGTGGTATAAAACAATACATCTTGTAGCAACATTTTATCAAAAACAGGGAACAGAAGTTTATGTCTGTGTGTTGAGGTTGAAGGGATCAACCAGAAGGGTTATTTTAAAAGGATGGCCATAATTTTGCCGAATATTGGAAAATAATCCTGTGGAACTTCAAGGAAAGCAAAGGAGGTGCAGCATTCCTAGGCATTGCAATGCCTTTATATCTAACAATGGAAAATGTATTTTTTATTAATGTCATAAGTTACAGAACTTTCTACTTCTAAAGTTCCCCAGGGGGAAAATATATATATATACATACACATATATATATATATATATATACACACATATATATATACATATATATTTGATTCATTTTATTTTTTTTTTAATTCTATAAATAATTTTAAATGTCCTAATTATGAAAAAACAAACAAACAAAAAAGAAAAAAAAATGTCTCATATTAGTTGTCTGAATTTTTTCTGTAAGATATAACACTCATGGTGAAAAACAAATTGAATATATCTTAGATACAACACCATGATCAAGAATTTCGTAGGCTTGACATAAATCAATGTATTTCCCATACTCTCATGAAAGAAGGAATGTTTCAAGATTTCTGTTAAAGATCAATGCACACAGGCTTATCTTGTTTCAGAGAAACTATTTACTTTACTATTTTCCTCTCCAATTTATATAAAATGAAATAGAGGAGAACACACTGAGTAGCTCTAAAATTGGAGTGATGTTTCTAAAATTTTTTTTTTTTTTTTTTTTTTAATATTTTCTCACTATATTTTGATTTGATGTTCATAAATTGATCACACACTCATCCTTTAAGCTTAAACAATGTTTGCTTCTGTTCCAATTCCTGTTATTTAAGAAATGCTGTTGAAATTAGTACTCAGGAAATATAATGGTTTCTGCATGGGATAGCAAAAAAACACTGTCACAAAAGCACTCCCAACTGATTAATTTTTTTTTTTTTTTTTACAGGGGCAAATATATTTGATTACGGATGGATCATGAAGTGATAAATATATCTTACTAGCAGATTTGCCAGATTGTGGAACAGTCTTAGCACAACAAAAGAGAAATCTGTTCTCATGTGAGAATTTAAAAATAAAAATTGTCAACTATAGGAAGTTAGTTTTCCATTCATAGAAAATTTGTTAGAATAAATATCTGACAAATTGCTGCTACTTCATGATTAAGAAATCAAGGAAAATCTTTGTAAGCATATTATTATTAAATCTTTAATATTGTAATAAATATTTTTATAAATAAAATTGTTTGTAATAAATTTTAGAGACATTCCTATCTATTTAATGAGGAAATATATCTTTGTATTTCAACAGATAAGGGTATTTTTAAAGACACAATACTTGTTTCCAGTTGATCTAAGCAGTAATTATATAAGAATTATTGTCCCTGTCATTTAGAATGAAGAGGACTTTATTAATTCTCCAGTAATACACCTAAATTTAAAACAAGGAGTATAGAGAGTTTTAAAGGAAAATAAATAATAGAAAGACAATGAGAGTGAAGTACTTTTCAAATGTGTAATAAAAGATATATTATATATATATATATAATATGAATATATAAAAATATATTTAGATATAAAGTTATATATATAAAGCTACAAAGTGGTGGATCTTCCACCCATTTTTCACTATTATTTAGCATAGTTTTGATTATTTACTGTTGAATTTTCCCCTTAGAGTTCATTCAGAGTATCCATTTTCTTAATTTCACTTGTTATTTGTAGGCACATGACTATAAGATGAGAAATTAGATTTTCTAAACACTTCACCAGCTGCTCATGAAAGAGTTTTGAGACATGGATATTATTTTATTTTAGTGAACTAGATGTTCAAAAGCAAATGACCAGTCTCTTAGTAGAATTTCTATAAATCAAAATCTAATTAAAATCACCACTTTGTAGTCCTATTTACAGAAAATACTTAATTGTGCACACATTTTTATTCACTATAGCTCTTGAATGCATACTTAAAATTATACTTATTCTTAGGTTCAACTGGCTTCATCAGGGCAAAGCAGATGTTTAAACTGATTCATGCAGTAGAAATTCCATTTAAAACAGGCCTTCTAAGTCAATTCCCTCTAACATCTTTCAAATGATTTTGTGACATCTATTACAAATTCAGTCTGTAAAATTTTCATTAAATTGTTATATTTATTATATTTTATTATTATTATATATTAAAATACCTCTATATTATTTTTTCATTATGTTTTTGTTGTTGTTGTTGTTGTTTGTTTGTTTGAGAGCCTTTCCTGTATGTCTTAAACTAGTCCTGACATCTGAAAAGAACTGCTGCAGTTTTAGATACACGTGTATTACACCTTAGTTCTGTTACAGAATTTGCTTACATATCCTGAAATATGACTGTAATATGATATGAAGAGCAATAGCATTCCTTCTTTAGAGATTTATTGCATGGATCTGTAAGAGATGCAACAGTATTTGCCAAACTGTATTTCTATTTGCATAGAAATGAACAATTCTCTTCTAAGAGGTAGCAGAAGCAAGCATGTTAATGAGATTTATGCTTTTGGGTTTTTTGTTTTGTTTTGTTGTAGACAAAATGAATTGGCAGAAATCAGCAGCTCTTTTTCTTAAACACAAAGATAAAACATGCATTTTATCTTGAACCTAAGATTATGACATGTATTGGGAGAAAAATTAAAGTATAACACTTCCATGGGTAGTAGAGCAGGTGGTTCAACATCTGCTATTCTGCTTTAGAATCTAGGTATCTTATAAAATATGCATTGCATAGATAGGAATTATTTCTAATAGTATGTGTATACAATTGTAAACATTATTAGCCAGTCTAAAGTGAGTCACCTAAGGATATCATCTCCTGGAACTAAATATTATCTAGAGATCGTAAAGCAAGCAAAAGAGGTGTGAATACTATAGATTTGATTTTGCTCAAAGTAATTTTTAATTGCTACTTTGTGGCAGAAGAATACATCTTTGCCTCTAGGAGAAACCCTGGTACTCCACATGTCCTGTTAACACTTCTAGAAAAGTTAATAGACTAGAATTGCAACTGATTATTATTTTTTTGTTATCTTTTGTCTCTCAACAATTGTGGAAAGCCCATACTTGGTTAGAGCCTACAGCAACACAGAAATGAAGTCACCCTGACCTTGCATCAATAGAATGTTGAATATACTTGTGCCAAATTTTCCAGAGGGTAATTAAAAAGAACTCTGTCAGCTATTTGCCTCTGATATATCTTGCTGAAGCAAATCCTGTATAGATAGCACCTGCTCAATTGTAATTCTGTAACTATTTGAACATATTAGCCCTTCTTATTCTAGAATTATTTTGAAGGATTTCCCTGCATAAATGCCTCATAATAAAGAAAGACCCAGTCATGGTTACTTCTTCATAATCATATTGCAAAAGCAATAAAACAAAGCCATTGGTAACAATTAATTTCAGCATTAATTAATCTTTTAACTTTGGTGACTTAACCTTATCCAGCACTCAGCATTATTCACACCTTCTTATTCATCATCTTTTCATTGACTAACATTTCATCCAGGAGATGGAACCCTGATAAATGCATTAAAAATATAATAAAATTATCGTTTTGAATAGAAATTATATCATTGTCATAATAGTGACTAACCTATCACAGGAAATAAACCATGCCTCTGAGACATGCAAATGAGTCAAAGTTATTTATACATGTGTCAATCTAATGGATATTTAGTAAATAAATACATTTTCCTTTTGATGAATTTGAAGTATTGCAGCTTAAAGGAGTACTAATTATTTAAGGACAGTGCAACTGCACTAAAAATACTGACAAAAAGCATCATACATTGTATTACAAAGCATCAACTGTTGCTAACAGCTATATTTCTTTGAAAGTCTTGTACATGAAGTGGAAAGAGTAGTGACATTTTCTCTCTAAAGTCTATAAAAAATCCAGATCTTTCAGCAGTTTCATTATTTTTTTTGTTTGATGTTAATAACCAAAATGGAGTTACCAAAATGGAGTTCAGAGATGAGCGACAGAGCTGAAATTAGATTACTACACCCATTAGGCCCAATATGTTCTCACCGAATGCAATTGCTCTTCTGTGTTCATTTACCTAAGTGAGCAAATTTGCCTACAGCAAGGAAGGGAGGAATATAACGCTAAACCTCAAACAATCATACATACAAATTTTAAAATTATCATTCAGAATTATCATCGTTCTGTGAATAGAAAATCTAAGAATCTAAATGAAAATTTGTAAAGAAGGGAATGTAAATCTTCATTAGAATGCACTTGAAAGCCATGAATTCATAAAGGTCTAACCATGTTTCTGACAACATATTCACTGGTGTTTTGGACAAATCTTTTGAGTTAATTAAACCTTCTGAAAAACAAAGGATGATTTTTTTTTCCTATGCTCTGAAAGTGTTGTGACTCATCTGTTTAAATTATGCCTGGTAAAGTGCATTGAAGCCCAAATGACTATAAATAGCTATAGTAAATATCTATAAAGTAAATTCCATATATATATGTATATATATTTCTAGAACAGGAAAGTTAACTGCCTATCTTTCAAAGTCTACAAACAGAAAAGTTTAACACATTCTTGAACCTGTTTATTTTTCCTTATACAGCATCACCATTTTTCTTCTTTCTACTAAATATGTTGTCTCCAAAAAAGCATTTGCATGTTTTAGTTGCAAAAGTCATGATTCTGTTCAAATTTGATGATTAGTTTAGACTTTAGGTAACTATTTTCCTCCAACAGGAAGGCCTCTTTAACGGAGGTCTAAAAAAGTTTGAATTTAGTTTTTCTGAAAGCATGTAAAACAGTTCTTATATCCTGCCTGGCACTTTAATATGTACTATTCTTATACATGCTCACTTGCTGTGAAATTCTACAAACATCTTAAAAAAATCCAGAGTAAGGTGTAGACAAAGAGTTGTTTGGTGTTAGTTTTCCTAGAATAAATCTTTTCATTTCAAAATAAATTTCTGTTCCAGTGTGGATTAAAGTCAGATTTTAAACATTTCCTACAAAGCAAAAACTGTCTATAAATGCCACTAATTACCTAAATGTTGTCTGTAGATGAATCATAGAATTGTTAAGGTTGGAAAAGACCTCCAAGATCATCTGGTCCAACCATTGCCTTACTAAAGGTGACACCCACCAAACCATGTCACTAAGCACTATGTCCACCCTTTCCTTGAACACCCCCCGGGATGGTAACTCCACCACCTCCCTGTGCAACCAGTTCCAATGCCTGACTACTTTTATGAGAAGGAATTTCTAATTTACAACCTAAACCTACCCTGGAGCAACTTGAGGCCATTCCCTCTAGTCCTATCACTAGTAATCTGTGAGAAGAAGCTGACCCTCAGCTCCCCACACCTTTCTTTCAGGTAGCCGTAGAGAGCAATGGGGTCTACCCTGAGCCTCCTCCAGACCATATAACCCCAGTTCCCTCAGCCGCTCCTCATAGGACTTGTGTACCAGACCCTTCACCAGCTTCATAGCCCTTCTCTGGACATGTTCCATGGCCTTGATATGCTTCTTGTACTGAGGGGCCCAAAACTGAACACAGTACTGAAGGTCTCACCAGAGCTGGGTACAGGGGGACAATTGCCTCTCTGATCCTGCTGACTACACTATTCCTGATACAAGCCAAGATGCTGTTGGCCTTCTTGGCTACCTGGGCACACTGCCGGCTCATATTCAGGCAGGCATTGACCAACACCCCCAGATCCTTGTCCTCTGCACAACTTTCCAGACACTATCCCCCATGTCTGTAGTGTTGCATGGGTTTGTTGTGGCCAAAGTGCAGGACCCAGCACTAGCCACCTTGAACCTCATCCCATTGGCCTCTGCACATCAACTCATCCTGTCCAGATCCCTCTGCAGGGCCTTCCTACCCTCTGGCAAATTGACACTTCCTCCCTGCTTGGTGTCATTTGTAAACTTACTAAAGATGCACTCAATTTACTCATCCAAATCATGTACAAATATATTAAAGAGGATGAGTCCAAAAACTGGCCCCAGGAGAAAACACCACTCATGACTGGTTGTCAGTTGGTTTTCACTCCATTCACCACCATTCTCTGGGCCTGGACATCCATCCAGTTTTATAACCCAGCAAAGAGTGTACCTGTCCATCAAATCATTTCAACTTTATAATGAAATATATAGCTGAATATTCCTTCCTTCCTTCCTTCCTTCCTTCCTTCCTTCCTTCCTTCCTTCCTTCCTTCCTTCCTTCCTTCCTTCCTTCCTTCCTTCCTTCCTTCCTTCCTTCCTTCCTTCCTTCCTTCTCTTTTGACGAGGCAAACAGAAAATGGAATTAGGATCACCTGCCTGGATAGCGGAGACATTGATTTTTTGTCTTTGGTCTGCCTCATTCAAAATTATAGATTTTAAATGGAAAAAAAAATAATTACAGTGATATGAGAAAACAGGTGATACAAATATGCACACTAAACTACAAGCTGACCCCATTTTCTTTTGAGGGAAAAAATAGACTCCTCAACGCATCATTATGACTGTTAAAATGCCCTAGTCACAAAAATATAAAGAGTGTTTAATTGCAAGATAAAAATAACATCTTTTAGGCCCTGGGAACATTTTCATCATCTGTCCTTGCTGGGTTTCCCTCATTTGCCCATCTGCCCAGGCTCCCTTGTAAGGTCCAGGGCTGTCAGCCACTGCCCCAAGAAGGGCACAGCAGGGCTGGCTCCAGTTCTACACAACCCTTCCCTGCCTGGCTATGCTGCCCTCCCCAGCCAAGGCCACTATGACTGACCTAACTCTGGAGTTGTGTACAACATAAGTGCAGTTTTTCAGTAACAGTTTTATAAAAGCTTAGAACAGTTTTACTTAAATTACTCTAAGTGTGTAAGGAAATGTAAAATTAAAAACAACAAACAAACAAATAAACATACAAAACTTTAAAAGCTGCTAAGTCTTTTAAAGACTCATCCCTGGAAGTGTCCATGACCAGGCTAGGTGGGGCTTTGAGTTACCTTGTCTAATGGAAGGGGTGGTGGAAGGGCACTGGTAGGAGGGAGAGGGGCTTGTAACTAGATGATTTTAATCCAAACCGTTATGAGATTCTATGATTCTGGATAAATCCACCGGTCCCAAACCAGTAAAAGAAAATAAATAAATACACAAGCAAACAAATAAATAAATAAAAAGAAAGGGAGACTAAGTCCTTAATTTTGTAATAGTATAAAATTGAAAGAAAATTTCTGAGCTGAAGTTTAAATTCCTAACAGATAATTTATATTAGTAGTATCGGATTTTTCTTTATTTGTTAAGTATAAAGGCATTTTGAAGAAGAGAGATTAATAACGTGCATGACAAGAACAAAAACCAGGAGATGTACAAATGGAAAAAATATTGTAAAATTCAAACTATTCTTTTTTTTTCACCAAAGGCAAAAAATGCAGCTTTAGACCATAATAATACTATAAAGTGCTTACATTTTTCCCAACCCATCCATAAGTACTAGAACTTCCTCCAAAGTTCCACTGTAAGACAATCTTTAGTCTGCTTATGTCAGGTTAGAAAGAGGTTCCATTTTCCAGGACAGTACAGTATAATATACTACTGAACACAGAAAACTAAATAAGCATTTAACTGACATATTATAAATGATGTTGTAAAAACATGTTTAAATCATCTATCGTATTATCTAAAATCATCTATGATTTTATCATAGTAAATCATCTATGTAAATATCATATAAATCATCTATGTATTATCTGCCTTCCTGAGATCTGTAGGTGAAAAGTAGTTTGACAGTTTCGGGTAAGAGAGATTCACTCTGCTTTGACAGAAGCCTATGGAAGCAGTTGAATACAGATAGTAACTCCAAGGCCTATACAGACAAGTGAAATTTATTGAGTTTGACATATCTAATAACAGGAACCTTTGTTTGTTGGCCTAGAAGTTATTGAAGTCCTTAACTACACAAACTTTCCATTGGTTGTTCTCATATTACTTCTACAGTTCTAAATGCAAATTGTTGAAACAGGAAAAATCTGTAAGTAGTCTTATGAAGAGGCTAATGAATCAAATCAAGTGTGCATGAGGAAAAATGAATGTCCTCTGCATTAGCATTTTTTCTACAAGAAACTCTGAGAGCACAAAAGGGATATTAACAAAACAAACAAACAAAAATTTGTTTTTGTTTTTGCTTTTCTCTTTTGTTCAGATTTTTTTTCCTGTGCTATTTACCAGACTTTTTCATACTTGGAAGAACTTTGGAATTTATAACAGATATAACTCTGTTTAGAAAAAGAGAGAAGGGATGGCAAAAACAATGATTTCTTCCTTTCTGGTGACTTTAGTTCAGCTGGTGACATTACTATAGTATTCCAGTGCTGTTCCCAACCACTTTGGTATTATGAGATAATACTAAATAATTTAAATAAAAATATCAACAAAATATTTTTTTATCTATCACCTCAGTGAAAATATAATTACAACTGATCATGTCAGGTGTAGACAAAGTTCTATGAAAAACAAAAACAAAAACAGAATAAATATCAGCTGTGGTCCATCTTTTCAACAAAACTCTTTCAACTCAAGCACAACTTATGTTCTGGAAAGCCAGCTAAATGGAATCTACTGGAAAGATACTTGAATGTACAGTTAAACTAAATTAAATTAAATTAAATTAAATTTTGCTATTGAAATGTTTAATAAGGCATATACACGATACGTGAAATGTTGAACATTTATGTTGTCATATCTGTGTTGAAACCCAAAGTAATGATTTCTAAAATTATGTTCATCTTGAGATGGGTAGAATTAGAAAATTATCTTATTATATTTTGAGAGAAAAAATATTTTTTCTTTAGATGAAAAGTGTACATAATTCAGAAGAGATCATAGTGATTGTGCTTGAAATAATGTTTTGTTGTTGGTTTTTTTTATAGCATTTCATTCCAAGTTCTCCCTCTGTTTGATATGGTGTGTTTCATTGTTGATGAAAGGAGACAGACTAACAGTTTTTTGAAACTTCCACCCCATGGGACCAGTATATAAAAAGCAGGGGGAAGTGGTAAAACACACAGTATAATCTATTCTAGGTACAGTAAGAGGGATTCCGTTTCTATATAAAACTAGTCTGGTACTAGAAGCTTGCAGGCACAGTTCATTTTGTATTGCTTTTATACTTACATTATCTGAAAAAAGCAAATAATAATACTTTGGATAAAGTATTTTGCAGAAGTACGGAACAGAGCCTGGAAAATAAGCTATAAATACCTACTTCTTGGCTTAAAGAGTTATTTCAGACTGATCCATCCATTTACTTATTTATTTATTTTTCTTTCATATATAATGGTAATGAATTATTTAGGTCCTATTAGTCTAAAATCCGTTTCTTTCATATTTCCTTCAACTTTTAAAAACATATTACAGTAGTAAGTACTTACTACTAGTATGTATTAGTATTGTTACTTTACTGTTGTTACTCTACCAGCACCCCCCAAAGTTAAATCCAAACAGAAAGATGTCTGTTTTGTATTTTAATAACTGAAAATATAACATTTTTCCATATTATCTCTGCCTAAATTTATTTGCCATGTAGCATATCCTACTTGATGAAATTGTGTTATAGGATGTTTTGTTAGCAACCTTCAAGGCAATCAAAATTCTGACACCATTTATTTAAGGGAAGCTGATACAGAAGAACAGAACAATAATTCCACTTATCACAATCATATTATCATTCTGAAAGCAGCTTCTACACTGATGCTATATCTATAATTCTTCAGTAGAGAGATAACAAAAACATAAACTTCAAAGACTCTTCTATAAAAATGGTTTCTTTTTTTTTTGCACTTTTTTTTTTTTTTTTGATGTACTCACACAGATAAGTTTTTACATTACAGTCTTGTGTGGTTGGTTGGTTTCTTAGACCATCATCATAGGAAGGACTCTTGGCAAGTCGTGTTTATTTTTAGTGTGTCAGAATTTGTTTTTTTTTTTTTTTAATTTATTTTCCTACAAAACGATCTTCTGGACAAATTTTTTTTAAGTTTTTCTGGTGAAACTGTTATAATAAAAGTCAAAGATTCATAACCGTCTTTCAAAGTTACAGCTGATTTATATGTTGTTGTTTGTTTGTTTTTGTTTGTTTTATTGTGTTTTGTTTATTTTTAAATAGTAAATGATAAAAGAACTTTAATCGAGTAATTACTTTGCAAATATGACTTCAGTAAATTGTTCATCACAATAGATTATAAACATTTGCCTTATTCCCCCACCTCCCCCCACTTTTTTCTTTTTTTTTTTTTTTTTTTTTAATGTATTTCCTGCTCTTAGATACAGTTATCATTTCAGGTTATTCAAAACACAGTAGACAGAAGTAAACAAATTCAGACTCAGATTCTACAGGTATTTTGAGGGAGTTCAGGCTGATTTTAGTATTTTAGTCTCTTTTTTTTTTTTCTCTTTTTTTTTTTTTTTCCCATTATTTATCTAGACATTTGTTTTCTTACACATGATACTCCTTCCTATACATACCATCTGTACTGATAGTCTTAAGGTTCTCACACATTCCATCATTATTTCTAAAATTGTCAAAAATAATGTACACTTTTCAGATTCTTTTTGATTTATATATATATAAATATACTTTATACCACGTTTTGCTAAATTTGTTATTTTAGCAGGGTAGAATCATTTATTTATATATTTTTGTAAAAAATAGTTTCTCTTTTTTTTTTATGTTTTATATTCTGTGTTTAAACCACTCTTCTAATGACACTATATATTTGCAAACCAATCCATCCGATTGATTACCATGACCATCCCATGTTTAGCATATTACAAACACTATTACCATAATGTCTCTTGTCTGAGTATTGGTTTGCCTACTTTAAATTTTCAAGGACTTATCTTGATATTTAAACTGATCTATAAAAAGTAGTTACAAATTTCCTACCAAAACATGAAGAATATTCATCACATATGATTATTTATAATCAATTACGGTAGTAAAGTTTGGGATTCATTTTTCTAAGGATTATATTAATGTATTAAATGAGTTGAAATCATTCAAGAAAATTAATTGCAGATGTAGTAAAACATAGATAGCTTTTTGAATGACTTGGTGAGATAAAACTTTTGATCAAACCAACTCAAATAAAATAAAAATAATTATTGAAATAATTATTGACGTTTGTGCTGAATCAGGTAGTTTTTCTAGGTAGTAATGTAAACTGTTACATTTGTCCTTGGCCTGCCTCAGGACATACTTAGCTGAAAACTAACTATAACTATACTTAAAAAAAAAAAAAAAAAATGGAAAGGGAAAGGAAAATGAGGGAAAGGAGAAGGGGAAGGGGAAGGGGAAGGGGAAGGGGAAGGGAAAGGGAAAGGGAAAGGGAAAGGGAAAGGGAAAGGGAAAGGGAAAGGGAAAGGGAAAGGGAAAGGGAAAGGGAAAGGGAAAGGGAAAGGGAAAGGGAAAGGGAAAGGGAAAGGGAAAGGGAAAGGGAAAGGAGGGAAATTAAAAAAAAAAAAAAAGAGAGAGAACTTTATCTATGCAAAATGGACTTAACCTTCTACTTGCTATCAATATTTTTTGAAATTATATAGCTACATATTATCCTTAGATATATCTTATTCTTAATAATATTTTTCAGGCCCTCTTCTGTTGTTACCTCAGACCACTAAAATTCTCATTGCAGTCTGTTTCTGCATCCTCATGTGCTCCATCTGCATTATAAAATAACAACAGTCAGCAGACAACTTAAAAGAAGATCTGTCAGAAAATAGAGGCATTCATTTGAAAAGTCATTAGAAGAGCTATACCAGAGAGCATCCTGACAACCTGAAACTTAAGGAGGTTATAACTTACAGAAATATAGTTATCATTTATGTTGGACCTGATGATCTTTCAAGGTCCCTTCCAACCCCTTCAATTCTGTGATTTTGTGATTCTGTGATTTATGGACAGTTCTGATTAATGTTTCATCAGTTCAGATCTTTGCTAAAATGTCACAAAAATTGAATGAGTATTTTGGGAATTGTTGGCCTGTTCAGCACCAAGCATTGTTATTTTCTTTGTCTTTCATGAATGTGGTGGCATCCTTGAAACTCTAGATTTACCAGTCAAGACCAGCTGATCTGTGGGATTAGGTAAGTGAATATATAAGGGGAAACTGAGACAGTGAAAGAATACCTGGAAAACAGCAAGTAGGACTGCACAACAATGACTAACAGATCTAAGATACATCATAATTTTAAATGACTTTGGGAAAAAAAAAAAAAAAAATCCTGAAGTTAACCATTTTTACCTATCCATTTTCATGTTTTAACACTCAACTATCCAAATTATTCATTGTAACTAAATTGTCCCAGTATGAAAATCTTTTAAATCCCTGAACATATAGCCTAGAATGATTAGAGTATCTTTCTTGAACACAAATATTTTTAATGTCTTTATTTAAAATGTAAGTTTATCTTCTTTTATCTACAGTCGTTGTGAATAAATAGTAAACTCAGTGAATATTGAATATCATAGCACCCCCTTGTAGATATTTTTACCATCTAACAAATTACCAAATCACAGTTTATTCATCAAAGTAAGCTATTATATCAAACATATACAGTTCTTCTAAAATAACCTAGAAGTTTTGAAAAGACCGGGACAAAGCTGCTGTTTCTTTGTCCTAAAAATTAAAAGCATAATTCTGGCCATTGAGGACTTTCTATCATTTAGACATTGGCCTTAAAAAAATATTCATTAGAGTTCATCAATATACTATGATTATATGTTTGATAACTGAAATATTGAATTTCCCCAAAGATTACTTCTTATCTCATTTAGATTCCTTGCATAGAAACTGTCTTTGAACATTATTCTGCAAACTTTTTTTTTTGTAAAGTCTTTCCTTTCTGAGAGTAAAATAATGTTATCCTGGCCTATTTAGGAGTGTTATTAAGACATATAGGTATACACATTACACATTAGGGTATATCATAACACATTAAGGTATATCATTTTATGCTTCCTCCTATATCAAAGTTTATCCATCAGCATTTATGTTCATCAATTAAAACAATAATGGATGAGACCTAATCGTTGTTATGTTGGATTTCTTTTTCTGATTTTTCTAAAAAAAAAAAAGTTTTTTTTTTTTTTTTTTTTTTTGCGTGTGTGTGTGTAAAAAAGGGCAACAATAATGGGAAAAAATGAGGGTCCAATTCTGTAAAACCCTTTAAAAAGGGTTTTACATATTTTTTACATAATGTAAATTTAATAATAATAATAATAATATGTATATAATGCAGAATGTAATTCTTCTCTATGAGGTAAGAATAAGGGTTCAGTTGCTTTATCTGACTTCCCGGGGCTTTTTGTTTGTTTGTTTTTTGTTTGTTTGATTTGCTCAAGCCTAATTTTGTGATCTGTGTGGTAAAAAATACCCACCAGATTTGGATCTGAGCTGAGCTGGGAGCCTAGCTTATAGATCTTGAAGATTTCATGTGCTTAATTGTCAGCCCATAGGGAGCTATAACTATGCCAAAATAAACAAATCTTCAGATGCCCAGGAAACCTTTATGAGTAAAAAGTCAATTGAGTACAGACTGTAGCTTCCTGAAACACCAGATGGCACTTGATCATGGTATTTGATCATCTAGGTATTGAGGGAGCTAGGCAAAATGAGGAGGCATAAGTCCTCTTATGGGTATAGCAGCTGTTTTCTTTCATGGAATGTGTGTATTTGGATTCTGATACTGTGACCAAAATAAAACAAAGACGAAAAGAAAACTTCGAAGTGTTTCTGTTCCTGTTAGATTTTCAGCCTGAAATTCAGATCAAAGAATGTTAGATTGGAATGGCTTTATTCTTGTATCTGAAAGTTATCCGAAGGGGGGAAAAAAAATAAAAATCTTCCCCAACCTATTCAGAGTTGTCCTTTGATATTTTGGAGCCTATTTTCTTTCACAGGATCCGAGAAAAGAAGATATATTTAAGAGCTAGTGTAGAGAAAGAAAATAGCTTATAATCATAATAGACATTGAAATACAGTTTTAAATATGCATGAATACCATTCATGCAGATGAATATTCTTTTTCACAAATGCCAGCCTATATAAATGGCACTGCATTATATCAGTTTTCTATGTCTGACTGTTTTTTTGTACAAGTTTTGGGAACAGCCATATTTGAGATGTAGACCTTTCCAACCCTTTAGTTAACAGAATGCCTCTATACTTAAATTTTCTCCTTCCACTCTGAATACCTATATAAGCTGCTCATTGCAGCAAAGGAAGGTTCTAAAAATGTGATATGTATAACTTGCTTTGCAATGTTCTCATACTTGACTAAACACAAGAGTGGATAGCAAAAGCAAGACCTGTAAGGGATAAAAAGGTATATCTATAAGAAAGTATACATACCAAGATATGTTTAACTCTGGTTTATTTATAATGTAATTAGCAATCACAATGGAATAAAACCCCTTTTAACCCTTTTAAAGTTAACATCTAGGCTCATGTCAAGCCTTTTTTCTAACAGAACCTCCAAGGGCTCGCCACAGTGCTGCTCTCAATGAGTTCTTCTCACAGTCTGTACTCCTGCCTTGGATTGTCTTGACCGGGTGCAGTACTTTGCACTTGGACTTGTTGAACCTCATATGGGCCTGCTTCTCCAGCCTGTCCAGGTCCCTTTGAATGACATCCTGTCCTTCTGTTGTGACAACTCCACCACCCAGTCATCTGAAGACTTGCTGAGTGTACGCAATAGCAAATTGAGAACTAACAGAGTAACTAAAATCCATATCAGATGTTCCTCTGACCTATTTATTGCAAATACATTTTAGTGCTTATAAAATTTTAATTGCATGTCAACTGTGTATGAATTCCACATTCCAATGATGAGTATTTGCCTTGATTATAGGCAGGCACATTACATCTTTTATTCCAGAACCTGCTCTCTTAAACAAATGTCATCATTTGATTCCTAGCTGACATTTCTTTCTCACTCCTCTGCTGTATGAAGTTAAGTTTGCACAGTATGTATAAATCAAGTGTCATATTTCATTTGTATTTTTCCTGCACGCAGTTTTTGCTTATGAAAGAGAAAGCAATCTATAGAAAGAAAAGGAAAATTAATGTCATCAAATTCCATCTGAAGAAAACAGCTACTCCTCAACAGAGACATTGATCTAAGGATAATTCCTTGTATGTTCCTAACTTGAAAAATGTGAGTCATCTCCGAAGACAAATTTCAGACTTGCTGAGGTATAGTGTTGAGTCAGAACAATTATTTTTAAGGCAATAATCCTTTAAAACACAATGAACATCTAGTGTTATCTTGATGTTTGTGTGTGAAGCAGGTACAGTTAGGCTCACTGATGCTGGAACTATATTATACCTGTCATTTTAGCAACGTAAACATATAATTCATAAAGCAAGCAAATTAAATAGGAATACACCACTGTATTGGACAGAATGATTTCAAGTATCTTCTGGTGACTCATTCTATTTTATTTATAATAGACTTCTTTTATATAATCCTTTCCTTTAACGTGTCATTAAAAGGGAATGACAGAAGGTAGGAGGTGAGAATGACTGGATGAAGATTCAGCACCAGATTGGTATTCCATTAATAAGATCTACCATTTCCTTTTCATCAAAGAAAAACATTTAGTTGGATATCCATAACAATAAAGTTTTATTTTTACTAAAGTCTTACATTAAAATAACTCTACATCCTACTATTTCACTTTTTTTAAAGTGATCATTTATTTATTTATTTAGCATTAGCAGAGATTCAAACAGAAACATTTTAATTTCTCATCAAAAATGAAAAAGTATATTCCTATGTTATTCCTATGTCCTGAACAGGACATGGAACACCCTGTACCCTGCTTTGTCTTTGACACAGACACTTGAATAAAAAAACAAAAACAAACAAACATACAAAAAAACCAACAACCACTTTGTATTAGTTACATTAAATTTTACTAAAGAAATAAACATGATGTTTATAGCTATAATTACACAGTCAAAAACAAACAAACAAGCAAATAAACAAAAAAAAAAATGGCCAAAATTGCCAGTAGTTCTAAATCCGTAATGGAAATATACTGATACTGTTCTTCTCCTCATAGTCTGCTTCTGTAAAAACAAGGGATATTTTAGCTGGCCATTAAGTAATTTATTTTTTTTTCTCGATTGAAGTACAGAGAGTGAAGAAACAAGGTTTCCTCCTTTTCTAAGAAAATCTCTTAAATTATGTATAGATCAACCCAACAATATTAGGGTAGAAAAGCCTTGCAAGGGTGGAAATGCCTTCCAGAGAGATCTGGACAGATTGGAGAGCTGGGTGACCACCAACCATGTGATGTTTAACAAGAAAAAGTGATGGGTCCTACACCTAGGAAAGGGCAACCCTGGCTATACTGGGTTATACTAGACTATACTATAAACTATACTATAGACTATGGCTATACTAGACTGAGTGATGGGACACTGGAGAGCAGTCCTGCAGAGGGGGATCTAGGTGTTCTGGTCGATAGCAAGCTGAATATCAGCCAGCAGTGTGCCCTGGCAGCCAGGAGGGCCAACTGTATCCTGGGATGCATCAGGCATGGCATTGCTAGCTGGTTAAGGGAAGTGATTGTCCCACACCACTCTGCGCTGGTGTGGCCTGACCTCAAGTACTTGTGCAGTTCTGGGCACCACAGTACAAAAAAGGACATTAAACTCTTGGAGTGTGTCCAGAGAAAGGCTACTAAGATGGTGAAGGGCCTAGAAAGGAAGACGTATGAGGAGCGGCAGAGGTCACTTGGGCTGTTCAGCCTGGGAAAGAAGAAGCTGAGAGGAGACTTTATCACAGTCTACAGTTTCTTCACAAGGAGGAGTGGAGGGGCAGATGTTGATCTATTGTCTTTAGTGACCAGGGTTTTGATCCGAGGGAATGGTGTCAAGCTGCAACAGGGGAGGTTCAGGCTGGATATCAGGAAGAGGTTCTTTACCGAGAGGGTTGTTGCACACTGGAACAGGCTCGCCAAGGACATAGTCATGGCGCCAAGCCTGTTGGAGTTTAAGAAGTGTTTGGACTGTGCTCTTAGTCATATGGTCTGAATTTTCTGGGTCCCTTCCAACTCAGGATATCCTATGATTCTATGATTCTACTGTTGAATTGTAAACAATTTACTTTTTTTTTTGTTTGTTTGTTTGTTTGTTTTTTTGTTCAAGACAGGTGTGATTTTCTTGCATTTTGGTTTTAGTATTGAAAAAAAAATAATTACCAGATTAGTACCTGTGAGGTAGACACCAACATTTCAATTTTCTGAAATTTATATGTATACCATAACAAGCTTTTTCCTGCTGTTCTTTTTCCTCTCACCTCTGTTCCCTATTTTCCTAATCCTCTGAAGAGAATAGGTGGATAACTTTCATTCCAGTCCTGTATAAATTTTAAGTATACTTTCAGCACATTTGATGTGTGGCACACTTTGATGGCAATCCAATTGCTATCTCCAAGGCAACTGTCTAGTCTTCTGCTTATAGTTATGTTCCTGGAATGGAGAACAAAAGAGTACAGAGTAATTTCTCATAGTATTTCTCTTGCCTTTATGGCAGGGATGTATGGAAAGAGAGAGAAAAGGAAGGAAGGAAGGAAGGAAGGAAGGAAGGAAGGAAGGAAGGAAGGAAGGAAGGAAGGAAGGAAGGAAGGAAGGAAGGAAGGAAGGAAGGAAGGAAGGAAGGAAGGAAGGAAGGAAGGAAGGAAGGAAGGAAGGAAGGAAAAGTGTTTATGAAAATCTGAAAATAACATGGGTATTATGTATGGATTTGGATATATTTCTGAATTGGAATATCTTTGAGAATCTTAATGTTCACAAAGTAAGTTTCCACTGAGTTTTGCCATTCCACCTAATACTTCTATTAGTAATGCTAATTTAAGTTTTGGAGGAAGAACATAGAAAAATAACCTTACAAATGCTTAGTTGTTATTCAGGGAAAGCAGCTGAGCAGTATTTCTTCTATTTCTTTAAGAATTAAACTAGCCAGCAGAACTTGTAATATGTTTGTAACAACAATGGCTCAGGTCTTCCCCCTACTGTGTAAGCAAAATCACCACCAAATAGGAGTTTATATTTTCCTTTGGGATATAGAGAATTAAGTCATTTCCAGAGGTAGGGAGATTGATTTCTACATGACTAATTGCTCCTCACATGAGAGAGGTCTCCTGGATGTAGCTGTTGTACAAGTGCTGGCATTTCCATATCCCATCACCAGATGGTCAAGATCCTTTATATAGTTGCTGATAAACTGGGCTGTTGATCAGTCCGCAAATATGTACTTCTCAGTGATTAATCCTGCATGCTGCAGTAAGAAGTTTCTTACAATTCTTCAGCCTGTTACAGTGAGGACTGAAGGAAAATATTTGTTGTATGTAAAAGGAGGGGGGGATGGGGTGGGAGGGCAGGGGAGCAAAGATAGACCTGATGTATTCTCAGGGAGAAGAGGTATCCTGATGTAAATAAAATTGTTTGAAAAAAAACAGAGTTCATGCCATCAGGTTAAGAGGAAAGATGAAATTTTACTTTTTTTTACTTTTTTTTTTTTTAATTAAGTATAATTCATATAGAATAGATCACTTGTTTCGTTAAATAGAAGAAGCCTTTGTATTCCTGTAAACTTATAGTCAGTCATTGCCTACTGCCAAATTAAAGTGACTGGAAATAAAATTATATATTCACCATTTTCTTTCTCAGTTCTTGTATATGATATACTTCTCTTCAAATATGGAGCACTCTAAAATAAAAAAAAATAATATATATATATATGTATGATATATATATATATATATATTCTGATCTTTTCCTCCTTGTTTTCCAGCTTTTATACATCTTTCCCTCACATCTACTCTAAATATAAAGGCCAAAATCTGAGTTATTTTTTACTTGTTTTAATGTTAATGAAAACAGAGACAATAAACTAATTATTAATCCAGCAAGTGAGGCTTTAGAAAACTGAAATATCGTGAAAATCAATAAAAATCAGAGGAATGTTTAACTCTGTAAGCATTCAATTTGCATTCAGTGATTTCACTTGCTGAGCCTTCTTCTGTATTAAATGTAGGAACAGTGATACCACAGTTAAAGTGACATCAAGTTTTGTTCCCTTTCTGAATTTACAGGAGTCACCACTTGTGAGTACACTTGTGAGATTAGGTATTTCCAATTCAACCAGGCAAAACACCATTTCATTCAGGCTTTAACCTAGTACAAAAATTACCATCACATTCATATTAACATTCTGTTCACAGCTTTTCACGACACGTGGAACTCAGGTCAAGTGCAAGGTCTTATTACCAGGAGATAACAACTTTAATTTTATTATAACTTTTATTTTGTGTTTGATGCAAACTGACTGAGCCCATAATGGTTCCAAATTGTTTAAGCTTATCTGCATTCCTTTTTTGTTTGTTTGTTTGTTAGTTTGTTAATTTGATGGTGATGGTAAACTCTGGGAAGCTATCACCTGAAAGCTGACGGTTGCATTTACAAATATAAAAGAGCTGAAACATTGTAAGCTTGGCAACTCAGATGATGAAATAATTTCAGAAGTAAACTTTCTTTACATTATAAAATAAGTAAAAAATAAAAAGCAAAAATATTGAATAAAAATTTGCATACAGTAGAAAATGAAATTTGCAATGGGTTTCATAGCAACTTTAGAAATGCAGGAGAGTGAAGAAACTCTAGAAGCAGTGTTTTGGCAAGATTTCCCCCTGAAGTCAATGATAATTTGTCCATTTGCACTATTTATACATACGTATATTTCATGTAAAATTAATACTGCTATTTTACTATAAACAAAAAATAAATTAATTCCAGTTTTGTCACCAAATGCATTCTGACATCCACTTCACAGTCCTAGAAAACAAAATTGTTTTTCTTATTAATTTATTTTTTTACAATGAAATAAATATTTTTTAAGCTAAATGAATTAGGAAAAAAAAATTGATATTATATTTAATTTTAGAAATATGATTTGCAGTACATGGTCTTCACAACATTTCTAAATGTTTATTGATTTGGAAAATTCATTGAATATTACTTCATCACTAGATTAATAATTATGATAATCTGTTTTAATGTATAGTTAATATATATTATACGTATTTTATATATGTATATATTTCCCCAGATACATCAATAAAAGACAAGACTTCACAATACATCTTAAGATTTCATGAAACTGTAAAGCATTGTCAATTTTTGAAGCTCTTGAAATTATTCTAAAGTGTGTTAGCCTTTATTACTTTATTAATTGTTTTATTTTAATGTATGATGATGAATTTATGTGAGTGTTGACCCAGTGAAATCATGCAAAACCTGGTAAATATGCAAATTTATAGTGAAAATCACAGATTATTTACCAGCAAGTGACAATATGCAGAAAGAAGAAGTGCAGAGAGGAGATTCATATACCCATTTTCCCATCAATTTTTTGGATCAATCTAGTAAAACATTCCATTTTTCATTTTATATGCTCAAACTATCCTACATATCTCAGACTCAAATATTCTACAAAGGCTGTTACAAAGATCATTTTTTTTCTTAAGTTCATGTGATTCATTAATTTTAAAGTTATTTAATTTTTGTTGCTGCTCAATACATAATTTACTATTAGACTCTTTCCATTTGCTTTAGTTTTATAAGACTACTGTGTTGACCTCTGTGTCTGAGGTAGTCTTGTTTAGGTAACTGACTTTTAGTCTATAAGATTTCCTTTACCTATGACTACCTGAAAAGGTTATTTCTGTGTGTCAGATCTCCCTTCATAACTTTGGTCCTGGACAATGTCATTGAAGCAGATCCATTGGTATGCCTTAGGGTCCCCATCCTGCAAGATTATCTATTTATTTATTTATTTATTTATTTTTCTGCTGAAGGTAAATTGAATGAGAGTAAAGTTGAAATCTGATCAGATTGATAATAAATAAATAAATGATGTTGCTTTTAATAGCAATTTATTCTTACCCAAAAGCTCATTTTGTACCTTGGTCATCATAATTTTTAATTATTCCAGAATGCTGTGGTATGTTCCATCTCTTTCAATAAGTATCATGCTTTATTATTCACTTCAGATTTCTCCAAGAAAAATAAATAAATAAATAAATAAATAAATAAATAAATAAAAGATAAGATAAAGAGTTATTCTGGACAAGTCTGTTCTATGAAGCGATTTGTGATTAGAAGTACTTAAGTTTAACATCCAGAGTCTTATGTTATGAGAAAGGTTGAGTGTCAGGGGAGTTAGGTGAAGGCAGGTAATTTAGGCAACAAGATTGGGACAAATTTACTAAAAGATCCCCTACAGAACTCACTTGATATAAAGAACTCGCTTTTGGTTTACTCTATAACCTCTATGACCTGATTTGTATGGCAGGCTTGGACTGATAGCGCTGCATCTTCCTAGATGGTGGGGAGGGGGAGAGGTGGAAATAGATGATCTTTGAGGTCCCTTCCAACCCAGGCCATTTTATGATTCTCTGATTCCTGCTTGGTTCTAGTAGCAAACAGAGGAAAGTCATATAGAAACAAAAAGAGGATTAAACTACATTTTGATTACTTTGTACTACATAAATACCAAAACCAATAAAATAATTCTCTCTTACACAATAATTCTCTCTAATAGTGTTAGAGATCCAAGTCTTTTATCTCTTTTTCTTGCAAAATTTAAAATTATAATAGGTTTGGAATTTTGTTAGTGATAAACAATTGTACAATGAAATTACATTAATATGTGTAAGACTACTTCATACAAATTACCGGAGCGAAGTAAATATAGAAAGTTATTGGTTATCTTTTTCTAGGGCTTATGAAAAAAAAACATGTTCAAGATAGGCCATAAATTGCCTTCTATAAGGCTTTACTATGAGTATTAGCTCTGCAAGTAATCAGACTGCTTAAAAAGAAAGGGATACAACTGAAGGTGTCATAGTGTATTTTTTCACCAAAATATTATTGTGATTTAAATGTTTTAATCCACATTGATTCTTCAATGATACAGCATGGTTAATGTCAGACTCTGTCAGACTCACATAGTTATTTGACTCAATGGGGGGGGAAAAATAATAAAAAAGGAAACTAAATGTTTCATTCATCTGAAAGTTTACTCTTCTGCTTTTGACCATGGATGTTCTACAGACTTTCCTCTTTAGATATAGGAATATGTGATCCAGGCTCAGGACACAAAAATCACTGAAAGAAACATCTTTCATTCTTCTCTCAACCTTTCAGTATTCCCTGTTGCTTATATACACTACCGTGTACAAACAGGTGTTCTGGAAATATGTTATCTGACCAGTAATAGATATTTGCACCAAAAAATTACCAGTATAATTTCATGAAACTTGGAACTATATTATTCAAAACTGATTGATAATGAGACCTGCTTGCTGAATTAAAGACCTGTCTTACTGCTAATCAGTACTACTAATTAGCATGCCATGACTATGATAGCTGTCTTATATTTGCAGTAAGTTGTTTCTGAACAAGAACTACCATTGATTTTGACAACAACAACAAAAAACACTTTTAATATCACTTATCTTACATGTAGTCAGACATTTGGCACATGGATAATCACTGCCATTACAAGCCCTTTACTAATGAAAACAGGTGTTGTTGCTTATGGTTTAGTATCTGTGATTTATCATGGAAACTTGCTCTGCCTTTCACATCATTTTAATGAACGAATCACATGTCTGCTAAAGGTCTGAGGATATTTCACTTCACTTTTCTGATTCATTCACACAGTAGGTTTCTATTGAAATTTGTGTTTCTGTGTTTGGTCTTACTTAAGTCTTTTTTATTATTACAGGCAAGAAAGCTTCAAGCAGACTTTTTATTTATTTATTTATTTATTTTAAGATATCAGTGGTGACTGCTTTTAGGAGTGACTCAGAGAGCAGGTCTTTTAAAATGTTTATTGCCAGATTAAATGAGCTGGGCTAATCATAATCCTTCACATGATAAACTGGAGTGTGTAACTCAGCTAGTACAAGCAGATCTAAGACCAGTCTGTGACTGAAAGGGGCACTTCCATCCCTTCATCCTTGACATATGTATTTAGTGTGTGACTGTTCTCCAAAGCAGCATTCAATGAGTAGGATCAGACCCATAAAACTTCTGGGGCAAAAAAAAAGAGGGACTTGATTTTGAATTTTTAGTCCTTCAGATTAGTTGGATTATCTGATAGCTGGCTAAGTACTTATATCAGTGCTGCAGTCAGTGGCAAAAAGGGGTAGATCTTACTGCTTTTGGTCAGGGATAAAAGCAAATTCAATAGTAATGTAAACCAGACAAAACTGTACTCACACTATCTCCAAAGGAAAATTTACCTCTCAGTCCAAAAACCTTTGCATCTCCACAGCAAGGGGGTGATGTAGGACACTGTGGGGTGAGAAGTCTACTCTCAGGGTGGAGGACTTTCTAAACCAAGTGTGTCATGGACAAATATACACCGCGTCTTACATCTGCCACTTCTGACATACACTAAGAAGACATCATAATGCAGTCTAAGTCCTGCAGCAGAGACCCATTGCTCTCCATCTGCAGCATGGAAGTTGAAAAGTTGCTGTTTGGAACCTGCACTGCACTGCACCGCACCCTCCCCTCCCCGGTCTGCCACCTTCCTCTGGGGTCATTGCTTTTTTTGCATTTTCTATCCTGCTTCAACCCAAATGAGGGTATTTAAATCAGATTTACTAATTAAAGTGTTCAAGCATTCCTTAGCTAATCTTGTTGGAAACTAAGAAGGGGCTGTTCACAGGAAAAGCTTGTCTGGCAGATGGGAAGGGAAAGGGTGGTTACTTCTATCAGGGAGGTGGGAAAAATCAGCTGGGAGTGAGGTGTCATCACTCCATGTCATCACTCTGCACAGCTGCAGATGGAAGATGATTTCTTTCTCCACCCATTGTACTTCATATCAGGGGTAGACTAATTTCAAATCTAATAAGTAGCTTCAGAAGTTTCACAGGATGAATTTAGAGCTTGATGAAGCATGAGTAATATCCAATGAAGGAGGTCAGAAGTACTGCTGTTGATGATTACTCCATGGAAATTATGTGGAAGAAACAAGTTTAAGAGCCTTGGTTAAAAAGCTTTTGCATTTCAGAATTTTCCTCGTTGCTTACCTCAGTTAAATGAAGAAAGTGAATCCATTGCTTTGTGTGGAATTCTGCAGCACCAAAATTCATGAATAATTTGTGATAAAAAATAAAAATTGTAAAGCATGCTCTCTTAATTCTTTTCACTGAGTTTATCTTATTAACAAATGATTTTGTGTAATTCAAGGATAGAAGAAATAGATACAGATTTTATTACAATTGAGATATTTGCTCTGTCCCTCATTTTCTCTTCAATACAGGGAGAGTTGTATTTGAAATTAACTTCAGCTTTAAGCATTAATTACTTAACTTAAAATGGAATACTTTCATATTCCATTTAGTGTTAAGCTAAAGGTGAAAATTACATTTATGATTCCAAATAATGCTAAGAAAACACTTTTAATGATTTTTGGAACACAATATGCAGTTTTAAAGAAATGTTTTTGGTTCATGTTTAACTCCATTAACCTCAAGCAAAATATACTTTATCTTTGTTTTTGCTCTTGCTCATTCCTTTTCCTGTTATCATTAAATGTTGTGCTGTTCTTCTTAACGATGGCATAAGGAAAGCAGAAAGTAGGAAGGAGCAATACTTAATCCAGATCAGGTACAGGCTACATAATACCTCCTACTGTGCCTTTGACATCTATTCTCAGCTTTTCTACCATCTAGTTATTTACAAAATGTCAGCTTTTCACCATCACACAAGAATGGGCATAGTCTGTCTGGCACAGCCTTAGGCAAAAGTCTAGCTATAAGGGGCTGGGAATCATTCTTCTCATCATTATGTTGATCACAAATATTTTGAAATATTTTTTGAAGGGATTCATAATGTGATATTTGGTTGAATTTTACTCTGATATTTGTTGGTCTTTTTCTTTCATGAGATAAATCCATATTCGTCATCTTCCAGCATGACCAAAAAAAAAAAAGAACAAAAAGCACAGAAAACCAATCTCTGATAGGATATTTCATACTGTGATAGCACAAAGGATTTAAATTACAAGTAATTTATCTTGCAATGCATGCATTAGCCATAAATCACTATCAGATTTTCAGAAACCCTGATGTTCTACAAAAAGATTAAAAATCCTTAACTCTTCTTCAGTCCCTCTCCTGTTGTTCCCTATCTCTATTTTCCCCTATGCATTTTTTTTTTTCAAAGTGACAGTAGTCATACTGTTAGGAAACATACTTAAAAGGCAAAAAAAAAAAAAAAAAAAAAATCTGATATTTTACTCTGACAGATGTAAATGTTTCTATACAAAGAGTTCCTACAACAGGAAGGTCAAAGAGTTAAGGAACAGTGTATAACAGTAAATAGCACACAGATAAAAATGCAGGAGTGCAGACTGGGTTGGGGATCCTTCTCTGACAAATGCAATGATAATGCATCTAATTAAATACTAAAGACATACATAGAAGCAATGAGTTAACAAGGTATATTGATATAATTTTATATAATGAGTTTTATAAGTGCAAATTCAAATTAGGTGGATTAGGTAAACACAACAAGGGAGAAGACAGAAGTATTTAAAATAAAACATGTTGAATTAGCAAAAAAAAATAATCCAATAACCCTGGGTACAGATGTAAAACACAAGTTTCCCTGTGACTCCTAATTCAGGTTTGGCATTATTTTTCACCTGGGGCTGTGCATCAAAGAGTCCAGAAGAAACAACACTCATATAGCATATTCTAATGGGATCAGCAGAAATTCATTTTCTTGGGAATAGCATGCTGTGTTATTATTTAGAGACTGACTGCTGTAGCAAAGGGGTTTTGAGGTAGCAATACTTTTAAGTAAGTCAGATCTCAAACTTTCTTGACACTAATGTCTATGAGACCTTATTTTTCAATGTGGTTGTATTCTTTTGTTACTCTAGATCAAAAACTAGATATGGTTTTGGAGGAGAAAGCATTTTTATTAGTATGTGTTGATTTTGATCTAATGATCTGTAAAGTAATATGTTAAACAATATTTAACAATATGATTTTACATAACTTTTACAGCCCCTTTATAAAAATAAAAGGTAACCTGAAAGAACTATTAAAAATTTCCCTCATGGTTTCATTCCTTTATGAACTTGATCAAACCACAATCATGCACCAGACTTATGATTTATCTTACTTTCACAGATGGACACACTGAAAAACTGCTTTTGTTTTTGTCTTTATGTCTTTCCTTTTTTTTTAAGCCCTGCCAAAGGGCTTTTCCATTGTCTTGACAAGAGCAAAATTATGATATACACCATCTTGCCATCTTGACAATGTTATTTCCTTAACTTTTGCAAATCATTACATCTTTTAACAAACACAATACTTAGTACTTTCAGAAAATAATTCCAGTAAAGAAGCTTTTCAGCTAAAGATATGATTTTCAGTTCTTTGTGATTGCTCATTATTCCTTTTAACCAATGAAATGTTATTGATTTTCACAGAAAATGTAAATTTGTCTAGAATAACAACAACAATATATATTTTAAATACAGTTTGAACTAAATATATATGTATATATATTCTATTGATAGAAAATTACTCACAGAAAGTGGTTCTAAGGAGAAAACAAACAAACAAACAAACAAAGAAAAACACTATCTCTGAGATGTATTCTTGTTTTCCAATCTGTTCATAAATTAAAAGCAATTGATGTTAGATTGGTCAAGTCTCCTGTCAACTGGATTTTTGACTGAAGAATTCATCTCACAAAAGGTTTCTGGCCATCATTATCATGTAAAAGTCTTATTCTACCCTGTTTACATAAACCTTTCTAGAGCATACTTAAGAGAGGCGAGGAATGGGAAAAGCGGTTGGTAAAAGAGGTGATGACTGACTCCCTTTTGGAGATTATTCTAGGACAGGAATATGTTGACACAAACACAGTATATATTTTGGTGTTCAAAAGAAGTGTTGCCTTCCTCAGTCCGGAGTCCTGGATGTATAAGGTTTTCTATTCTCTTCCTGCACTTCATCTTAATTCTGTTTCTGAAACAGATATGTGGCATGGAATAACAGGCACACTAAGCTGACTTCCTATGAATACCTTAGTATGAATTGAATTGTGGCAGAAACAGTTTTGATATGTTGTATAACTATTAGGTCACATATGTCTTTTTATGAAATAATCAGAAATATTGTTAAGATCATTTTAAGGTTTGTTTTGTATACTGGCTTTACTCTATATTATGTTGTCTGATTGTCTGTTGTTTTTTATAAGAGAAAAAAAAATGCAAATTAATCTCTTAATAATTATAATGACAGCAACAGCAGCTAGGCTTATATAGCTTCCCATCTGGCTCATGAGGTACATTAAGACCAGCTGTACCAAAATAAAACAAAAAGAAACTTGCAATTCAAAAATTGAATTGGAATTGAATTGAAAAGTGTTACCACATTCATTAAGCATAATTCTATTTTATTCTCCAACAACAAATGCAGAAACACAGAAGGAGAAAGTGCTGAGGATATTGTAGGCATCATCTAAGAAAGCAACCTGACTGGGGAATAGTCCTGAAATAGAAATTGCTATGGTGCTGGCAAAGGCAACCCATCTTTAAGCACAGTTATGTCTCTGCTGTGCATACAGAGAGATGATGACATTGATACTGGATGTGAAACACCTCTTGAACCCAGGGGACCATGTTTGTTGAGCCAAACTTTCATTCTAATTGCTCTGATTTCTAAAATGTACACTTAAGTGAGTGATATCTGGATCTTAACCATTAAAAGATGTCTCCATTAGAAAGAGATTGTAATTCACTATCATTTAACTAATTACCTCACTTGTGACTTTCAGTATTTTTCAAGTCTCTTTACTAATTGTTGGCTACAAACAGAAAAAAAGTTGTACAGCTCACAGATGGATTCCCAGAGTGCACAAAATTTGCTTTGTGCTGGAGATCCAAACTAGAATTTGCCTGTTTTCCTATACCATTATTCATTTTAAAGAATAAGAAAGAATGGAACAGAATATCTGACTGAAACAGTGATGTGAGGAAAGAACTGTCTTTATTATCTATGTCGTAAGAGTTGTATTTTCAGTTCCACTGCATGTTTGGTGAAAATATCTTCAAATGTTCAAATATTTAACTTATGTGTTTTTTTGTTTGTTTGTCTGTTTTGTTTTAATTTCATATTAGGGAAGAATTATCTTCTTAGAGAGAGTTGTTTGCAACATAATTCTGTTTAAATTTTGGTTTTCTACATTAGAAATCTCTTATTTTTTCTGTTGCAAATTATATATATATTTTTAACTATCTGTCACTGGAAATAAATGTATTGGAGATTTTTCATAGTTTTTGAAATAGTACTTATATTCTTGATAATGGCTGGAAAACATAGCACAGTTAGGATTGTTATTTGTTAAACATTATGTATAGAGATGGTTGGAGAGGCCTGTGTCACAATCAAGGAAAAAGCTCCCTAACATGGTCTTACTACATAGCTGTATATAGGTCTCCTTATTGTCTGTGTCCCTGAAAGCTGTTCTATGGTAGAATCAAGCCATAATACTTTCTTATTTTCATTCTGTCATTTCCATTTTCATTTTTCCTGTGTATATCATCACTGTTTGGATTCTTATAATAAAAATGTTCGTTATTGTCCTGTCTTAATGCTTCATGATGTGTACAGATCACATATTCACACACAAACACACATGCACAAATACCAATAGTGCTTTTTGTAGTACTTTCTTTTGTTTATTTAGCACTCGAGTGCTATTCGAATCAAAACCTCTACCACATTACAAGGACTATCTACCAGTTGTTGTTTAACCGGGATGGCAGCTAAGTGCCATACAGCCGTTCGCTCACCCTTCCCACTTCCCTTCAGTGGGATGGGGAAGAGAATCAGAACAAAATTGAAAACTTATGGGCTGAGATAAAGACAGTTTATTAGCACAGAAAAGAAAATAATAATGATAATAGTGCTACTAAAATAACGTGTACAAAATAGGGATTACACAATGTAATTGATCACCACCTGCTGATCCACAGCTTATCCCTGAGCAGTGTTCCCCCTACCTTGCCCAGTGAGGTGGTTTTACTTAGGTTGGCAGCCAAGCTCCATCATGGCCGCTTTCTCATTCCACCCTCCTCAAAGGGGAAGAGGGATAAAATATGACACAAAGAGCTCGAGTTTTGAGATCAGAATGATTTAATTAAAGGGAAAAAGGAATGGGAAAAAAAAAAAAGGCCAAGCAGAAGCACAGAGAGAAAGGGAAAAAAAAAAGTTATTCTCTATTTCCCATCAACAAGCAATGTTTGGCCATGTCCTGAGAAGCAGGGCCTCAAAACGTGTAACAGTTGTTCAGGAGGACAGCCCCCTCCCCCAAGAGAGCTCCCCTTTTTATTGCTGAGTGTGACATCAGGTGTTATGGAATATCCCTTTGGTTGGTTTAGGTAGCTGCCCTGGTGATGTTCCCTCCCCATCACTTGCCCACCCCCAGCCTGCTGGCTCTTGGGGGTTTGGAGGGAGGCCTCATGCAGTGCCAGTATTATGCGGCAATAGACACAACACTGGAGTGATACCAGTGCTGTTCCAGCTACGAGTGCTGAGCTCAGCACTGTGAGGGCTACTGCAGGGAAAGGTGACTCCATCCCAGACAGACCCAGCACACCCAGCCACCCCATATTAATTGTTAAGTGTGACATGATATGGTATGGAATATCTCTGGACAATTTGGATCAGCTATACTGGTTCTATCTCCTCCCAGCTCCAGACGTACTCCCAGCCAGCTCACTGGCAGGTCAGTGTGAGAAGCTGAAAAGTCCTTGACTTAATGTAAGCACTGTTCTGCAACAATTACAAAATCAGCATGTTATCAACATTATTCTCATCCTAAATAAAAAAACACAGCACCCTACCAAATTAACTCTCTCTGGGACACTATGAGGACACTACCTTCTGTGGTTTACCAGGCTGTTAATAGAACATGAACATGTTAATAGAGCATGAACCACTATTTTTTGTACTCTTCACAGCTCTGCCCAAAAATCTTTTCTACTCAAAGACTTAAAGTTTTTTTTTGTTGTTTTTGTTTTTGTTTTTGTTTTGTTTTGTTTTTCCCTTAAAAACAGGAACTTACTCTAATTGTTCATATCCTGGAAAATTCAAACTCCTTCTCAGCCAACACACTCACCTGGAGTGATTCTTTACAGATTCAACATCATGACCTAGATCTGTTCTGCTTCTAAAGATGTAGGTCCTGCACATCTCAGAAACTATATGTGGGTGAAGTTTTATTAATCTTTAAATAATACAGTGGTTTCCATTTTTATTTTTTTTTTTTAAAGCAAAATTATGTATCATATTCTGAAAAGAATTACATGATACATCATACATGTACATGTATTCAAACACTTCTGAAGAGCTACCTCTTTCTTTTACAATCTAAAAGCATGAAACAGAAAAAATAAGACTGAAAATAAAACATGGAGACTAAAATTTTTTTTTCTTCCCCCCCCCCCTCACCCCCCGCACCTCACAGAGGTATTTCTATTCCCCCTTAGAAGCCTGATATACTTTGTGATGAAATGACATTATATTCATTGCTTATTCATGAGAGACCATTATATTAATTACTTATTAAATGCAAGATTTTGGCCAAGATTTTTTTCCTGAACTGCCCTTCTATATAATTACTTAACCAACATATTTCCTTAAAATGTGAGAGCAGATGGATTAAATAAGCAGGTTAATTGAAAGAAATTGATTATTTAATAAAGAATAAATGAATATTGGTCCAAAATAATATGAATAATTTGCTCTCAAACTGCAGGGATTTTTTCATTAAATGCAAAATATAGTCTTTAAGATTTGGTTTCACAGTATTTTAGATGAAAAACTTACCACTGTTTTCTACAGAATATCAGATCAAAAAAATAAAAATTAACCATGAGGTTAATTCTCAGTTAACAGCCAAAAATATGGAGCTATAGAATATTTAAAGAAATATATATTTTAATAAACACAGTAGACCTTTGAAATTGTAAAGCATAGTTTATATACTGTTTGCCTCATTGTAAAATAATTAACAAATTTGAAATTTATTTGAATCTTTTCTAAATATTGAATTCAAATTTGATGTCACTAAAATTTAATGGTTTGATGAAGTTTTCAAAGAATCACAAAAGTATGAAGAATATGAACTCTTTTAGGGTGTAGTGGGTTTATGTGGCAAGGTTTTGGTAGCAGGGGACCATAGGGGTGGCTTCTGCAAGAATAATCCAGCAGCTGCCCCATGTTAGATAAGGGCCCCACCACTGGCAAGAGCCAGGCCAGTAAGTGATGTTGTATGTGCCTCTCTGAGAGCATATTTAAGACAGGGAAATAAAAAACAAACAAACAAACAAAAACATATTAAAAAAAAAAAAAGACCTTCTGGGATCACAGCAGCTCTGAGAGAGATCGAGGAGTGAAAAACAGCCCTGCAGCCCCCAAAGTCAGTGCAGCAGGATGGCAGGAGGTTCTCCAGGCACGCAGCAGCAGTTCCCCTGTGGCCTGTAAAGAGGCCCCTGGTGGAGCAGGCTGTCCCCCTGCAGCCCATGGAGGAGCCCATGTGGAACAGGTGGATGTGGCCTGGAGGAGGCTGCGGCCCATGGATAGCCCGCACAGGAGCAGGCCCTGGGCCAGAGCTGCAGCCCATGGATAGGAGCCCATGCAGGAGTAGGGGATCTGGGGGAGCTACTGCCCACCTGTAGGTGACCTGTGCTGGAGCAGTTTGCTCCTGGGGTATGGACCCCATAGAACAGAGCCAGTTCTTGAAGAGCTGCTGCCTGTGGGCAGCTCCCGCAGGCTCAGTTCAGGAAGGGCAGCATCCCATGGGAGGGACCCCACACTGGAGCAGTGGAAGAGTGTGACCGAAAAGGAGTGGCAGAGACGAAGTGCTATAGACTGACCAGAACCCCCATTCCCCCGTTCCCCTGCACCACTCAGGGGAAGGAGGTGGAAGAGGGTGGATGGGGGGAAGACTTTTTTTTTTCTTTTTTTTCCTTTGTTCCTCACTATTCTAGCTTGTTAGTAATAAGCAAGAAATCTTACTGTCTCCCTACTCTGTTTTGCCTGTCACAATAATTGTTGAGCAATCTCCCTGTCCTTATCTCAACCCCCGAGCCTTTTGCATCGTACTTTCTCCACCATTCCTTTTAAGGAGTGGGAGTGAGAAAGCGGCTGAGGTGGAGCTTGGCTGCCAACCCAAGTAAAACCACCACTTAGGGTTATGGTATAACTAAGGGATACTGATCCCCTGAGTCCATTTGCTAATCTACCAGCTTTTTATGAAGGCAGTTTGGTAAATTAAGTCTATTCAGCTCTGAGCTGATGCATGAAAAAGCATCTGCAGAAAAACAAACAACATCAACAAAAAATATCTAACACATTCCAGTAAATGAGTATCTATGAGTTTGGTATTCCCTAGAGGGAGAAATCCATTTTGTGTGTAAGGTCATTAAAAAATGTTCAGTGTCAAGGGTAACTGTCAGTCATCTGAAATGTAGTGCCTTGTTTTCTCTTTTCCATAACACTGCAGCTATTGCAGAAGATTATTTTGGGGGTTGGTACGTCTTTTCCTTATTAAGTTCCCAGATAAAACTTAACAAACGTACATGTGTAAAAGTCAACTGTTGATGTATCAACTTTTAAAAATATTTCAATGCAGGGAAAACTTCATAAAAGGGGGCAAAAAGCTCTCAATCAGATTAAAAGAACAAAGAAAAATCTTTTCAGATGGGATTTCAGTGAGTTTCAGCAACAAAGTCCAAAACTTTCATGCTTAACTATTTCCTGTATTTAGAAACAGAACAAGGTGTCTTCTTTCATCACCTGAAGGTTTCCTAGATACCAATTATCATCTGAGCTAACTCCTGTCTTGACCACATTGGGATCCTGCAAATGGGTGATCTGACAGGTCATAAAGGTGAATATCCTGAATATCCTTGTCCCGTTCTGACAAGAATACTCTCCTGTGTGGGAGAGTCACTCTCCTTGGTCTTGTTGAATCTTTTCAAGATGAGTGCTGAACTATAAAGCTTGAGCAAAGGAAGGAAACTGTCACCTTTGCTGGGGCACCTACTTTTTGGGCACAGAATGATCACATACAACTTCTTTGGGTAACACAAGTGGAGAGGATTAATTCTTAAATTACAAGGAGTAAATTTAAAATTACTTAAATTACTTAAAAAAAAAAAAAAGTTTGCTTTTGGATTTATCTTCTAGAGATATCCTCATTCATGGTGCAGGTGGAAAAGATGCATTTGAGGTTTCTGTGAAGATGTCAATCATCTAAAGAAAGTATTGCACTACTTCATTTATAAGAGCCTAATAGCTTTACTGGATTTGGTCCATTTATCTTACTGTGCCAATCTGGCAAAGAAATTAGAATAGTATTAGCCACAGCGTTGGAGAGGAAAATGAGGGGGAGTGGGTGTTAAAGAGGATGGAGAACCATGCAGAGATTCAGCCAGCTCCATTGCTCAGTTGTCTATGCCAGGCCACTTGTCCTACCACAATTACTGGCACTCATATTTATTACCTTCTCTGTTTCACATGATGAACTTGCTCCCTTTTGTCTCTCACCCATTCACAAAATCACTGCTGTTGCCCTCTACTCAGCACCCTTCTACTGCTTCCCCATCATGGTGTTTTTTAACCAAGACCTTCCAACCTTATCTATTTAAGACCAAAGAAAATGCACTAACATAAAGCATCTGAAAAATTAATTCACTCTGTTGTGTCCAGTGCTCCTCTTGAGTAAAAAGTGAAGATCTGAACCTCTTTAAGTCTGAACAGAAATGCAAAGAAAACAGGTGCTAATGTTAAGTTTAATTTGAAATTGTGGATCTTTTTTTTTCCAGGCTACAGATTAACTAGAATAAATATGACTTCTATTAACTTCTTCATGAAGACACTAATCCTTGTTGACAAGGAGTCTTTAGTTTAGCCTTCTTTTAATTTGCATACATTGAAAAGTGTGTAACTTTGAAATATCAAACAGTTTAAATTGTGTTCCCTTTTTATATATTACTGTCCGTTTTAAATGATTTGCAAATAAAGGTTGATCAGCTTTTGACTTTCATCGGTTGGATTGGGTTAAGATGGTTGTTCTCTATAATATATATATATATTTAAATTAAAGAAAAATATTTATTATTCCAGGCTGTTAGGAGCTTGAATGATATTTTTATGGGAGGGCAAGACTGCTACAGCTAGCCTTAGAACTATAGGATTGCTTTATGCAGCTATAATCTTAGCCAATCATAACTATTTTTAAAAAATTATATATTTTTTCCCTCCAGGACGTTACACGGCCATCAACAACAGTTTGCAGCTTCTTCATCAATGATGAAATTTACTCTTGTGTAGAGGTAAATCAGTAAATATATGGATAATTTAGTTAACTTGTATTTCCATCCAGTTTAGAAGCTCTAGTACTAGTATGCGCCAGGGAGGTTGAGATTGGGTATTAGGAAGAACTTCTTTACCGAAAGGGTTGTTAGGCATTGGAATAGGCTGCCCAAGGAGTTGAGTCACCATCCCTGGAGGTCTTTAAAAGGCGTTTAGATGTAGAGCTTAGGGATATGGTTTAGTGGAGGACTTGTTAGTGTTAGGTCAGAGGTTGGACTCGGTGATCTTGGAGGTCTCTTCCAACATAGATGATTCTGTGATTCTGTGATAACATTAATACATAGGTATGGGGCAAGGTGGTGTGGGGAGGAATCTTTTTCATAAAATGTTTTGCCTATTAATATTCATGAATAAATATGCATATTCAGAGGTGCTGAGCTGTGAACAAAGTATTAATTTTAAAATAAGGCACTTCTAATATATAGGACAAGCACAGTCATTTCTAATAAATCCTTTATCTTCCCATAAAATTATAGTCCATCATCTCCTACAGAAAGGAGAAGAAAAACACAATAGTTTCCTCTTCTGGGATATAATTAAAAGGAAAAAAGAAAAGCAAAAATATTTCTGTGTAAACCTACTCTTATATACTGTTACCACTAGACCTTGTTGGGTTCAGACTGTAACACAAACTTAAAGTCTGACTTTTGGCAGACTTTTGTTGAATAGTCCTCAGTGTTACTGTTTATGCTTCATAACATAGTTTTATGCTACTTTCAAAGTCTCAATTTTATCTTGTACACTGAAAAAAGATATTCTGGATATTGTGCCTGGATATTTTTTTTAATGATCTCAAATTCAATTATATTATTCCACCATATAATATTTAAAATATTTCTTTTTCCTAGATGCTGCTCAGAACCTTTGGTAGCTAGACGTTAGAGATTACTAAACTTCAATGTCTAATTACCAGTCATATTTGATAATTGCTTAGAAATTAATTACATAATTGAAGAAAGCTAATTCCTTTAGAGTTATCAATCCACCTCAAAACATTTTAAAAATTTAATGTATATACATATTCACCAAATGTTTTTGAAACAGACTTTAATGCCTTTGGTAAATATAATTGTAAACCAATTCTTTTAACTAATTGATTAAACACGGGGTATTATTTTGCCTGAAATTGCTGTTTAGTATATGCTGAACTACTTTAGCATCTGAGTGACATTTAGAGGGGGCTGGTGAAGTGGTAAATATTTTTAATAGCTTCTCACATATTGTGCTTACATATTACTTGTATTACTACATCTGTTTAACCCTGGTATTTACTTTGCATTTACATGACTGCACAAAAACTTCCTTCTTTTCCTCTGAGAAAACTGGTACTTTCTTATTTTATTTTTAAATAATTATAATACATATATATTTATAGACTGTAACTGTTCTTTTACCAGTTGGATTCAGGTAATAGCACAGACATAACCAGAGAATTTTGTTCTCTACGTGCTGTCCTTAAACAAGTAAATACAATTTTTTCACATTCGTTCAGTAGCTTTGATTAATCAGAAATGCCAGAAAAAAAAAGGTCTTAATTTCTCTGTAGATCCATGATACTGGTCAGAGTACCATGGAAATGATCCTGTTGGTGTTGGTCAAACCTTCTAAGAAAGCTCAGAGTTTTCTTCCAGAAGTAACAGCCATTAGGGCTCTATGGCCCAGACAATATTTCTAGTCATCAAACCTTAACAAAAATTTGAAATTGTGTACCTAAGATATTTAAAATAAATAGTCAAACACAATTACATTGGATAAAAATAGGATATATAATTTAAATTCATCATTCTTAAGCCAAATTCAGGAGTGTATGGTTGCTTTTGAAATGCAGTCTGCTTCAGCAGTGTTCTCTTCAAAGCAAGACCTCATTAAATTCTCTTATTTTGAATGCATTAGCATGGATTCACCAAGGCAAAGTCATACTTGACAAAATTGATAAGCTTTTATAATGAAATGACTAGTGTGATAAATGAGGGGATGGCAGTGGATGTTATCTTCCTGACATTCTTTAACGCTTTCACCCATAAGATCCTTATAGAGGACCTGTTAAAGAATGAGCAAACTGAGGAGGATCAAAAACTGTCTGAATGTCCAGGAACAGAGGACACTGGCCAGTGTTGCAACGTTAAGTTAGAGACAAGTAACAAGCAGGGTACTCCAAGGGTCAGCACTGTGTCCAGTCCTATTTACCATTTTCATTAATGATCTGAATGATGGGGTAGAGTACACACTCGGTAAATTTGCAGATGACACAAAACTGTGGGGGGAGGCAGTGGGCAAAAACTGGAACACAAGAGGTTCTGTGAATTCATGAAATTCCTCCTAAAGAACTGTGCTCACAGATATCTAACAAGGGAGCATTGAACACCCAGCCACATGTTCATCATTTGCACAGCAGTAGAATGTAGAAACCTCAGTCACTGTAGTGACCTAATTTCTGATTATTGGCTAAACTCACAATAAATTACAATCCTTATTTAAAAGGTCAACAAAATCAGTTCTGTTCAACACATCAGATAAATGATTCCCTGATGTTTTCCTAACTAATGACCAGATGTTTCACTAGTCTTCAGTGGCATTTAATTTTCTGATCATCAGTAGGACTCCATAGGTATTTCATGCTATAGTGAACCTGACTAAAAGAGCATCATACACCACAGAGTTAGTGAGCCACATAACAGATTGCTGGAGCACAACTAGACAAGTACTGTGCTGTATTTACTGTTTGGTTTTCAGGTCTGTCTTACTTTAGACAAATTTCTTTGCTGCAGGACACACTTTGCCAGCACATTGTAACAGAGGAGCCTGCCAGTAACTCCCACTCGGTACCGGTGATTGTGATGCCTGAATTTCTTTGCTTTTATCTAAAAATGTGGGAAAAAATTCTCATGTGAACAGTCTTTCTTTTTAATAGTAGGAACTATGAATAGAGTTATTTTCCTGCAATAAAACTCTACAATGGCTGCAATGACCAAAATGGGTTAACCTTTTCAGTGGCTGGGGTCTGCACAGTCTGCTGTACACAGATCAAATGGCCACTTGATACAACAGCACTTAAGATTCCCACCAGCTAAAGAAATGTGGGATTATGTGTATTCTTCTCTCTATTTACATGGTTAAGTCTAATAAATAACACTCTAAATGATACTTTACTGAGTCTGAGTGCATTTCTTTTCTTACTGGGATTATTATGGACCTGATGAAAAAAAAAAAAAAAAAAAAAAAAAAGTACTCCTCCTGTACTGAAAGGAGTGAAAGGAGGAGAAACTTATTAGTCCTAGAGTTAAATAAAACATGATGAACTCTTCTTTTTTACATTTATGTTAGTGTAACTACTTAACTACTTTATGTCAATAAATATAATTCTTCTGGATTTACAACAGGGTATTTGAGAAGCAAAGTTCCTGAAGGCAGAGCAATTAAGGCAGCTTGCTGTATGAAGCATGAACCAGAAGCATGAACACAAGTTTTGTGCTGAAAACAGCCCTAGGCATGGATTTGCAGGGAGAATGGGAAAGGAGAAATAGAAATGTAGCCATTTTTCTTAGCCTGTAGTGTGGGTATAATTTCCATTCCCAGTGCAGCACTGAAGCTTCTTTACATGAGGAATAATTTGATGCTAGATCAGAAGAGGACAGGCAATAACTGATAATAATGGCAGTAAGGTCCCCTCTCAGGTCTGTAGTTGGGACAAAAAGAAGGCATGCATCTTTCTGCCTGGGGCTCTTCACTGAAACAGCTTTTAGTAGTGCAAAGACATTTTTCAAGCAGGAGACTCCCAGCTTCAAAGTGTGAAGTAATTATTTATTGGCTATTATACACTATGGATTTTGAGGAAGAGGGATGTACTAAGCTAGCCTAGTACAGCACCCAAAATAATGTTTGCTCTCCAGGCAGTCAGCACTCAGGGAAGAGTCAGCATTACCAGGAAGTATGTGGATCTTCCATGTTGGTCAAGCGCAATCTTCCAGATCCCTGTTCTATTTCTTTAGTGCTACAAAGTTTTATGCTAATATTTTTCTTCTGAATCCTTGGCTTGATAACTGCTCCCTTTTTAACAGTCTGAACTCTATCTGACACTCTTCTTTTCTTGCCTGACTCCACTCCGCAGACTTTATTAAAGCCCTTCTTCAGAACTTATGACCTTTCTCAGAAGTGTAATCCTTGGTTGTGCATAGGTGCTGCATGGAAACCAGATTTTGGGTTTCCATGATAATTGAACCGCTGGGATGAGAGGAACAGCGAAACAGCTTGTGTCTGGTGTGCATCGCTGTAGCTAGAACAGCTCTGGGTCCCTAGAGAACGCGTCTCACAGGGCTTTCCCCTGAGCGAGCCCTTTGGTTCCTACTTGCCTATCACCAGTGGGCAAGAATGTAAATCAGGACCTTGTCAGACAGTTTGGATAATAAAAAGTGCCCAATGGGAAGTTATCTTGCATAAAGAAAATGACAAAATTAATCACGGATACATTATGGGGCTGCAGGCCCAAGCAAACCTTTTTTGAAATGACATTAGGAATTACTTTTATTTTATTTTATTTTATTTTATTTTATTTTATTTTATTTTATTTTATTTTATTTTATTTTATTTTATTTTATTTTATTTTATTTTATTTTGAAAAGGAGCATCAGAAAATGTAAAGGTGAAGCAAGTTACATTTCTTCCACTTACTCTCTCCCCCTTTTTTTTAAGCAGTATTCCCCACACATTGAATGGAGACAGGTAGAAACATCAAGCCAATCCTCAGCACTAGAAAGAAAAAAAGACACTGTTCTTCTGACTTCTCCTTTTTGACTAAGTAGTTTCCTCTTCTTTTCTTTGTTCTGCTATGCTCTTTAGTCTTTTATTTGAATTTTCAAAACATATGTTTGCAGCAAAGCTTTTATCAAAAAATCAAAACTACTGGTTTTATAAACAGGCATTGTGGCAAACAGATTTGCAGCTGGGAAAGTGTTAGCTTCTTCATCAAATCATATTCAAGTGAATAGACACATTAGTTCTAATCAAATTTTCAGAGGACTTAGAGAATATTCAGTAAAACCAAAATAACATAACATAACCAAAATAACATAAACACAGAACTGAAGTTTCTGGTGCTCCTGTTGTGATGTCTGATTTATTTCAGCCCTCAAGAATGCATGTTCCTGAATGGTAGCCTTGTGAGTTTATTGCTATTTTCTGCTCGTTTCTGAATAGGTTGATCTGCAAGCTTAGCTGTTTAGGAGTTTCTATGTTACCCAGTTAATTTTTTCCTGAAAACAAATTTTCTGGAATTATGTTTAACCATAGTTTCTAAGCAAGAAAGAATTGTAGGAAGAAATAATATCTATTATGAAATCATCTGAAATGAATGGAGAAAAAAACAGTCATACAAGTTTTCTTCCAGGTCAAAAAGATAACTTGTTGTTTTTCTCTCCAGAAAGATTATTTTGTCATAGAAATGATATTACCTTCAACTACAAGATTTGTTTTGCTCATGTCCTTTAAAATACTTTACAACAGAACTATTCCTGTCAAACAGAATGCACAAATAGTTTCTGATGTTTAATTCTATCTTATTCTGGCTGTCTATATATTAACTATTTGGAAGACAACTAATGCGTGATCCCATTGATTAATAGATAGACTGTACTTTTTAAATTATCCTTGGAAAAATGATGTCTATGAAGCAATATTTTTCCATGGTATGGAGTTATTTATTCATATTCATAAGTACTCCTAGTTTAGTTATCATATTCTTCTATCATATGCTTCTAAAAAGCAAAAAAGTGTTTGAAGACAATGAGTCTTCAAGAGTTTAAAGACAATTAGTGTTCCTAAGGAGATAAGTACTTTTGAGGTATGAGCAGACATTTGCATTGTGAACAGACATTAACAATGCATCATGAGAAAGATCCTTAAACTGTTTATATAGAAACAACTTTTTTTTTTTTTTTTTTTTTTTCCCTCCTAACAGCATCTTCCACCATATTATGTTACATTGTATATTATATCTTTGTGAGACAGGAAAATAGGAAAATGTAGCATCCTTATTTAATAGCCCAGACAGTTAAACCAAAAAAAAAAAACAAAACAAACAAACAAACAAACAAACAAAAAATAAACACAAAAGAAAACAAAACATTAAACAACCTTCCCAAGATCAGAGAGTTCTTTGGCTAAATGCATATTTATTATTATATTTATTGTTGATAGTTCATTCCATTCTTTACTACACAAGTTGATCATTTCTGATACAAAATATCTTCAGAGAAAGAAGTCATCTGGTGAAAAGTTTTTGGTTTTACTCATTACAATGTCTTTTCATTTTTGGATTTTCCATCTTCTTCTCACATGTAAAACAATTGGATACCTTTCCCATTTTCTGTTATTCCGATAAAGTATTTCTTCCTTGTGATCAGAATGACAACTCTTCTTCATTACTTTAATTCCTTAAGATTTTTATCATTAATTTTATATGACTGACTGTCCTTAAGTTACTAATTGCTTTATTTTCTTTTTCTCACAGCATTTCTTCTGTCTACCTTTTCTATTATATAACACAATACATTTAATTAATTTCTCCTTTGTATTCAAATTTAAAAAAAAAGATATATTACAGTTCTTTATGTATTATACATAGTTTTGTTCTTACACGTTTTTTTCTACAAGGATTCTTTCAATCAATATATTACTCTTTATAACAATAAATACAACAGTAGTAAGAAAAATAGAGAAATCCTATGAAGTAATCTTGTTCATGCCCAGAAAATCCATAAGAGTTTCACTAAAAGTATTCACTTCTGAATACTCTGCTAAACATTAAATAATTCAGGCAAAATTGACTTTTTACTTTTTACAAAAGCTTCTCTTTTGTAATCTTGTCTAACATCACTCCTACAACAGTTTGTCTGTCTGCTCTGCTTCTTTGATCACTATTTCATCTTGCAAGCTTCTTCTTTCTGGATTCATCTTGCTCTGTGTATTTGGTACTCCCATTTTCCAACACATAGATAAGTGTAGTCTCTGTGACTGCAAGTACAAGGAGACTGTGTTGTCCAGCAGTCATCCTTGCTCAGGAGGATGTTTCTCAGTTCTGCTACTGTCTTGCTGCAAAGCTTTGAGCTGGTCACTTTATCTGTTCCTCATTCTCATTTTTCTCTGTTTTCTCTGTGTGCTCAGGGAAAGGTATTTCTGTGATAGAGAGATTGCCAAATCATCTCATTCATTTAGGTCCCTCAATACAAGAAGGACATCAAGGCCATGGAACATGTCCAGAGAAGGGCTACAAAGCTGGTGAAGGGCCTGGAACACGAGACCTATGAGGAACGGTTGAGGGAACTGGGGTTGTTTAGTCTGGAGAAGAAGAGGCTCAGGGGAGACCTCATTGCTCTCTACAACTGCCTGAAAGGAAGGTGTGGGGAGCTGAGGGTCATCTTCCCACAGATTACTAGTGATAGGACTAGAGGGAATGGCCTCAAGTTGTATCAGGGGAGGTTTAGGTTGGAAATTAGGAGACATTTCTTCTCAGAAAGAGCAGTCGGGCATTGGAATGGGTTGCTCAAGGATGTGGTGGAGTCTCCATCCCTGCGGGTGTTTAAGGGAAGGTTGGACATAGTGCTTAGTGACATGGTTTGGTGAGTGACCATGTCCCTAAACACTATGTACAACCTTTCAGTGATATTGGTAGTAGGGTGATGGTTGGACCAGATGATCTTGGAGGTCTTTTCCAACCTTAATGATTCTATGATTTACTTTTACTACCTCTGAAAACTTTAACCATTTGCTAGAGCTCTAAAAAATTCTCCGAATGTAGGGAGCAAACAGTTACTGAAATACATTTCATATGACTGAAAATAAATTGAAGGAAGTTTTAATGGTGCCTAGAAACTCTGTCCAGATTACAGCTAGCCTACTTTATAATCCTCTGTGCTAGGCTGTATTGGGTTACTTTTATTAGTAAATTTTAAATTTCAGCATACGAAGAGAAGAAGCCATTTTTTAAGTAGACTTACTATTAATTATTTCTGAATAAAAAGAAGTCTTTTTTTTTTTTTTTTTTTTTGGGGGGGGGGTATTTTTCTAGTTTGTTTGTTTGTTTGTTTGTTTGTTTTTCTGTTTTGTTTTGCTTTTCCTTTTCAATACACAGGTCAAGCATTAGATCTGTAAAGTTACTACTGTTATCAAGTTATTTAATTTTCTGTATGTATGTAAAATTAAGTACCTCACTGTACATCAGTGAGGTCTTAAGTCAAGGAGCTAAGCCCCAAGGAATGATATTTTGCTGTCTTGAAATGCTGTTTTGAAATCTAGATTAACTAAAGAGACAGCAACTGCATTTGTTCATTGGGATAGTGATGAATTTTGTTTGCTCTAATAACTCATGGGGGGATTTCTAATCAGACTCCTATGGTGTCTTTATCCAGTGTGAGGTAACCTAGTAACAAAGGATGTTGAACTGGAGAGTATGATACAAGTCACTCCTGAGAAAGAATTATATGAAAGAACGCAAGTACTCTAAGACTTTAAATAATTATCAGAATTTCTCCAATGGTGATTTATCCTACACTGCAAGAGGAACCATTTATGGCTAACCAGTAGAACAGAGATTTAAATTAAAATACATGGTAAAATGAGAATACAGTAAATTATCAGTATAAGATTTTCTCTTTTTTTTTTCTCTTTCCTTTACTTGTGAGTCAGAAAATGTGTGTCTGAAGGGACATAAGATCATACCTACTTAATAACTGTTTGAAACACAGATGAGATCTGAAACATTTTTACCAAAGAAAGAAAATATATAAAGTATAATACATGTACAGTCTCTATTGCAGTGAGCATATAAGGATCTTATCTGTAAACTCTGAATATGCTTAATGGAGGCAATAGTTTGAATTCCAAAAAATAAAACAAGAGTTCACTTCTTTTTAATCCCCTCTGGGAAGCCTAGTTAATTAAAACTGTTTATTACAACTTGATCAAAAAGTCTAAATTCAATGTGTCCTAAATCTAGCTACTACAATATTCTCTGTCATTGAACCCTCTTGAGGCACTGAAGACTTTGACTTGGTAATGCAGCCATCAAAGAGAGAGACTAACTCACTCTTTAGTCAAAGCTGCTTGTTCCAAGGTGCACTGCAACACATGCTCTAGGCTTTCCAAGGCTGTAGTCTATTTCCTCTTTAACTTCAATCCAAAAGCTCCTTGCCATACTTAATTTAGCATTTGAATCAAATGAATTATTTTGTAACAGGACTGGTGTGGAGGATGTAAAAATCTTTTTTATCACAAAATAGCAATTGGCACAGTGGAGTGTTCTCTTTGAGCAGCTGCTCTTATCGTTTATATGTTACAAATAGGTGAGTAAATGTAGTTGACACAGTCACACGCATACACACACATGCTCATGAAACATTAAGATGAAACAGTGAATTGAAGAGGTAAATTCACAAGACAGATAAAAAAGGATAAATAAGTATCTACAGCTGTCTTCCTGTTTTTCTACGAGGAAAACAAAATACAGACAGCTTTATGAACTCGAGTTTATTTGAGAAGTATGATTACTGAAGAATATTTTCTTACGTGTACTTTTTGAGTATTAACCAAAAACGTGATTGTTATCAACTTAAAGCTTAATTATAAATTATATATATTTGGTGTTTTTTTTTTTTTTTTTTTTTTTTTTTTTTGGCTCAGTTGACAGCTCACACTGGAAACAGTACAGATTCAAACTTTAAGGATACAAATGAAAATAACATTATTAATCTGTGAGCAATTTAGTAAGTTTTTGCTACAAGCAATCTGTAAGCAAAGTTTTGTACTGAACAACAAACTGGGACAGGGAGCACCCAGAAATGATTGTCTACAGAGGGAAAAAACAGCTTTACCTTGTGATCAATTCCCTTTTATCTCACAAAACACAACCAAAAAATACAAAATACCTAACCCCTGAGCAACTTCTTTCTTGAAATTCCTGTCAAGAGAATGCAGGCTTTTCTTATACCAAACCCTGTTTCAGCTTTTGACAGCTGAAATAAATTAATAAGCATTCATTCCACACAAGATTCTTGTGGCTCCTGCCTGTATCACACAGGTTATTGTACCAGACAGTTTTAAATGTCAATTGCTGCCATTTTACATTTAAGATAAAGCTTGCAAATGAAGTCTTAATGCCTTTGTTGTTGACAGCCACAGAAAAAGTCAGATGATTTAAGCCACCTTAAATATCTCCCATAGTAGCTTCCCTTTGCAAAAGGTAAGTGGATTTAATTTCTCTATTTTCAGAACAGTCTAAACCACCCTTGTGACAGAGTAAATTAGACATGCATCTTGAAGGCTTTGTTACTTCTTTTTTAACTGAAATTCCTACAAAACACAAACTACTCCAGGAAGTGTGGTATAACTGTGTACAGTTGCATGCAAATATCCTGAATTTAAAAATAAATATAAACCCTGAATTTGAAAAATAGAGATACTGAAATATTCATTTCATTCTGTTATAAATTTTGGGTCAATTTAGTTTTATAAAATTTGTTTATGGGGCAAATAAACAGTGCTGGGTGCGTGGGGAGTCTGGGCTCCTCCAACTCACATGCAAGTTACATCAGGCAGCTGGTTTTTATGCTCCTAGGCTAATATATATTCATTACTACTTCTAGAAAAGGCAGGGTTATTATAATTAGTTCCCAGAATCTGAACCCTCCCACTGGCGTATGTATATCCGGTGGTCCCTCTGGGGGTCTCTCATACTGAAGGCTCATAGTCTTCCTCCCAGGCTTTGTCCTCGTCCTTCTCCTTTGTCCATTGTGGCCGGATGTCAGAGACTTGCACAATGTCCCATGCAAGCTTTGTGTTTTAGTCATCCTTCAGCTGCCCCTTTCTCCTTAATCTCTTAGCCAGATATCAGAGACTTGCGTAGTGTCCCATGCAATAGTCACAGTAGTTAGCAGTTATTCTGAAACCCCTTTGTTCTCTTATCCCCAGATATCAGAGACTCAAGGTTTACCGTTCAAACCCTCTGTTGACATGAACTGCTGAAACATTCCTTACAATACTTTAAGTCTTTCTTTCTTCCTAACACCAACATGACCCTATGCCTCCACAAAAAGCTTAACATAATGTAGACACAATAAAAGCCATGAGCATCACTCTACACCTTACTGTAGGCTTTCTAGGACTTAGACAGAAGTATGTCAACATCAGTGATAAAGTTTTGCTTGTCTCTGTTCTCTGGCTATACTGTTTTGAAACTTTAATTGTCCAGTCAGACCAACAATGCATATTCATCCATATTTGTCTATTGAAAATCATTGCACAAAGAGATCTATAATAGTACTTCCCATGTGAATCTCATACTCCTATGCTTCACTGAAATTAATGTTACCCCTGTGAGTTTTTTTTATGTAATTGTGGCCATATTCTCATTTTGTCTGCTTCAGCTCATCACACCTGAGGCTCTCACAGTGCAGCTGTCATGCTTCTTTTGGAAATATGGTGGAGATCAATTTTCTTCATGGTTTAATATTATTACTAAATAAGAAGAGGCACTCAGTTCCTTACTGGAGCTCAGCCTCATGTTTCTACAGAGAGGGAGATTTTTACCTGTTCATGGACCAAATCAACACATCATCCTTTCAGGGTAACCAGATAGAAAGGGTGGATGGATGTGTCTCTTTCACTTTAATCTCACTTATACTTGTAATATGATCTGTTAAGGCATATCTCATAGCATTGTTATGGCTGCAGTGTGTCTCTGTCTGCAAGGTTTTTTTTTTTTTTGTTTTGTTTTTTATCCCCTCATTTCAGCCATTTAAAAATACATAACATTATACCAGTTAGTGAATTCATATTTGCTCTAGGAGAGCATAAATGCCTTGTTCTGTCCCTGAAGGACATCCAGTAAATGGGCATTTTTGTTTCAGAGATGCCTTGTACCTCGTCTTCAGTTTCATTCCTTTGATATTTTTTATGTTACAGTGAACCATCAAATCTTAAATCTATATCAAAATATTTTATCAGAGCAGAAAAGTATGAACACTAAATCTACATATTAAATTTCATTGAATACAATGAAGCATGTTAAGATTCCTCCTTTATTAAAATACACTTCAGGCTAGGTCAATCAGCAGATGTTTTCAGAATTGCCATTGTGATATACAGTATCACAGTATCACAGTTGAAACAACCGAAGACAGATAAGCAAGGGAAGATCATTTCCAAAGTCAAGAAGTCAAGAAAAGAGAAAGAAACCCTCTCAGAAAGAATACTGTAATCAAAAGTAAGGGATCAAATGCTATCTGCAGTTGCCACTGACAGGAACCCTTCAGAAAAAAAAAAAAAAAAAAAAAAAAGTCTAAATATATTATTTCTGATCCTTTTTTTTTTTGTCTGTCCTCTCTCTGTTTTTCCCTTTCCCCTTTTATTATTTATCTATTTATTTTATTTTATTTTAAAGGTAGAAGTGTAGCTAATTATTTTCTGCTCTCTGACATGATAAGAAAAGCAATGACATAATAATTTGCACTGAAAATGATTTGTTTCCAGTTCTGTAAAGCTTTACCTGAGACCCTAATAGTGTAATTAACTGTAATAGCCATAACTGTAGTTACATAATAACTGTAACTATAGGACTATTAATTATTATTTATTATTTATTCTATTGTACTAAGCATTGTGAAAATATTTGTCAAATAATAGGAGTGGATGGGATAGTTTATAATTCCAGTATGAAATGAAAGACAACTACTGGCTATAACAATGATCGCAAAATGCAGTACCCAAAAATGTTAGGTAAAGGTTTTATCATATTTTCTGTCTATTTTTGTAAGCACTGACTTGTCTACATAGATATGATACCAAAAAACAGCTTTAAGGGAGTCAATGAAGTGCTTCTCTGAGCATTTAAAAGGAAAAGCCACTTATAAGGACAGAAAAGATAATAATATAATTATTTGTCTGAAAGGCAGGAAACAACCCTGAACATTGGCTGACTGGTGGGTAGTTAGTTTATTTCTTTAGATACAATTAAATTTTCTCAGCCCACATCAGAGATAGTAGGAGTTTATATTTGATATTATAAAGACCTGCAAACTCAAGAGAGATGGCAGTGATGGCAACACATGTCATTAATGATATGCAGAAAAAAAATAACATTAAAAATTTAAGAAACCATGTGTAACATTTAAACAGTAACTGTGGATTGACAAGATGTTGGTGTTGTTCATTGTTTCTCTGAAATGGGAGAGAAGAAGCCTCCTAGAATTAAATTTAGGAATTTTGTACTGATCCTGCTTAGAAATTTTAGCTGAATTGTCCATTGTCCCTCCTGTTCCTGACCTTATCTTGCTATAAATGCTATTCCATAGACAGCCTCTATGCTCTGTCTTTCTCCTAGGACTTTAATATCACTTACAGGAGACTCTTTATAAAGTAACTAGACAAGTTTTTCAATTCTGAATCTCAAAAAATATTTTATTTTGGAGGAAAAGACTTTTTAGTTTCAATGAGTCTGAATATTTTGTGTCTATGTTCTTTAAAGATGAGCTTCTCTTTTTTTGTAACTACAAAGACGAAGCTGTAAGACTATTTGGAGAAAGACTCCAAGTAGACTAGATGACTTCATCTTCCAGGCTTTTCTTTTCACTATCTTAAACCTCTATGGCAGGAAAAATCTTTACTGGTGTTCCTGAATGACTTGCTTGCCAAGCTCCTACAGTGACTATGACTACACCAAATATCCAGCCATGTAATATGACTGTATCTGAACAAAATATCTTTAATCCCTGAATGTTTTTACTGCTCAGTTTTCAGGTGTAAATGACCTACAAGTGTTCCAGTACTTGTCAATCTTTTGGTCTCCACATAACTTGCTCAAGCTTATCAATATCTTTGTGTATTGGGGAACCCAAAACCAGACAGAGTATCCAGATTTGGTCTCAGGAATGCTGAGTAGTGGGGGACAATCACTTGTTTTTTCTTCTTGATGTCCTGATGTTAATGTTGTCGGTAATCTTTTCTGCTGGAGTCTTTATGGCCCAGGGCCTTTTTTGCAGAGCCATTCTGTAGAACCTCAGTGCCAAGACTGCAAAACTGCCCGGTAATATTTGTATTTGCCCTTGCTGAACTGCAAAAGGTTTCTGATGGCCCGTTTCCATACTCTGACTAGGTCTCCCTTAATGTCAGCTCTACCTTCTAATATTTCAATCAGTCCTTCCAATTTGGAAGTGTTTCAAGTATTTCAATCAGTCTGAAAAAGTGATAAACTCATTTCCTCCAGGTCCACGGTATTTTATTTTATTTTTATTTTATTTTAATATATTTTTGAACAGGACAGGCCCTAGGAGAGAACACTGTAGTACTTACTCACTCTTCACCTTCAGGCAGAGTACAGCCCCCTAATATTTATCCTCTGAGCCTATGATTCAAATAGGGCTTTTTTAACCATTACTCGATATGTTTTTTTTTTGTTGTTGTTTTGTTTTTTTTTTTTTTTTTCACTAGCAGTTAATTTCCTTTTATTTTGATGTAAATAATATACTTCAAGAGCACCTGTGATATCTGCATTACACCTGTTGGCACTTCTTTTGTCCTCACCTGTGTTTGCTCAAGTTCCATTTCCTTAAAGACTTTTGGCAATAGACCTAGCTATTTTCCTGTCTTTGCAATCCTTTGTCTTCTCTTCTATTTCCATAGCACATCTTTTTTACTCTTGGAAGACTGTATATTCCTGTGTAACTTGAACATTTTCCCAGATACGCAGTACCAGCTGCAAGCTTTCAAGCATCTGTGGATGAAAAAATAATTAAGTCTTATAGAATCATGACTACCTAACTCCTTCCTTATTCTTGAACCATAAATGCAAAGCTTTCCCTGTTTTAGCTTCAGCCAAACTCTGTGGATGTCTTTAAGCTTGTAGAAGATCCCAGAGAATGTATATTCAACAGAAAGAATTCACAGTGATATGAAAGCAACTCTCCACAGTTTCCACACCTAGAAAAAATATCCTTAAACAATGCTCAAACAATGCTTCCCTGTCGGCTCTGCTCCAACACAGTCTTAACAGCAGTGACATTTGACTCTTGTTCAGCTGTAGCTCTGAACTCAAGTGACATCTCCCAGCCATTACACGGCAGCTCTTTTGGGGAGTGTTAAAAATGCTCTCAGTCCATACCACTGAGTTAAAAAACCCAGACTTTTTAAAACTTGAATATTATCTATTTCTATGTATTCATAAGTATAACATAAGTAATGAAAAGTAGAGGGAGGGAGAGAGAGATAGGGAGGAGAGAAATAATTTGATTATAATATTCTATGAAAAAACACCCTGGCATTTTTCCAAAATGAGAAACAGAAACACTAAACCCCACTTCAGCTGAGGGTTGAATCTTCACAATACTGTAAATCAAGTCCATTCCACCTTAATAAATAAATAAATAAATTGTTCATTTGTAAATCCCACTTCTTTCAAAATTTTAGACATCTCATATTCAGAAATACGTTTTCTGTAAAAGGAAACCAATATATTTTAAAAGAGCTGTACGTTGAAGCCTGAGAGTGTTTTGTTGTTATTGTTTTAAGCATTTGAGGGAAAGAAACTACAGCACTAGCTCATGATAATCACAAGAGGCAGTAATGTGAGGCAAGTTAGAGCCCTGTCTTGTTGCTAGGTAAAGAGTGACCATCTCAGTGAAATTTTAAGGAACACTGCTTTTAATATATTATTCAGTACTTGATTTTCCTTCAGGCAATTATATTTTAAGAGCAGAATGTGTCTTAAAAGTAGTACATTACAAAATTGCTATAGTAAATCACCTGAACAACATTGTGTTATACCTGACAGGGAAAAGGTGGTAACTGTAAAAATCATTGATATAGCAACTATTCTAAATGTTTAGTTAGACATCATAAGTTCATTTAAAGTGTGTATGGCACATAATATACATCTTTGTAGTTTAAAATATATATATATATATCATTTCTGTCAAACATATGTAGGGTAAATAAAACTTGGAAACTACCTAGTTTTAAAACGGTAACATGAATGTCTTAAAACATTATTCATTTTACACATACAATATACAACCTGTCTGTAGTACTTAAAAAATTTTTTTTTTTCAGATCTTTGAGATTGAAATCTAATCAGACAAACCAATGCATTTTCCTTTATAAACCATTGAGAGCTTAGTATGATTTTATCAATGCTGTTTTTGCATGGAAAATATAAAGCACACGTAGGGGAAGATACTGAATGTTTTTATTAGATCACTTTTTCTGTAATTATTTTTAATAAAGGAAATACTGTTTCTGTCAGAAATGCATACATGTGTCTGTAGGTGGCAGAACAGTATAATTCACTACATTACCTCATGCTACATACTTTGACATATATTGTATTCTATTTAGAGAGAATGTGTGCAGCATTTAAATATGCAAGAAAAATAGGTTTCCTGGGTTACCGTTCATAAGCCCTGTCACAGGTAACAGAGAACTGTTTGTCTGTTTGTTTGATTGATTGATTGATTTGTTTGTTTGTTTGTTTTGTTTTGTTTCTCACTAAGGCAGTAGAAGAAGCACATTATACAGCATGATCATTCCCTCATTATATATGGTCAATTTCTACATATTTACTTGTGAAAATTAAACTCACTGGAAGGAACAATGTATGTAGATAGAATTTATATATATTTATATATAGAACTTATACTTCTGTCTATATATAAAACAATATATTGCATATAACACTACCTAGTGTTTCCATTTTATGCTAAACATAAATATGTAATGTCAAAATTTTAATACATATTGATAAAAATAAATATAATTCACCTGGAACTTTTATTAATTTAGATAAACAAAGGCAGAACTAATATTGATGAATAACATCAAGATTTTCACAAATACTTCAGCAGTCACAACTGCAGTTGTGACATACTGTTCAGCTGCTTTCTTTGATGCTAGGAGATTTCCAAGATTTTTAAAAGTAAGTTTTGAATATATAACTTAAGAATTGCAATAAGTGATCCAATTTTCAAAGCTGCATGTAAATTCCACCACTTCAGCTAGAACTGAACCTATGGTATCACCAACCAGTCTGTTTTTGAGAGGGTATTTGAGTTAAACAATGGATTCTCCACTCAGAGGAAAAAAAAATAAAAAAATAATAATAAAAAAATAACTGAACACTAAGCAGATCATAAAAATGATATTGATATACAAATAAAAATGTACCTTGGAAAGATGTTGGAAAGATTTTGAAGGGATCAGGAGCACAAGTAATGTCCTCCTCAGTTCTCTCAGTTGGAGACTGGGACGCAAGAAGGAGACAATGTATGGATCAGGTGAATGATTGGTTGCGTAGATAGTGCTGTGTTCAGGATTTCAGGTTCTGTGATCTCGGGTATGCTTTTCAGAGACCAGGCATGCTGGTATGAGATGGGGCACACCTGACCAAGTAGAACAAGAGCTGTTTGGGCAGCAAGCTAGCCAGACTCATTAGCAGGCCCTTGAACTATCTTAAGTAGGGGAAAGGGATGTACAAGTAAATGACACAAAAGAATCACTGAATGCCAATACTTTAAAAATCAGCAGGAAATCATCTGTGAATTGTTTCATAGGAATTAGGAAGGACTCCTCTAAAAAGGTGATACAAACCAGCTGAAGTGCCTTCACTGTATAGGAAACAATCAGGAGGAGTAGGAAGCTACAGTACAGTTAGAAAACTGATATAATTGCTATCACACAAACATGGTGGGATGAATCACACAGCTGGAATACTGGAATGGAGGGCTACAGGCTTTACAGGAGAAATAGGCAGGGAACAAAAGTTGGGAGCCTTGCCCCCTATGTTAAGAAATGGATAGATTGAGAAGAGATCCCTCTAAGAAACAGCCAAGAGCAGGTTGAGATCTTGTGGGTAAAAATTAAGGACCAGACCAAGAAAAGACATCTTGTGGGTGGGGTCTACTAAAGGAACCCTGATCAAGGGGAGCCCATGGATGAGGCTGTCATGCTCCAACTACAAGAAGCATCGTGCTCACAGGCTCTCATCCACCTGGGGGATTTCAACCGCATGGATATTTCATGGGAAAGCCACGTGGCAGGCAGTGGTCAATCCAGGAGACTCCTCGAGTGCTTTGAGGATGACTTCCTCATCCAGATATTAGAAAAAAGCAAACAGAGGAGAAGCATTAATGGACATGGTTCTCACCAAAGCAGAGGAGTGCATTAAAGAGGTTAACACTGCCAAAGCTGCAATGACCACTCCGTGGTTGAGTTTGTGATCTCGAGTAATAAGGGCCTGGCTAAGAGCAAAGTGAACTTCATGAACTTCAGAAGAGCCAGCTTCCAGCTGTTCAGAGAATTAGTGGATGAGATCTCATGGGACATGGTTCTTAGGGACAGAGGATCTGATCAGAGCTGACAACTCCTTAAGGATATTTTCCTTAGAGCACAAGAGCTCTCTATTCCCATACGTAATAAATCAAGCAGGGAATGTAGGAAAGTAGCATGGTTGGACAAGGACCTGCTAGTCAAACTTCGGCAAAAGAAGGAAATGCACAGATGGTGGAAATAGGGCCATGTGCCCTGGAAAGATTACATAAATTCTGTTGGGATGTGCAGGGATGGGATCAGAAAAAACAAGGCACTGACAAAACTTAACTTGGTGAGGGATGTGAAGAATTACAAGAAGGGGTTCTACGGGCACAATGGATGTAAAAGAAAGACTAGGGAGAATCTAGTTTCTCTGAAAAATGAAGAAAAAGAATTAGTAAGGACAGATGTGGAGAAGGCAGAGGTACTTAACTTTGCCTCGGTCTTTACTAGTGGTCAGGCTTCCCACATCTCATGAGTCCCCAAACCTCTAGGTGGGGCTTAGGGAAGCAGAATACCTCCCACCATAAGTTAAAAGCAGGTTTGGGACCTCCTGACACAACTTAACAACTACAAATCTATGGAACCTGATGGCATGCATCCCAGGGTCCTGAGGGAATCGGCTGCCATGGTAACCAAGCCACTCTCCGTCATATTTGAAAAATCATGGCAGTCAGGCAATGTCCCTAGTTACTGAAAAAAAGGAAAAAACACTCTCATTTTTCATAAGGGTAGAAAGAAAGTCCTGGGGAGCTACCAACCACTGAGCCTCACTTCAGTGCCAGGGAAGATCATGGAATGGCTCCTCCTGGAGGTAATGTTAAGGCACATGCAGGACAAGGAGGTGATCCAAGACAGCCAGCATGGCTTCACCAAGATCAAATTGTACCTGACCAATTTTGTGGCATTCTATAATGGAGTGACTGCATTAGTTGGCAACAGAGGACAAGCCAATGTCATCTACTTGGACTTCTGTGAGGCCTTTAGCATGGTCTCACATGACATCCTAATCTCTAAATTGGAAAGATATGCATTTGAAGGGTGGACCATCTGGTGGGTAAAGAATTGGTTTTATGGCACACCAAGAGAGTGGTGGTCAACAATTCTTCGTCTAGGTATAGGCTGATGAGTGGTGTCCCTCAGGGGTCTGTCTTGGGACCAGTGTTGTTCAATATCTTCATTAATGATATAGACAATGGGACTGAGTGCACCCGCAACAAGTTTGCAGATTACGGCAAGCTGAGTGGTTTAGTTCATACCAAAGAAGAAAGAGATGCCATTCAAAAGGGACCCGGACAGGCTGGAGAAGTGGGCCCATATGAACCGCATGAAATTCAACAAGTCCAAGTGCAAGGTGCTGTACCAGGGTCAGGGCAATGCCAGACAAGAGCACAGACTGGGAGATGAACTCACTGAGACCAGCCCTATAGAGAAGGACTTGGGGTTTCTGGTGGAGAAAATACTCAACATGAACCAGCAGTGCATGCTTGCAGCCCAGAAGGCCAGCTGCATCCTGGGCTGCATCAAAAGAGGAGTGACCATCGTGTCAAGGGAGGTGATTGTCCACTGCTTCTCAGTCCTTTTGAGGCTCTATTTGGAGTATTGTGCCCAGGTTTCAGGCACAATGACTTTATTAACCATATTAGTCATTCAAGCATAAAGTTAGACCAAATGAAAAATACTATGAAAGCCAATTTAGAATGACTGGCATGAATACTCCTGCAGAAAAGAGTAAGAAAGTCATAAGGAAGAGAAGGAAGGAAACCAGCTGTCTGATGTTGGTATCTAGAACATCTACAGAAAGCCCCTTATTTGATCATGTTACAGTAAAATATATAGAAAGAGATCTGAAAATGTGTTCTTCAAATGATATAAACTTTTAGCAACCCAAACCCATTTGTATCTGTCATAGCAGAGCTGAAAGCAGAACCAGCCAGAAAGGCAGCACAAGACCCAGATGCTGCTGCTAGAAAAAAAATTCAAAGTGTGTCATCTGTGCCTTGTGCCTGCCAAACTCAACTGTATAACAGTGACCAGCTCAGTCCTGGAGCATAAAGAAGACTGTAGAGATTTCCGAGTCTTATAACATTCACTCTTAAAGATAGCTATATGAAGAGAGAGGGCCCAAGGCTTTTAATACTGTTTGCTTATTTTGAAAAGGGACAGTGTGTCTAGAAAATTCCTCACTTTTTACTTCTACATGTCGTGTGTGGGCATGTTAGGTAGGATTCAGATACAGATTTAGATTACTCAGATTTAGATTTCATATTACAGATAATTGTGTTCAATGAAAAAAAGTTTAGTTCCTTTGTTTTCTCTGATCCACGAACCATTCTACTGTGAGATATGAACAAAACTAAAGAGAAACATAAATGTGTATTTCGCAATCTGTTTTCATTAACAAGAAGCATTTATTTTATTTTATTATTATTTATTTTATTTTGGTGATAGTGGTGGCTTTTCTGATTCATTTGTCAGTTTCATGTGTTTTCCTATTCAGTATCACCAGCTACTTCTGAGGTTAAGGTTTCATACGTGTTCTCATTCTGATAATCTAAATTGGAAGTTTGCAACTTTATGCAACTTTCACCTTTTCTTTTAAAATATACCAGTCTTCAGGGCTGCTTAAAAGTAAATTTACTCATGGGAATTTGATAAGTAATAGTTCAGCTGTTTTTGAGAATAAGGAACTATTTTCTCATAAAAGTTTGTTTTTTTCAACAGATATTTCAGCTTTGAAAATAAAAATATTTCTTTTATAATATACTTCCATAAATTTGAATAATGTTGAAGAATGTAATGGAAAAGATGAAAAAGGACTGTACAGTTATTATGAGACTCTGAAAATGGTATGTTATTAATGAACAATGAATTGTAGTAAACAAATCTCATAAATTTTGTTATTGTGTCCAATACAGTTTTACTGTGGAAAATTATACTGAAGATACTGAAGAAAGAAATCCAAAGCAGTTCAGTATATTGTTTGAAGAATTACTTGTATACCCAAGTTTATCAGAACATTATTCTGCCATGTAATTTAATTTAAAATTATGTGTCAGTATTTCTTGAACTATTATTTTAACTGATATTTTGTATATCCTGAACAACAAGATATAACCACGACAGTTTCTTGATCTTTATTTTTTTTTATTTTATTTTTTTTTTTAAGATTTTCTAGGCTTTCAAAATATCAAAATATATTTTCAAAATATAAACTTTCAAAGAGATTTGGAAACCTTATTTCAACATTATATTGTTATTTTTAGAAAGATGTGTATTTGAGAATCTTTGCCACTCAGTGTGAGGAAGGAGATCATATTCAGAGAATCACAGCACTTACAGACATCTCTGTTTTGTAATTACCATATTTATTCACAGAAACACAGGAGCTAACCATATACAAATGTTTATGGTTAAGGATTTCAGTCCAGGAAAGTCAACTGTAGTAATTAAGGAACTGGAATGCATTTGGTTATCTCTAAGTCAACTAAAAACTTTTGTGCAAAAAACACAAAAATTTTGTGTAGAACTAGAATTAAAAAAATAAAATAAATAAAATAAAATAAAATAAAATAAAATAAAATAAAAATAATAATAATAATTTTTTTAAAAAAAGATTACTGATAATGAAGACCACTCTGTTCAAAGCATCTTGAAAATACCATATGATTATATTTGCTCCATTTAAGTAATGTTCAGAATCTTTAAACAGAAATTTAGACCTTACTTAACAGATGTCTCTATCACAGTCATTTCCAAAATCAATTTGCTGTATATGCTTGTACATTTTCAAAATATGATTTTCTTCTAAAATAGTTAATATTAATACCATTATTTAATTAATTCCATTGTATATTGTTATATACAAACATATGTTTCAGAAGGGAAATAAAGTGCTTCAGTAACTTGTCCAGGGCCTTAGAAAGGTTCTGTGTCTGCCATGATGTGAGAAACACTATCTTTGCTTTTTATCTAACTATATAAAAAAACAAACAAACAAACATATGAAGACAATGCACACCAGGACCTACCAGGAATGTTAAAAGGTACAACACTCCTCAC